>NW_020175442.1:742072-1210477 GCF_003031525.2 Neophocaena asiaeorientalis asiaeorientalis | reverse complement strand
GACACTGCCTCGGGCTATTTGGAGATCTGTCCTAGAGCACGTCATCAGTCATCAGTTGTCTTGACTCAAAAGTTTGAGTCTAAGTGGTCTTAGCACTGCTGGAATTCTATTTGGCCAAGGCGAACCTCTTTGCCTTTCGGAACACTCTACAGGGAAACTCACTCCTGCCTGACTTAGACAAGGCACTGGGCGCCCCGGCGGAGGTACTGACAAGGGACGCATGCAGTCCCAGAGAGCCTCTGGGGTTCGGTTCGTTTCGCAGGCCCAGTGCTTTATTTCTTCCTTCTCCCTCAGTCCCTTGGTCCCCCTCGCCTCTCTCCTATTCCAACTGGCCAAAAGGCTGAGCACTTGCCCCTGGGCACATCTGCCATTGCAGTTGACCACAAAGTACGAATCCTACATGAATTTGAAAGGTCTTTTTTAAAAAAGTGAAAATAGTCCTCTCTTCCTAGTGGAAGAGAGGATTGAAGGGTTTCACTGAAGGCAATTGAAAAAAACTATTAGCCGCTCAAAAAGAGAGATGGCTGAATACATAGGAGGAGGAGGCAACTTCATACCAATGACATTACTCTCTTGATGCATGGAAAGTGACTAGAGAGTTGAGATGAGGTGATTCTTGAAAGAAAGAAAGGTTATTAGATTCCTTACTATTAATCATCAAAATTCCTCAATTTTTTTATTAACCAGCGTTTCCCCCTAATAATAAGATACATGCTTATGGCAAATAATTCGAACAGTGTAAAAGAGAATGAGGTGAAAAGCGAAATTCCTTTTCTCCACTCCACACCCTCTTCCCCACACCTCCCTGAGTCCCACTCCCTAGCAGAAACCACTCTGAACAGTTCCCTCCACCTCTTTCTAGAATTTTCTATGTACCTTCCATCCTCCTCTCACACTACTCTCCTCCTTAACTCACCCACAAAGGGCCTTCAATCTTGGGATCTTGCAGCATTCTACTTCTTTTGTCAGGAAAGTCCTTCTAGTCTTTGTGTGTCTGGCCCATTCAGGACTCTGCTGCTAGCTACTCAGAACTGTCACCTGCTCAGAGAGGCCGCCTGCAACCTCCCTATTTAAACAGGAGTCTCATCGTCACCACCATTAGATACCCTGACAATCCATGCTCATCACTGTCTACCCAACCCTTAGTACAATGTCTGGCACACAGAAGGTATTTGATAAATACGTGATGCATGCATGAGTGAGTACATTAGCTGCACACACACACACACACACTCACACACATACACACACGTGTATATAGATTCTTACCACAAAATATGAAAGGGATGGTATTATACCTAGAAGTCTGCAAAAATGATAATAATCATAAGCAACATTTCTTAAGCACGTTTGTTCCAAGGACTATTCTAAGCTTTTTACATGTACTCTTTCATTTAATTCTTACAACAATCCCATAAGATAGGTACTAATACTATCCCACTTTACAGATGAGGAAACAAAGGAATGGACACACAGGGAGGGTAAGTAACTTCCTCAGGTCACACAGCTTGCAAATGACAGAGCTAGCACATAGAAGTTTCCCTCATAATGACTTTAGCCTTAACAAATATATATTTTTTTATTGTGGCAAAATATACATAACAGAAAATTTACCATTTTAACCATTTTTAAGTGTGCAGTTCAGTGGCACTAAGTACATTTACACTGTTGTGCAACCATCACCAACATCCATCTCCAGAACACGTGTCATCTTCCCAAACTGAAACTCTGCATCCATTCATGAAACAAAAACTCTCCATCCCCTCTTCCTTCCAGCCCCTGGCAACCACCATTCTATTTTCTGTCTCCATGAATTTGAATACTCTAGGTACCTCATATAAGTGGACTCACACAATATTTGTCCTTCTGTGGCTTATTTCACTTAGCATAATGTCCTCTTTAATTAATATTTTAATGAATAATTTTATTGAATAAAATATTCGAGCACATCATACGAAATTCAAAAGGCACAAAAGGACATAGAGCAAAAATCAAGTTCTTCTCCCACCTCTCTGTCCAGGCACCCCCGGGGCACTCACTCTTCCCAGTATCCTTCCAGAGATGCTCTATTCATTTTGTTTTTGTTTTTTGGTTTTTTTGTTTTTGCCGTACGCGGGCCTCTCACTGTTGTGGCCTCTCCCGTTGAGGAGCACAGGCCCTGGACCCGCAGGCTCAGCGGCCATGGCTCACGGGCCCAGCCGCTCCACGGCATGTGGGATCTTCGCGGACCGGGGCACGAACCGGTGTCCCCTGCATCGGCAGGCGGACTCTCAACCACTGCGCCACCAGGGAAGCCCAGATGCTCTATTCATATACAATTATATGCCCACATATATTTTTTACACCAATAATAGCATATTCTATATTCTGTTCTGCTTCTTGCATTTCCCATTTAACTGTATACCTTGGAGATCTTTCCACTCCTCTCTATATAGAACAGCCTCTCAGTAACAAGTTGAAATATAATATACATATAGGAAGTACATATACTGCGAGAGTACCACTGAATAAATGTTCACAAACTGAACACACCTGTATAACTAGCACCCTGATCAAGAAACAGAACATTACCAGTTCCACCAAGTCCCTCTCTGGTTCCTTTCCAGGCATGACCCATCCCCTCCCCAAGCGTAACCACACACCTGACATCTTAACAGACTAGGTTAGGTTTGCCTGTTTAAGTAGCTTTTATGAAAAGAATCATACTGCATATACTCCCGTGAAGGGCTTGTTTCGCTCGCCGTTATGCTGGTGAGATCCATCCATGTCACTGACCTTCAGCTGACATTTAACATCTTTGAATAAACTAAGACCCTTGCTGCTGCCGACGAGACCATCCCTGTCGGCTTGAGGTTCTGCATGTCATACACACATGCACTCAATCTGGCCCTCACAACCCCTGGGCTTTCTCTCAATGGCTCGGTAAATGCCTGAAAGAGTTCCCAGACAGCCAAAATTCACCTCCAGGTTCAGCTAATGATGAAAACCAGCAGCCCGGTGTTGAGAGGGGGCTTATGTGGGAGTGAGCAGAGGGGAGGAAGAAGCGGCAGCCTTCCTTTCTGATCAGCATCTTTGCAGCCACAGCTTGGTAAGAGATGCCTTTTTAGGCCTCATCCACTCAGCCAAGAACTCAAATCTCAAATTCCCTGAAAATGAAGAATCATGACAAAGCACTGGTCTGCATTCCCTTTGCAAATGTTACTTTGAAAGTGCAGTTCAAACTACTTCCAAGTAAAGAGCAAAGCAGCTTTAACTAATATCGGCAAAGGGCCTAAGAAAAGAGATGTAGCTAACGTATTCCATCTGTTTGTTTGCTTTCTTGTGCCCTAAGACTCAGGACAAAATACCAGTCTGGCAAAGGAATTGTATATACAGGGCAGGAACAAGGTACCAGCAGGGCAAAGCTGGACACACTGTCCAACCTGGGTTGGCCACGTATGAACTTGAAATCCCAAACTTCAAATCAGTCCCCAACCTCACTCCCACCACTAGCCTGGCAATGACAGGAGTATCTATTCCCAGAATGAGTTGTTAAACAGCAGAACCAATCTGCGCGTTCATGTGGGCCAGTCATCGCTGCCCTGATTGGCTCAGGAGGCAGCACGCAGGACTGCATTCTTGTGGTTTGCCCTTCCAGAAAGGCCTTTCCCGAGCACCACATGTTCCCTGCACTGGGTCCAGCAGAAGAGGGGGGAGGCAAAGACGTGCCCTACGGCAGACTCTGTTTTACCAGAATAATACTGTGCTTCTTGCTTTGGCTGAAGTCATTCATTTGCCCCACATGGGCCTTCTCGCGCAAGGCTTCATTGCAGGAGCTCCAAAAGACCTCTTCTCTATTTACCTGCCAGCCCGTAACAAATAATTATAGTGGCTGCCAGGTATCCCTCCAAACTGGTCGTGATCTCATTCAGTTATTTTAGCAGCGAAAAAAGTTACAGAAACCCTGAGATGATCCCCAAATCATCTCCCAGCTTTCAGTTAGGATGTGGAAAGAGAGAAAAGGAAGAAAGGATAAGCATAGGAAAAGAAGAGCAAAGAGCTCGTGGGAGAAGTTGAAAATAAGTCTTCTCCAAGTCCAGAAAGAATATTCCATTTAAGTGCTATATAAAGGTTTTCTTTGATGAGTGGTAGAGTACTGTATAAGGTATGTTACTTTCTAGTGGCTTTTCAACCTTGTATGTATTGAAAGCTGTTTGATACCCATTGCAGACGAGGGGAAAGGGTGCACGCACTCCCACAGCAGGTCAGGGATGGGAAGGGTCTGCCAAGGCCATTGCCAACTCTCAGGTCATATCACTAGGGGCTGCTATTTCTCTGGCCCAGGAGCCTGTGGAGGCTACTCCTGGATACATACCACCCTGTTTGGCGCTATTCCACGGAATTATATCACAGTCCTTCCTGGAAACGTCTTTAAAAAGAGAATGGAGATGAGAAATGCCCACAGGGAACATTTTCATAGCGGTCCATAGTCTCAACTGGCTGGAATCTGAAGAAGGCAAAAAAAAAGAAAATGGAATGTTCACCCGAATGATTGAACAGAAGATAAGCAAACATCAGGTGACAGAACAAACACACAGGAAATATGACCTACCTACCTTGGGAAGGGCTGTAGTTCTTGAATTCATCTTGAAATGGGAGGAGGTTCTCACTGACTCTGGGGTTTTGAACCCAAGTCTGAGCAAAAGCTTCAGTCTTGATTCCTGGAAGGGCAGTATAGAGTGCAAGGGCCAAGGGCTTTTAGAGCTGGCGGAGTCTGAGAATGAGGCTCATGTGAATAGAAGTTCCAAGAACCAACAGTAGCTGGCAGCAGATAACCTCTTCAGGCCGGAGGATAGCTGAACCCTTGACTGTTAGTGCGAGAAGGTTAGAGATGGCCCAAGCCGCAGTCCTTCACTTTACAGATGAGGAAGCCTAGGTCCAGAAAGGGTAAAATCTCGTCCCAGGTCACACAGCTGGGTAATGGCACAGCTTCGAACAGCGTGAAGGTGAGCTAGCTTTCATTCCCATCCCTCAGCCAACGTGTGACCCGAGAGCAAAGTAGTCGGGGGCAGAAGGAAGAGGAAAATTTATGGGTTTTGGGTCATTAGTAACCCTATCATTAGATACACAGTTGAAATCGTTAGCCAGCTAACTCTGCTAATGTCCCACGTCCTCAGTGAAAGAGGCAGTATCTGTCTGACTAAGGGGGGGACTGTTATCATTAGCCATTTGTGGCAGACATTGTTCTTTCAAGTTTAAGATTCTAGCAATAATACATATATATTCAATAGAAAGGGATTTATATAACATAGTCACTATCTAAATATACACCTTGATCATTTTATCATGTAGATTGAATGAGTGAACATTTGTCCTTTAATTTTGCCAGAAGGAATAAAAAAAAAAAAAACTTCCTTTGAATTATACACAGAATGACGACAAAGTTATACGACTTGTAGTTCAAAAATAAAATTTGTTAGGTCCCCCTCCCCTTTTTCGCATATATTAGTTTTTAAAAAGTGACTTGAGTCATAATGAAGGTGTTCAAAAAGCAGACACAAAGACAAAAGTCCATTCAAACAGCCTTGGCAGGGTGAGGAAGAGTTTGTCCAACTGTGGAGTTCCTGGGTTGGGGCAAGGGAGAAGGGCACGCCTTGCTACGTCTTGACAAATGGAGATGCCACTGACATGAAGACAATCCCAAGCATATTTTAGATGCTTATTTCTGAAGGCCCTTCAAGGGGCTGAGAAACTAGAATGCCAGGTTGTGGGAGGATATAGACTTTTTTTCTCATTGTTTTCTAATGTAGGTTAGTTAGAACATCTAGAATACTGAAAGACCTCTTGTTTTCTATTCAAGGTAGATGAATGACAGTTATAGTCACTTAGGTCTAGAAGGACCTCAGAAATCACCTAATCCAGCATCTTCATTTTCCAGATCAGAAAACAGAGCCCCAGATAGATCCAGTAATTTAATCAAGGTTAGCACAAGCTCTCACTGTTTTGCCAACCTCTACTGTGTGTATTGGAGAAGAGTGAGGGTGGGGAAGACAGCATTCCAACAGGTCTGTGAACCTCTCAAAATGTAAGCCAGACAAAAAGTGTATGTAGCGTACTTCCCTGGCAGATTTCAATCTACATGAATTAACTTGAAGATTTAAAAATGTTACAATTATAATCATTACCCAGCCCTCTAAAAGTGTTCAGGTGTGAATACTTTGGAGAATGGTTTTCTGTTTTCTCAGGGGTGCTGGAGCCTATGAGGGGTTAGATGACTGCTGACAACATGGAGTGGCGGGGCGGGGGAATTGGAGCCAGACGCTGAGAGGCCTCTCCTGGCAAGTGTCACCAGCTTGCCTCGATGAGCCACCCTCATTGTTTGCAGCAGACCACCTTTCAATTCCTTTGGCAGCTGAAGTCTATACTTTTCAGTGATGGTCCAGTCTGATGACAATTGTCCACAAAACCAAGGTTAGCCAGCACTGAACCTCCTTGGCTTCCCCCAAACGCTCTAAGCCTCAAAGCCCCAGAGATAGTTTGATGAATGAGCCCACACCCTTGGAGCTTAATAGACTGCTATCACCACTCCACAAGGATGCCTACCATTTATTGAGCACTTACTGTATACAGTGCTCAAGACCTGTTATCTTGTTTCCTCTCCACATCAGCAATGCGAGATAGAGGTAATGGCTCCCTGATTCAGAAATGAGGAAAGCAGAAGTTAGCCAAGGCTTAGTAACTCACCCAAGTAACTCACACGGCTAGTAAGTGGCAGAACTGGTTAAATTCTTGACTCTCAGACTCCAAAACCTCTGCCTCCTGGGTCAGAGCCCATGCAGGTAGAGCAGCATCCATGCACCCACGTTCCAGATTTCAAGCTATTGTCAAAAGCCCTCTTAATTCTAATTTGTTTGGAATCCTGTCCTCTGAAACTTCATGTTTGTCATGCATACATATGACTTCCTTAGATTTCTCTGCAAATTTCTACCAAATAAAACCATATGCACTTCCATAGCAACACTGCAACACAAATATGGTGTGTAATCTTTGCCCACTGAAGTACACAGCTTGAAAAGTTAAAAAAAAACAATTACATCTGTGTACAGTTGAACTGGACCCCATGGCAACAAATACAAACACAAACTAGGGTTCTTCTCTTTAAGACTTTCCTTCGTTTTGCAGGAAATAATGTTAGAACATCAGAAACTGGGTTGTTAACACTTGTGACTAAGCAGGGCCCCAGTTCGGTGACCAATGAGCCGCCAGGGCGGCGCGGGCCCTCCCGCGGGACAATGGCCCCTGCCGGCCGCGCGCGCGTCAGACCCGGCCCAGGAGCCCTGGCCACCAGCGCTTGACGTACGCGGAGCCCCCGGGGCAGTGGCCCGGGCCTCGTGGAAGCCGAGAGCCGCTTGCGCGACGGAGCCGGGTCAGCTCCACGCTGGAGGCCGGGCGCGACCTGACCCGCAGGAGCGCGGGTGGCGGTAGGGGAGGGACCGGGGATGCGGGGACGTCCTTTCCTGCAGTCGCCGCGCGCTGCCTCCGCACCCCATTCATCTTCCCCACGACCGTCCCAGGGCGGTGTTGCTTTCAGCCACTTTTCCAAACGAAATCCTCCAGCCTCACGGAGGAGAGCAACTTGCCCAAGCAGACTCCGCTGGAAAGGAGCGTGGCAGGGATTTGAATCCAGGACTTTTTTTTTTTTTCCGCCCTATTTCGCGTGGCTCCCGAATCCTAGGGCGCCAAGGAAGGTAATTTGCGCCCCTTCGCGCCCCGGGTTGTGATTCTTCTGCGAGCAGCCGCCGGGTGCACCTCCTGGGGAGCTCTGTGGGTGGAGGCATCGTCTGTGCTGAGTGACGCAGGTAAAGGCGGGTCTGTCTGTCTGAGGTCCCTGCTTCTCTTCTCTTATTCTCCCTCCTCCCAGTGCCCCAGCTGTTTAAGACTTTCTACGTCTTGACAAATGGAGATGCCACCGACATGAAGACAACCCCAAGCAAACTCTAGGCAACTGGGGTTGTGCAGTGATTTGCTCACGTTTCCCCAGGGAAGGGCCCAGCACTCACCAGCTGATGGGGGTCGGGGGTGGATTTCACTGAGTAAACGCTGTTCTCTGTGTTTCACATTCATGAACCAGAGAAACTTGTTAGGATCAGCTGCTAAAACCTGAATGCTCCTTGGCTGCTTCCTCACTGGACTTGCGCTGAGGTATCCAATTGACTACTGAGGGGACGGGGGGTGGGTAGGTTGAGGGACATCCAAGTGGTGATAACAAGAAAACCTCCCATTTCTGGAATACTTACTAGGTGACAGGTGCTCTGAGAAGCTCTTGATAATATTTCATCCTCACAAATCTGGGGAGGCAGATAGTATTATTTATTGTCACTTAACACAAGAGAGTTCCAGAGCTCTAAGGGGTCGTCTGTTCTGTCCAAGATCCTGCAGTGGCAGAGCCGGTTCTGCCCAGGGCTTCGGACTCCAGAGCCTGACCAGGAGTGATTTCCCCATAGAAGGGGGTGGAGGCCACTCAACAAAGACACACACAACATTGTGCCAAGAGAGACCGCATTATTCCTCAGACTCAGGCGGACTTGAACCAGCTTTACGATATGGTGGGGGGGGGAGGGGGAGAGGGGTAGGAACATCCCCGCTTCTTGTCCAGATTCAAAGAGGGGATCCAAGGTTCAGTCAGGAAGGCCCTTTTTTTAATCAACTGTTTTTTGTTTTCAGAACTAAAGTGGAAATGACCCAGTGAGGAAGGAAAATGAGCACGGCCTGCACTGGTCCCACAATTAAAACATATACGCTGGCCAGAGGTACATCACTCCTCCACCCATCTTCGGAGAGAGAAGGGCCCTTTTTGACCTGGAAGCCTACTAAAGCATTCCACTGGAGAATTCTCTGCCCCTTCTGGAGAGACACTGTGAGAAACCCTTGTTCTTTAGAATGCAGCCGCACAAAGGGTTTTGTGCAAATACCAAGCCATGATTCTATCTATAAATGCAAAGAAGCATTAGGGATGATATGTGAACAAAAGCTGGACAGAGGATGCATGCCCAGATGCTGTCTTGGCCAGGTTGCAATTTGAATGATCTAATGCTTTCTGGCTCCTTCTTGCTTTGCTTTTCCAATTTGGTTTGAATATTTGCATTGCTGTATTATTTTTCCCTGTACAACTGCTGTTGTCTGTACACAATTAGGTCATTTTCATAGTTGGGTGAGGAGATATGGCAGACTCAAGATGAGCTGCAGCTGGTAGCTGGTTCCCTCCTGGGATGTGTATTTAGATCCCCATCCCTTTGGTCCCAAAGACACTACCTGCACCCAGCATCTAAACGTTTTAATGTAAGTCATCCAACCAAGTGGAAAGAACCACGACATCCACTGTAATGGATGGGTAAGCACATCTTGTTTCTATAAGTTGTGGGTTGATTTGCTGATCTAATCATACTGTTCCTTGGGCCAAATCTAACCCTGTATTGCTATGCTCCAGACAAAAGAAAGGACTGTTTCCTGGCGGCCTGTGGCTTCTTGGTCTGTGGAAGGTCTGCTGAGGTAGACCCTGGGCAAGGGAGAAGGAAAGGACATTAACAGGGTGAGGAGGAAGGACCAGCTGCCCCCAGAGGTGAACCCAGAAATGCATGTAGATGCTCAGGCCATTACAGAGGCTGGACTTTGAACTAGGACTCTGAAGAGTGAGAGAAAGGGGATCCCAAAGGAACGGAGGCTTATTTGGCAGATGAAAATTGATCGGGGCCATGTTCACAAAGTGTTCTGCAATCCCTCACTGGTGTAAACTCTCACTGATAACACGCTGCACTGATAGAGCTTTCTCAACTAACAGGAGTTTGTGGCCCGTTGGGCAAGGCCAGGGCTAAAGTTTATGTCCGTGCTACCTTTGAAATAAGGCTGGGCTAAACAAATGGAAAGGACAGGCTGTGATTATAGTCACTGGGGAAGCCCCCTGACTCTTAAAGTGCTTCATAATCAGACCTGACTGTACCCAGCTTACTGAATGGACGGGACAATCTCTCTGGTTTAGCCTTCTCACTGTTTTCTGCTTGTTTCCTCTCTCTGTACCTTAGATCTGAATCTGTGACATTGGCATTGTTTCTCCTCTCTTCTTTCTTCTTTTTATCTAAACCACTCATTCACCACTCATTTACTAGATATTTGATCACCTTCGATGTGTCAGACATGTGCTAGATGCTGCGGTTACAAGTGAGTAAGGAGCCTCTGCTCTCACAGAGTCTGCGGTCTAATGAGGGACACCCCCCATGAAGTGTGATGGGTGTCATGTGAAGGGAAACCCACACTTAGGTGCTGAGTGATGGCTGAATGATGAGGCAGCCACCTCTGAGAGATGGGACACCTTACCCAAGCTCTCATAGAGGGCCAATGACAGGGCTGGAGCTGAAGAGCTCATTCGGGAGTAGAAGCCTGGCCTCTTGCCACCACCTCCTTCCAGAGCCACACTCAGAATCTTCTCCTCTGGTTCGTTCTCATCCAGTCGCACACGCGTCATACTCACCCTTTTCCCAAGACTGAGCTATTCCCGCCTCAGTAAAATTCACATTTGTCACTGAAGCCAGATGTCCATTCCACCTCTAAGAATTGACGTGCTGATAACTTGAGCTGATAGACATAAAAGTACTTTGAGAACTAAACCACAACATAAACCGAAGTACCAAAACTACTATCTAACGTATTAATTCAATCAATGAATCAGTCAAGGGATCAGTCATCAATCAATACTAGGTTCTGTGGGGGTGGGACCTGTCTTCATGTACAGTGCGGTCCCATCCCTAAAGGAATTTGTGGATAAGTTGGTGGTAGAGGGTTAAAGAGGGAAGAAAGTCGGCATGTATTGAGTGCTTGTTGTGTAGTATGCACTGTGCTGCCTGCTTTTCCTTACGGTATTTCAGATAATCCTCACAACAATCTAGGAGGTCAGAATGATTTTTCTTAATGTATGGATGGAATGCCCTCCCCCAATCCCTGTCTGTTCTAGCACAATGTAGCATAATAGCTAAAAGCCTTGGAACAGGACTCAAAACTCCTTGAATTCGTATCCAGGCAGTGTCAATTACTTTCTGTATGACTGAGCATATTACTCAAATTCTCTGTGCTTCGGGTATAAAGTTGGGGTGATAAGAATGGTGGCAATTTTATGCTTTGTTGTAAGGATAAGGTGACCATACACGGGAAGTACTTGCCATAGTGCCCTGGTCCAGAGTAAGCACTAGATACAAATTAGGTATTCTTATTATTATCTAGCTCCAATCCCTTTTTTTTTTTTTTTTTTTTTTTTGCGGTACGCGGGCCTCTCACTGCTGTGGCCTCTCCCATTGTGTAGCACAGGCTCCGGACGCGCAGGCTCAGCGGCCATGGCTCACGGGCCCAGCCGCTCTGTGGCATGTGGGATCTTCCCGGACCGGGGCACGAACCTGTGTCCCCTGCATCGGCAGGCGGACTCTCAACCACTGCGCCACCAGGGAAACCCTCCAATCCCTTTTTATCTGCAAAGCCTTCCCAGATCCCTCATCAGAATTGATCTCTTTTACTTCTGTATCCTCACATCACTGTGGGCATGCCTCAGCACATTCTTATGTGTACCTGGTTATTAGTGTCTGGCACGGAAAAACACATTTAATAATGAGGATAGTTGGATGAATGGATGTTTCTGTCTCCTAGAACTCTATCGCATGCTCATAGAAGGCAGGTAGTATTGTGTTTCTTGCTATAAGGCAGACTAAACATCCGGATAACCTAAATAAAATACAATTAATATACTTCGAATGCCTGGCCAAACTCTCATGTGAATTAGGGAAATCCTCATGGACACACACACACACATACACACACATAAAGAGGGGCTGGAATTTAGAGTGGTAAACTGCCACTGAAACTCTGCTGCTCTGGGAAGTCTGTCTATCTCAGTGACTTTGGGGTTTGGTTTCAGGGGCTTTATGGAGGACAGGAGACAAGGCTTAGTGCCCTCAAACGACGGTGAGTTGGAACTGAGACTTCTCATGAAAGTGAGACTCACAAGGGATACTACTCAGTGAAACGGTAGACTAGAAAAAAACCCTATCTGCAATGAAGAAAATATCTAACTTGGCCTGTGCTCATAAGATGTTAAAATCACAAACTTCCCATCTCACAGGTTTAGGGTTTGAATTTATATTATCTACATGCTCTGGGAACTTCAGCTGAAAATTAGTTTAAATTGGTCCCAGACTGGTAGCATCTCAGAGCACCTGGCATTTTCACTGGAGGGATAGTCACCCAGGTCTCCTCACTGGAGTCTAACAGATAAAGCCCCACTGAACATGAGATCACAATCTAAAATTACAAACAACACTAGGAAACAAGCTACCATGAATGAAAGCTAGTAGAAACTACAAAACTAGACATTAGAACAGTTATCATATATGAAATATAAATTTCTTAAAATGTTTAAAGAAATAAAAAGGGGAAAGAAAAACATGAAAAAGAATAAATAACATCTAAAAAGATCTGGCATAATTGAGAAAGAACCAAAATACTACTTCTGGAAATAAAAAATACATAATTATTAAAATTAGAAACATGGTGAATAAATAAAAGTAGAGGAGATACAGGTAAAAACAGAGTTAGGGAATTGGAAGATATATCTGAAGAATTGGCTTAGGATACAGCAAAAAAAAAAGGCAAAGAAATGGGAAACATAAGATATTGAAGGGGTCAGGAAGAAAAAAAATAGAATATGAGAAAGGCAGCATTTAGATAAAATGGCTAAAACGTTTCCAGAGTTAAGGGTAAGAAATAGGACTTGTTTAATCTTTGAATCTAAAGCACTTTGGCAAGTGCCTGGAATATAATAGATGCCTAGTAAATGTTCTTGCTTATCCATTACTTCATACACCTATTTATTTTAAAAATATTCACCAAAGATACAGGTGTGAACAAAACAGACAAAATTCTTGTCTTCATTGAACTTATGTTCTGGATGAAGAAGACAAATAATAAATAAGTGAACACATTTATATTCAAGATATTCTTACATTGTAAGAAATGCTATGAAGGAAGTAAAAGGGTCATTTCACAGAAAGATTGGGAATAGGATATCACTGAAGAAGCGAGAGCTCAATGATAAGAAGTCAAGTGAAGACGTTACAAGTGAAGGATACAGCAAGTGCAAAGGCCCTGAGTGAGAAATAACGTGGCATGTTTGAGGAGAAGTCAGTGTGTCTAGAGCTCAGTGAGTGACACAAAAAGCGGTCTGGGATGTGATCGGAGAGGTGGGCAGGAGCAATAGGATTTTTTTCCCCCTGAGAGCAGCAGGAAGTCATTGGAAGTGTTTTTTTTTTTTTCTTTTTCAGTACGCGGGCCTCTCACTGTTGTGGCCTCTCCCACTGCGGAGCACAGGCTCCGGATGCGCAGGCTCAGCGGCCATGGCTCACGGGCCCAACCGCTCCGCGGCATGTGGGATCTCCCCGGACCGGGGCACGAACCCGTGTCCCCTGCATCGGCAGGCGGACTCTCAACCACTGCGCCACCAGAGAACACCCATTGGAAGGTTTTAAGCGCAAGAGTGATGTGTTCTGTCACCCTGAATACTGGTGTGGTAATAGATTGTAGTGGTATCAAGAATGGAGAGCAGGGATCCCAGTTAGTGATTTTAGTCATTCAGGCAAGAGTTGACAGCAGCTTGGACCAGCTTGCTGGCCATGAGTATGGAGAAAAGTGGAGGGATTTAGATATATTTTGGAAGTAGAAACAGGGTACTTGGAGTAGATATAAAAGGTGAAGGAAAGGGGAGGTGGGATCAAGCATGATTCCTAAGTTTTGGGATTGAGCAGCTGGGTGAACAGCGGTGCCATTTTCCAGATGGAGAAGAGTAGAAGAGTGGCCCTGGGCGGGTGTGGGTGGGAACACGAAGCAGGAGTTGTGTTTTGCACATGTTAAGCCTGAGATTACTGTTAGACATCTAAGCAGATAGATGTATATGAGAATATGGAGGAGCTCAGGAAAACGAGCCCCAAGCCAAGGGATGTTCCTATTTTGAGGCTTATGTTTCCTTCAGGATCTTCCTATAATGTAGGCTTGGACAGGGGTACATGTAGGGGACTGACCACTCTAGCTACGGACTCTGTGGGAACAGGGTCGATGTAGCTCTGGAGTTCAGGACACTCTTCCTGGCCCATTGCCCAACTCAGCAGTGGAGCCTACAGTCTTCCAGGCCCACCTAACCCTCATGCTTTGGTAGCTGCTGTAGTTTTAAGCCAATGTGCTTTTTGAGGGAATGCCAAAAGACTGAGTACAGAAACAACTCAGTGACAAACTCAGGCGGTTCTTATGTGGGGAAGGGTGGAGAAGTCATCATATAATCTGGCTCCCACCAGCTCCCGCCCACTACCTCAGAGCATTATATCTCAGAGATCCAAAGGAGTAGAGTGTCAAGAATATGACACATCAGAGATACAAAGGAAAAGGAGAACCCAGCACGAGGTAATGACCAAAAAATGCCATAGCCCATTACATAAGCGAAAGCGAAACCTCTGAGGAACAAATAAACAAAGGGTATCATATTGATATAAAAATACAAGAAGCTCACTCTGTGGTTGCTGACATACATCATTGTGGAAATAAACTCATGTCCAAAGTGACTACAGTTAAACTTGGAACCACATGACAGGAGCTTTAGGAAGTTCCAAAATAATCAAGGATAACTTGAACAAAGTAGCTTTCTTCCCCAGGCTTATGGCTTTGGCAGAAAGGACAAGTATCCCTCTCTGGAGAGGAGGGACCACAATTCAAGGGGACCAAGTGACTCAAGGTAGTTCATATGAAAGAAGGAAACTACCACTGCCTTGGAAAAGGACTGTAAGTTGACTGACATTAGTTAGGATTCAGCTCTCAAACCCATGAGACTGTAGTAGAATACTTTTCTTCTCAGCTACATATATATTCATACTTGCTAAGAAATTTTTCTCCTTTCATTTCTCAGGAAAACCAAGACTGTCACTTGATCCTGTACCTGATCATGTCACTCTGCCAACTAGGAAACTCAGAGCCAAACTGTGGCCCACCCTTAACTTGTAAGTACATAAAACTTTAGGTAATATGTAGCTTGTGTGACCACCTCATTGTTGGCTTAATTTTGTTTTTATACCCTTATTTTTCTTTACCCCATTTTATGATTTTTAAAAAACCAGTATATTTAACATACCAGGTGTTTTGGAATGAAGTAGAATACAAGAAAATATATAAACTTTCTGCCCAAACAGGCAGCATGAAAAACAGGTACCTGGTGGTGTTATGATATCTCAATGAACCAAACAGGTTCTAACTGCTGTCTGTTAGACATTAGGTAGACGGGAATCTTGCTGCAGCTATAACACGATGGCACATTAAACGTTCATGAACAAAAGAGAAGGTATTCAAGGTTAGATGGGCAGAGCCAATAAAAACAATCAGCTATGCAATTCCAACTCCTTTAGGGGTTGATTTCCACCCAGCCTGGGAAAGCCTTCCAAGAGGAGCTCCTTTGGCCTGTCTAGGTGGTTCTCTTACAGAAACTTGGTTGTACCCTGGGCATGGCTAGTTCCTCAGCTTCCACCTACTGGGATCGACCAGACTCTTGCCCAGACAAGTGGGTCAGAACCCACCCTTGACCTCTGGAAAGGTTACTCTGCCTGCAATCTGATTATTTATTCACATTTTAGTAGTTTTATTCCTTTTTTCTGTTTTTAAAAAATTACAGAAGTAATACAAAGGCAATAAAAATTCAAATGATACCAAAATATGTAAAATATAAAATCAAACCTCCCTTTCTTTTCCTCTCTTCTCCCATTCCAACGCTCCTCCCCATTCATCAAAAGTAACCACCAATAACTATAGTATGAATACGTCTGGATCTTTTCTATACACATTCAGACATATTTACATACACATCCATGTGCTTCTAAAGTCTGTGTATAGCTTTACTTTTTAAAAAATATTTTTTCTATTCACATTACTCTGTAACTTGCTTTTTGCAGTCAGTAAAACATTGTGGACTCTACTTCTGTTACAGACGTTATCAACCACATTCTTTATAATGGCTACTGAATGAATCATGAAACTATACCATAACTTATTCAGCCTATTAAGGGACATTTAGGTTGTTTCTAATATTTTGGTAGGACAAATTAATGCTGCATCGAACATCCTTACACCTGTAACCTTTTACTTTTTTTATTCCTAAGAGCAGAACCGCTGGGTCAAAGGGTATGCACATGTATTGAATTTTGATTGGCACTGCCTTCCAGAAAGACTGACCAACTTATACTTCTACTAACTATGAAAGAGTGGCCTTTGTTCACATTCTCATCAACAATGGATATTGCCAGGTTTTTTTGTTATTTTTTTAAAAATTTTGGCAGAACTGATTGGCAAGAGCATGGTAATTATTTTCAGTTTGTATTTTCCTGATCAGTAGTAAGCGTGATCACTTTTAGTCTTTTGCTATGGCTACAATGAAAGACAAACCTGAAGGAGTGGTTTTGGTTTATTTCTTTTAGATACAGATGACCAATCCAAACAGTGATATTTTCCGCTACTGATCGCTAAGAAGATCCATGTTGGAATGTTATACATTTCCATGTTAGGAAGGTCAGTAGTAATTGAACTCCCGCGGTCAAATTGCACATGATGTTTATTCTGGGATTCACATAATGGCTTTGGCCCAAAACAATGAAAAGATGTCAGAACTATATTCTGATAATATTCCCTTGTATCAACATTATCATACTAGCATTTACAAGTAACAGAAACAACTCCGACCAAGTTATGGATAATAAGTTCATTCTACAATGGTTGGGAGCCCATGATTGGGCTAATTAATGGGATGACTGGCCCCCAGGAACCACCATGGTGGTCTCATAGCAGGCATGGTATGGCCGGGAGGTCACCTCCACACAGCAAATGTTTTAAGTTTCTTGATCTCTGTGCTCAAGAATCTACTTCTAGGGGGAAAGCATCTATTGGCTTAACTTGGGCCCCAGGAGAAGGCAGGCTCTTAATTACAGTCCCAACAGACTGAATCCAACAGGAAGAGATCCTTCTTCAGAAGGAAATTGCGGTATTGTTAGGAAGTGAAGTGGATGCTAGTCAGCCAAAAACAAAACAAAAGAAACAAAACTATCCCCTACACTAATCTTTCCAACTGCCATTTCTTCTCTTTACCTTGTAAACCTTTCAGTTCCCACTGTCATCACAGACAATCTGACAGACAGCATAGCAAGCTGTTCTCACATCCAGAATGGGGACCTCATGGGGCAGAATAACAGAGACCATCTTATTCCTTGCATTTTGTGCTATGCTTGCTCAAGTACTTTCTACTATTCTGGGCCTGGGATCAAAACGCTTAAGTCTTAGAATAAGAACCATTTTCCTGAGAGGTTATAATATTGGCTTTTTCTCACTCTCCATTCTCCTTGGTTATCCTTGAATGCATAGAAATTCTGTGTGTTCATTAATTCATTCATTCACCCATGTAACTACTATTTATAGAGAGCAACTTTGTGCTGGACATTGTTCTAGGTGCTGAGGGAACAGCAATGAAATGGAAAGACAAGGTCTCTGTCCTGGTAACAGATGAGACTGGAAGGAGTAAGCAAGGTTGGAATTTGTACTTTGGATTTTACCTGAAAAGCAATAGAAAGCTATTCCAAGGTTTTGGTCAGGTAAGAAATATGATCAGATTATATTTTAGATATGTTGTTCGAATTGGCATGTAGAGAATGGACGACAAGGCGATAAGAACAGAGGCCAAGAGACTTGTCAGAGGACCAATGTAGTAGCTGGATGAGAAAAGATGTTAACTTGGACTAGTTTGGTGGCCAAAGAGAGAAAGAGATGTGGACAGAATAAAAAGATATTTAGGAGGTAGAATGAACAGGATCCTGTAGGTGGTGGGAGTGTTAGAGAAAAGGAAAGAGTCAAAGATAACTCTGACATTTCTGGCATAAGCAACTGGTTGAATAGTGACAACAATGGGTAACCCAGGAGGAGCTGGTTAGGGACAAGTGGAGTAAAGGATGAATTAGCTGTGGGTCACACTGAGTACATGTGTGACTGTCGTGTCAGGTAAGCAGTTAGGTCGGGTCTGAAGGTCAGGAGAGAGATTCAGAATGTGGAGTTATCAGTGGTCACTAAGCCAAGGAGTTAGAAGACAGTGTCCAAGGAGAGGATGTAGACTGAACAGATGGGTCACCAACGTTGAACTCATACCTTCAATAAAGGAACTCTGGAATAGTTTGCGTCAGAAACTGTAACTTCTATATTCTGTGGAGCCCCACCTTAATTCTTCTCTGCTACAGTTGTCTACAGTCTCCAATAACAGCCGGCCCCTTCATTTAAGGAGGTTAATAACTTAAGCAACATTAATGGTGGACCCACCATTTGGCCCAGACCATAGAAAGATTCTCAGCTAGTTCTGTTCAGTTCCATCTTGTTTGGAGGGAGACGTGTTCCTCATCATGCCCACATCCTCACACAAATTGTCCAGGTAAGTCTCCCACCTTTGGTTCAAAGGCTTACAGGTTTCCGGGGCCACTGGACACAGGGCTACACAGGCTATGGGTTGGTGTTGGTGGGATGCTGGGGTCTACCCTTGAGGCTATCCCAGCCCCGAGTCCCTTCTACTCTGTTCCTTGGTCTTCATGGCAAATCTGAGGATCCTCTTCCCTTCAGACAGTCCTCTCTGGTGCCACTTGCCCCACTCATCTCCCTTCCTCACACCAGCGTTAGGATATCTAGTCATATGGAAAGACTGTACATTCAGTGGATCCTTTGGGTCTTTGTTTCTGTTTCCATCTGAAGTGCCCTTAGGTACCACGGAGAGAGAAGAAGGGGAAGGAAATACACAGGAAGCCCATTAATTGTCTGAGAACGCTGCCACACTTTCAGATGACAGGTTCACCTACAAATGTTTCAGGAATCAGCTAAGCTTCTGAAGTTCTTAATACTGCCAGGAGTAACTCAGAAGGCTGGGAGTACGGGTGGAAACATCAGGCACACAAGCTGTTGAAAACCACAGTTTTGGTAAATATATGCACCGTTGTAAAAAACGTATTTGCAAAAATCTAGGTGTTTCCAGTCCAGCCCTCCCTATTAATCAAAGGATTTTCTTGAGCTCCATGGCCCAGCCTGCGATCCCAGCTCTGACCACTGCTGCCCATGCAAGTCTCAATGAATTCCTCTCAGAGCCGCCAGACTCCCTTGGCTGGCGACTTGTTCCTCTTGGGACAGTGTTTGCCTGAGCTGAGCAGCCGGGCCCCCAGCTGTGCAGGGCCCTCTCTCCGGTAAGAGGAAACCCTTTCAGCTTAGTCCATTAACACAAACATTCAAAAGCAAACATTCAAAAGCCACAGATCGTGTTCACATAAATAAAATAGGATTGAGAAAAGCTTCACCCCCAGAAACCAAAGGGGTGTTTTAAAAAACTGCCCCTCTGCCGTCCAAGTAGGCAGGCAGCAAAGCCACAGCGATTCCAAAGGCTTGTGTGCTTGGTAGAGCTGGGTGGCTGAGGCCACAGGCCTTTGAAGAGGAAATGCCATCCCTGGGACAGGCAGGCAGCCAGCCCGAGTCTTGAAAGGACCAGAAAGAAGCAGAAAGCAGTGAAAGGGAAGGGGGAGCACAGCTGGGAAGTGAAAAATGGGAGGAAGGTGCAGGGAAAATAAATGGGGAGATTCTTCCCAACTGTGCTCCCCACACCCAGACCAAAGAGTCACTAGACAGAGCAATTCACTGTGCCCCTGAGACAGAGCTGAGGCGTGGAGAGTCCTGGTCAGCGGGCACAGCTCAGAGTGACTAAGGCTCCGAGGAGGGGTGTGTGTCCTCGCCGAGGGGTGGAGATGGGTGGTGGTGTCTGGGCTGAGAGATGCCTTTAGTTTGAAAGCTTCAGAGGAAATTAACTTTACAAGGTGCCTCCCTGTCTCCCAGAGTTATTAAAAGAAAGGAGGGAGCAAAGAAGAAATGGAAAAATGGTAATACCTCAGGAAGGGCTGAGTGATCCCAAATGAAGGAAATGGGAGGCAGATTAAGTGATGAATGTGCAACCTCCCCTCAGGGAGGAAGAGCTCCGAGTGTGACCTTGTGCAAATGGGGAAAAACACACACACACACACACACACACACACACACACACACACAAAGCACAACAACCAGTGTGGCCAAGGACAAAACACACAGAAACACATACATACACCCTCTGAATATCTAGGATGAATGATTAATTAAATATCCTAAGAACTTCCACGTAAAAAGTCTGTTGGTACTTCTGTCTCAATAGGGCAGCACTGAACGCTAAAGGAATGGCAGCGAGTAAGAGACATGCTGTAAATCATGCAGTCCCGAGAAGGTACAAATATGGGAGCCTTTGCGAGTCCTAACAATGGGGGCCATAGATGGATATCTAGACATCAATTGCTCTTTTGGTGACGGAGAGAAAAAAAGAAGCACTAGATCTAAACACTCTGCAAAAAAAAAAAAGAAAAAGAAAAGCCAAATGAAGTAATCCATTTCACAGGGTAGGAAGCCAGGTGTCTTCTATTTGTTAAAAATCTCGGATTTAAATTTTTAAAACCCTCCTGCCTGACAATAATCCTCAGATCAGATGAGGCCACCCTCGCCCAACTCTGGCAAGCCCTGTCAGTGTTTGAAAGCACCATCCCTAGAAGCTTGTGCCTGCCCAGACACGTGCACCACAACGGCCTTACATTCAAAGTTGTGTTCAGGTGGGATAGCAAATCGCAGGGTTGGGAAAAATACAGCGGGAGACAAACAGCCCACTTACGGCCTCTTTGGTCTCTTCACTTCTAAGCCCTCTGGTCCCCTAAGCCCCTTTGGATGGCAAAGCTAGGACCTTAATGCCTCTGGAGGTGACTCAGAGTGAGTGGCCTCCTAGTGGAAGGGCACCTTTGTGCTTCCAGACAGTGCTGAGTTTGCCTGGTGGTGCAGGAAACATCTCCAGCTGGTTTCTGCTGGCTCCTTCATCAAAGCTGCTCTCTGAACTTCTCTACAGGGGAAGCCCTTGGAGGCTTAGAGTTTTCTTTACCAATTTAACAGAGTATCCTGACTGAATTACTTCAGGACAGACGGTGACCAACCAAAGTTCACGAGGTCATGATGGACAGCTCCAGTCTCCATGGGCTAATTTTTATTTTCAACTTTCTAATTATTTTGTGTGTGTATCAATAGACTTACAAACAATCAGCCCCAGCATATTGAGTGTTTACCACGTGCTAGATGCTTTATATATACTACTTTATGTAATTTTTAGCCTGAGACAGGCACCATATTATTTCCTGGGTTAATTGAGGCTCAGAGAGGATGTACAGCTTGCAAGAGGATATATGACTAGAAAATCATGGTCAGGATTTGAACTCAGTTCTATTTCACTCACAAACATGTCCCTTCAATCCGTATACTGGATTGGCTCCTGGGACCAAAGACGGGTTTCTTTCTGCAGCAGGGAGAAATTGGTAAGAAATCCGATGCTGAGCTGAACCTTTAACTAGTATAACTCGATGCTCTGTCTCTGACATCGACCAGCAGGAACATTAGAGAGGCAAGGTTAGGACACTGTATTTAAAAAGTTGAATAATTTCCTAAATCTCTCCTAATCTCTCATTGACATATGTTGAGCCCATTAATATTTTCAGTCTACATCAATCTCTTGAATACTAGGTTCCATATGTTTATTATTTTCTACATTTATTACATTTTTATGTATCCTGAAATTACTTTTACATTTCAAGGGATGCCCTCACTCTCTATTACTCCTGCATTTAATAAATTGGTTGATGGAATCAAGATCCAAAACAAAAACAAAAGCAAAAACCCTCAATAGACTGAAATGAAAGAATGAAAATAAGTAAGAATAAATGACAAGTCATGAACCGAGGTTCAGTTAGTCAGCCAACTGACTACAGAATGATGGTGAAAAAAGATGGATGCTGTCACTCAATGGTCAGCCATAGATGTGGTGATCTCAGGCTGCCCAAATAGAAACATAGGGCCTAGGACAAAGGGTGGGAGAGCTCTAGTTTAGTCTACGCTGTATATATATTAAGGCATGTTCTAGACACACAGCTTTAATAGCAACAAATCAAAAAAGAATGATGAGAATGATGAGAAAACCACATTTCATGAAGAGAGACCTCTGTGTGTGTGTGTGTGTGTGTGTGTGTGTGTGTGTGTGTGTGTTGAGAGAGAAGTGGAATTAACTGTCTTGAAACATTTGAAGTTGGTGGAGCGGCTTCAGAGGGAAGAACTGGAACCAAACGGAAAGCAATTTCAAGTGGCTCAGTGTAAGGGAGAATTTTCTATCAGAACTGCCAAAACAGAATGCGCTGCCTCAAATGGTGATAAGCCTTCCATCCTTGGAGATATTCAAAAAGAGGCTGGATGACCACTTGTGAGAGATGCTTTGGAGGGAATTTTGACATTGGAGGTGGGTGAGGCTGGGGAGGTGACTCCATGACCTCTAGGCTCCCTTCCAGTTATGATTCCCTATTTAATATCTCTCACCCTTCCTTCACCATCTGGGCAATCCCTAAAAAAGCCAGTAATCTCTCAAAGCTTCCATTTCCCCTTTGGTAAAAGCATTACATAAAACCTGTGAAATCACAAGTTTGATGTGAAAAATGCTAGTTATATTTCACTAGGATTCATAATTACGTACTTTTTTAAATAAAAAATATTCATGAATCATGTAAAAATCCCCTTGCTTAACCCCCTGAGTCACCTTTGGAGGCCCTGGACTAGTTGATCTCTATGATCCTTTTGGTTCTGAGATCCTAAGATTCTGTGGTTCTGCGGATTTCAATCATATACTTTGAAGGTCATGACACCCAGGGGAAAGCTGTTTGGAAAGATGACAAGACCACTTCAAAGGAGATGCTCATTTGAATTTCCTCACATTCTCTATGTCACTTGGGAAATTTTGTCATTGCTGCAATTGAGGGAAAAGCCCTACAGAATGACTGCAAAATGAAAGCAAAAAGTTTTAACTAGGATCCATCTCTCAGCTTTGCTTCTAGCTTGATTCTCAGGCTTGTTCCCCTGGTGGCACCAAAAATGGTCACAGCAGTTCTAAAGCTCACATCCCCACATGAGTTAGCCCAGTGAGAAAGAGAGATGGAGTTCTATCATTCCTAGCAAAAATCGGAGGCTCCCTCTAGTATGGATTTCCATGCCCATTCTTGAACCAATGACTGTGGCTGAGATGGTAGAATGGGGAGGGGGGCATCAATCCCAACTAGACCATACAGCTGAGGATGTGGGGAAGTGGCTCTCAAAGGAAATGTGGAGTACCACATAGAAGGACTGAGCAACATTGGCTAGTCCAGTCTTTGGCTGCCTAACATCAACCCACAGGTTCCACACATACGGGTCACATTCCTTCCCTAAAGGGACTTCATGTGAAATCTTTTTATTACTAAATCTAGATCCAAGTCCAGTATTTCATATCAGTGTGCAAATTATGTCAAGTGACTCTTCATGGTTCAGTGATCTGTGGGTAAATAATAAGTTCAGCCACATCCTATATATAATAGGAGAGAGAAAAGAGAACTGCAATAAAAATTCCAAATTGCAAAGAGGAGAATGTAGAACATCCAGTGGCTATCAGTCCTCACACATATTACAACCTTTTTGGACAGAAATGGCAGACTCCTCTATCTTGCAGTGAAGTGGAGGTCTGGGGCTGCTTCAGTTTCACTCTCCAAGAGGATCCCCCTTGTCTATTATTTCTGTACAAGAGCCTCTTCATAGGACAGGACAGCTTTAAATGCCATTACTCTTTGGTATAAATGGGAATGTATATTTGGTGGAGGAAGGGGTCCCAAGGACTGCTTTCAGGATTGGGCAATCGTGGAGTATTGTTCATCAGAGTTGAAGGTTCCTCTGTAGTATAAATCCCTCATGACTTCAGTTGGCTCCCATCTATGTGCTTCTGGTTGTGATGGTTAATTTTATGTATCAACTTGACTGGGCCACGGGGTACCCAGATATTTGGTAAAACATTATTCTGGATGTTTCTGTAAGGATATTTTGGAATTGGATTAACATTTAAATCAGAAGACTGAGTAAAGCAGACTGCTCTCCCTAATGTGGGTGGGCCTCATCCAATCAGTTGAAGGCCTGAATAGAACCAAATGGCTGACCATCCCCTGAGTAAGAGAGAATTCCTCTTGCCTGACCACCTTTGAACTGGGACATTCCTTCAGACTCAAACTGAAACACCTGCTCTTCTGGGTCTTAGCTCCAGCACTCACCCTGCAGATCTTGGGACTTGCCAGACTCCATAATCACATGGGCCAATTCCTGACAAATCTACTTCTCTCTCTACATGTATACCTTCTATTGGTTCTGTTTTCCTGAAGAATGCTGATAATACACTGGTCAAGTCCATGGGTTAGTAATAAAAGTAGAGATCTAGCTGATTGATACCTTCATTTAGAACACATCTAAATGGGAAGGCTGTAAATTAATGGCTTCTGCATCTATACTGGCCTCTTTTTGGGGACAATACAATGCAATGACCTGGAGAAGGGAGGAACAGCTACTCTCCCTTTGCTGGAAAGCTGCACACCAGCTGCATCTTTTCAAGAGGCATGGATGTCCCTTTTGACACGTTGAGGGGGGTTATAATAAGAGGATTCTAGAAGAGGCCTGGGAGATCACACTTATTCTAGGTCATAATCTTTCTTTATTGTACTTTTCCCTTCTTCCTTCTTTTGCTCAAACTAACTTAACTTTATGCAGGAATCTGGCTTTTCCATTCAGTCAAGGATCCAGACGGCTGCACTCAGTTGACTTGGATTGCAGGTCACAGGCAGAAATTGTTTCTTGTAGCAAAGCCCTATTTCATTCCTTCTTGTTTTTAGAGGCATAAGCTTCAAAGAAAACCTCTTTTTCTTGTAAAAACTTACAAAGGCTTCAACCTGTAACCAATACGTTCCTACAACCTAAACTTTCTGTCCAAGTCCCTTAATGCTGCAGCCCAGGGAGACATATGGGCTGAAGGTCCCAATATACATTAGCCAATGGAGTAACCCACTGTTACAGCACCACAAGAATTGCCAATGACCAGCTGTGTTAAAGACTGTTACTTGTCCCAATACCCATTTAATCCTCCTCCTTAGTAAGAAGAGCCACATTTTTAAATTAGACACATTGCCAACCTGAATAAAGACTTCTTCCCATTCCCTCGAAAGCAGGTGTGGCTACATGGCCAAGTTCTGCATATGGGATGTCAACAGAAGTGCTGTGTGCAACTTCTAGAAACTGTCCTTAAAGGGCCAGTTAAGATTATTTTTCCTTTTACAGACGAATCTAATCCTTACTGCCTAGCCTAGGATACAGAGGGTTTCCTATCTTGATTCATCCAATTTTATAATCCAGGGGCTGTAACTTGCCACCCTTCATTTCCTGGTGTCAAATCCTGACATAGTTGACAGAAAATCTAACTTACACAAACTTCATTAAGAAAAAAAAAAAAAGAGGAACATATTGGCTAATATAACTGAACACTCCAGAGGGATAAATGGGCCTGGCTTAATCTAAACCCAATCAGCCTCCTCTGAGTTGTCACCAGTCTCAGGCAGGCTCCCCTTACAGTAGAAAAACAGGCTAACCCGCTTTTAACCTTACATCTTTATAGCAGGACAGAGTCTATCTGCCTGTCCTGTAGGTCCCTCAGATTGTACCAGTTTAGGTCACCTGCACAGTTCTGAACCAAACACAAGATCACAGGAGTGGGATACTCTGATCTGTTGAGCCTGATGAAAACCCACCCTGGAGATAGGGTTGGGCTTAATCCCATCCAAACCAGATGGCTGTGAACAGGAAGGAGCTGGTAGTTTCCCAAAGGAACTCAAGTAGGGTTACAAGAAGGGGGATGCACGTTGAGTAGCAAACAGCAGATTTTTACCATACCCTTCAATATAATTTATACTTGTACCATCACTTGGCCTAAGCTTTACAGATTCATTACTACCCTTTGGAGAAATACTAAACAAGACTATAGGAGACTACAAAATATTATAAAGTACTTTTGGGTAGACTAAGTTACAGGATTTCAAAGAAAGTATTTTTTGATGGGCTAAGAAATAACTTGCTTTTCTTCTCACTTCTAAGGGGTACACATGTTTGGTAGGGGAAAGGAGGATTGGATTGCTTAGGAAAAAAAAAATCAAACCAAACCTCACAACTCGTCTCCTTGGCATTTAGGAAAGTGAGAAAAGAACATCTGGATCATACTCTCCCTTAGACTGTCCACACACAGGTCAGCCACAAACAGTAGCTTCCTTCTTACCGAGTTGCATGAATTCATTACCTGGAAGATTGGATGCCTGCTCTCACTTGGCTTTCCTGGCCACCTCAAGTTTTCCATTTCCAATGCATAGAAGTTTTGTTTGTGAGGGTCCAAATGCGGCAGAAACTATTTACAGGCTTCTAAAGCTGCACTTGCTGCGTAGGCCAAGGGTGTTGGCTGAACAACTGACCAACCTTTCCAGGGAGAGATCTGAAGAAGGTAATTTGAAAAAACACCTTCCAATCCGTCAGGAACATGGAAAAACTTGCTGTCTCTTCTATGTTGGCAGAAGCTCCAAAGCACAGCATCACAGCATCTGGTTAACCGACCACTGAAACTTCAAAACACAGAGATCAGACTCTACTCTTTTTCTTTAGGAACACAGAGGAGCAGTCAAGAGTAGGACCACAGAGCTCTAGGAAAAATAAGAAGTTACTGGGCTTTAGGACTGTCTTTGCACCACAGATTCATACCATATGGACTTAAACTAGAATCAACTGTTCAGGAGCCAAAAGAAATCATGATACCAAGAGGTGATGTGTGACAATCTCTCCTCACAGTAAAAATAACCTAGAGTGCTTAGCAGAAACCTGGGAGAAGGAAAACTTTTCTGAAATAAAAAGTGAAACCATTATTTGATAGTCCCTTCATTACCTACACCTGAGGGGGATGGAAATTTCCCTTTTAAAAATCACGAGGCTTAGTTTACTTCTCCTTGGTTATACAGTTCAGAGCACTTGCTTCCATGAAATTAAGATTTAAGACTCACATTTCACTGTTTACAATGCCTTTCATTTGTCTTTTCATGGATTTTCTCCAACCATCCCATTTCCACTTCTGAAGCCATTCCCAAGATTTCCTACAGGTCCTGAGATTATACTTCCTCTCCCACGATTGTCCTAGCTCCCCCAAGCCTGTCCTGTCCAGAGGCAATGCCCGGCAGCTCTCAGTTGGATTCACCACTGTACCAAGAATATGTTCCTTCCGCAGCTCAACATAAGGTCAACTCGACAATCATTAACAGCTATCTTTGTGTCCTTATGTCCTTTCCACGTGGGTCCCCTTCACAATACAGTCCTGGACAGCCATGTTCCCTGAGGTCTGCTGTAACAGCTTTGAGCAGTGTTTAACTTAGCAGCGCACAATTCATAATGGACAGTGAAACAGACTTGATGCTATTATGTTGGAATCCACTGAAAGAAACTGGTGCTAGCATTAACAGCTGGTTTCAAACTAACCAAAGTGATTGAAGTCTTTATACCCAAACCAGCAAAATATGTGAGTAACATGGATGAAAGACTCAAGAGAAGAACTAAACACGCTAGAAGAAACAGCCTGCTGTCCATCAACAAAGAAACCTCCAAGAAAAGCGGCTTCACAAACCCCGAAAAAACTGTCCTACTTTTTCAAAAAATTCATTAAAGTAGCCGATTAAAATAATTATCCATTTTTAAGTGGCAGTAAACTGTAATATTCTCTCTAAATTATCATGAAACATAGTATGACTTCAGGATGGCTTGGTGACCTGGGCAGAGCCCACCTAGGAGGCCAATTAGCCTAATGGTTAAGGAAATGACCTCTGAAGCCCCCTTGGCCGTGGTTTAAATCATGGCTCGCCTAGTTACTTACATGTGACCCATCTGGCTTGGACCTTAATTTCCTTTCCCACATAAAATGGGGATGATGGTACTGTATTTTATTGACTCTAGAGCTCACATTTCAACATCCTTGATATCTTTAGGGTCTTAAAAAGGCTAGTGGCCAGGCCACAGTCACGATGTACCTGTCATTCATTGCTTGTGCATATGTGGGCTTAGCGGTTCATTCTGGTGGCACAAGTCAACATCAGCAACCCTTCAATATTGCATTCCACAGACCACCGTCCTAATAACTGTTGACTGAAACCCTTCTATTAACATCTTCTGATCAAGAAAACGCCAGCATTAGAACTTGCAGAATGGGTGTCAATGACTTTGAAGGAAATTGCAGTGGGGGAGCACTTCATTAAGTATTGCTGCATCGTGAGGTCTGAGTCATGAAGGTCAGGCTGTAAAGTTTCAGGAATGCCTTACCCAGTGAATTTCACTTGTTTAAAGTATAAGCACAGAATGATATCAAAGTTTGTCTCAACATCACATTACATCAATTCTAGCTATTTTTTCAATATTTTAACATCTCAAGTCAGGATGTGTCATACAATTAATTAAGCTGTGTTTTTTTGTTCTTAGTGGTATACAAAGTGGTGTGTCTTACAATTGATGGAGTCTGAGATTTGTTGAAATAAAATGCCAAAAGAGCTCTTTACATAAGTATAAGCATTCTAAATTGAGTTTTTAAAAAGCATTGTCATAATTTAATTGGCAGCATTGTTTTCATTCTTAGTGTTATATAAAATGGCACATCTTATAATTAATGACAGTTTGGATTCAATGAAACTCAGCAGTACCTACCTCACAGGATTGTGAGGATTCAGTGATTAATGTTTTAATGTGCTGAGAATGGGGCCTAGCTTATGCTAAGTTCTATGTCCTTAGCTATTAATATTAGTCTATCAGTCAGGGGCTTTGCTGTAGATTGAGAGATATCAATCTATAACAAAGCCTTAAAATTTTGTTTTCAACTTAGAGAGCTTCCCTACTTCTCCCACCTTATCTCAATACCCAGTCTTTATTGAGGGCTTACTTTATGCCAGGAACTGTGCTTGATACGGTGATGCAATTATCACCCACACTTTTGGACTTCAAGACCAAGTAAACAATGAAGAATTTTATCAATAATTATATAGACAGGAAGAAAGATAATACCAGGTACCAACAGGAATTAAGAGAAGGAAGAAAACCCAATGTCCATCGTTTACCATTTAACAGTGTTACCTAAGGATAAGCTTTAACCACTATGTGACTTGATTTTCTCATCTGTAAAATGGATTTATCATAAACCCTGTCAATAATACTGCTTGCAGTAACATGAATCGGTTCCATTTTCCACTTAGCCCCTGTTCACAAATGCATGTGGGCTCAAATCCTTAACTCTTGGTTGAAGCAAGGAATATGAAAGAGGGGGTGAAGGTGGGTGAGGAAGTGGCAGGCTGTCTCAGGAAGTGCAGAGGCAGAGGGTGAGTTAATCTCAGAGAAGGCTGATGAGACGGGCATCGACTACCTGGGAGATTTCTGGACTAATTCTGTTTTCCTAGAAGTACAAGTCAGACATAGGACTGATTCACAACTGTTGAAATTGTGCTTGGTATTTAGTAAGCTATTAATACACATTGGTTATTACTCTTATTATAGTGTGATATTAAAAACACTTAACCATCAGTATAGTATTAGCATCACCCAATCAGGAGATACACGCAGTGTGAACATAACTATGGGTTCTACATGGGAGGATCATAGCAATTACTGGTCAAGCTGGGTCTCAAAGGAGAGGGAGAGTATGCTCACGTGGAGAATATGAACAAGGAGAAAGGCACTTCAGGGGGAAAAAGGCTGGGACGTATATATGGTAACCTTTTTGTTGTTTTACAATACTGAAGTAAAGGGTGGAGATGAAAGAAAGAAATGGCTGCAATATTAGCTTAGGGCCAAGTCATGAAGAGTAAGCATTTGGTACTTTATTCAGTAAGAAAATAAAACCGGCAACAGCAGAGCTGTGTAGTAGCTCATCAAAGGCTAAAGGATGCATTCGGTTATGAAGTTCAAAATGAGTGCAGCCCACCACACTCCAATATGGAAAATGTTTACATTTTAGTTCATTTTAAAAAACATATGCACAGATACTTTACATAGCTTCCAGTTGACCAAAGTTGAAAGAAAATACTTTGTAATGAAGTACAGATCCCCCAAAGGTTTATTTAAGGGCCTATTTTTATTTAAATAGTCTTTTTTTTTTTTTTTTTTTTTTTTTGCGGTACGTGGGCCTCTCACTGTTGTGGCCTCTCCCGTTGCGGAGCACAGGCTCCGGACGCGCAGGCTCAGCGGCCATGGCTCACGGGCCCAGCCACTCCGCGGCATGTGGGATCCTCCCGGACTGGGGCACGAACTCGTGTCCCCTGCATCGGCAGGCAGACTCTCAACCACTACGCCACCAGGGAAGCCCTGGTCTTCATTTTTTGAAGCATTGTCCTCCAGTACAACTCTAATTTCAAAATCAGTATTTCTCAAATGTTCATGAAACTGGAAATTTCCAAGTCCATGATGGAAACAGACTGGTGCTCTGTGCATCTGATCAAACCAGTAGCAACATAATGTCTAACACAAATGGGAAGCATTAAAAAAAAATAAAAGCCCATAATGGCAACTCAAAGCAGCAGTGGCATCAAATAGGAACTGAAATCTCTAGTTAAAGCCAGTGAAGGTTTGCAGGTTAATTTTGAATTTTACTCCTTATGCTATTTCAAATCAGAAACCTCTTGCTACTCAAATTCAAGTAAGTGTGCGGTGTACATCTGTTTGTTACTTTTGTATTCTCAGGAACAACCTTTCGTCATCTGCTCCCTACACCTTCCCCTTTTCTGATAATTTTCCCTTCCTCTGGGGGAACTCCACATCAGCTCAGGAATGGAATGTGATCCAATCTGGGCAAAATAAAAGTTCTTACTCCAAATTTTACATAACTTGCTGCCAAGCTTTGGTTATGATGATGTAAGCTGAAACTGTCAACAGCTGTCACCTACCATCCTCACCTCACTGCTTCCCACCTCAAAGAGGGCATCCCCAAACAGAAAGTTTGCCTGGAAGAGAAAACCAATCCAGGAAAAAAAAATCAGGGTCAAGTATGGGGGCTGGAAAGATGGCTTCTTTGGTTCTTTGGATCCAGCCATGCCTGAATTTCCCGGTGTAGGAGCCAGTAAACTGCCCTTCACGCTGACACTAGTTTGAGTTGAGTTTCTGACACTTGCAATTGAAAGATGATTGGTTAATAATCAAAAGTATACAATATCTACCTGAAAATAAACAACACACTTTAATACAGTAATTTATGATTAAATAAAAGCAGAGTAGGCTTCTTTACTTAATATTTAATGACTGATATGAAATCAGGTACAACACACTGTATATGCCAACCAAATTAAACAAAATGTATAAAGGAAATTGTTGGCCTCATAGTTATGTGTTTAACATTTTACTATACATTGTGAAACCTGAATCCCATCACTTGCTACAGAGAAACAAATTGGTTCAACTACACTTAGGAATCTTAAATATTCTAGTAACTCTCTTTAATTCATATTTATAATATGAACAGGTACAAGTTTTGTTTACTGTAAATTTATGGCTATTAATCCCATATGTAATAATTAGCAATTACGGAAGGCCTACCTTCCCTTTGAAATCATTGTTTAAAAAATAAAGAAGGCCAGGTGGAACTTTTCTCCTTTTAAAATGTGGTTCGTGAACAAAATGCAGGATGTTGAACTTAACATGGGTCAGGGAGTTTGTTTATTCATCAGAATTTGTCAGGAATCCAAAATGGTGAAGGCCTCTAAAAAAGAAATTGGGTTGTAATACTACAAACTTCTAGGGCTCTCAGTGAATTATTCCAATTCACCCCCTCCAAGCAGCTGACATGGTTATTCACTAAAACACACGTTTATTGTAAATCCCCTGGGAATAAATGTGCATATTAATCAAATGAGTTGATAGTTATGTCAAGGGAACTCTGCTAGTTAAATTCTTTCCTAAGGAATAGACTATAATAATTTAAAGTCTAATAGAATTCTAGACAATAGGGATGGTAAAGATGCATTAGATCATGTAGGGGTTTTTCCCTTTCTTTTTACACCTGGGTAGGGGGAGGGAAAGTACAGGATAAATCCTTTGATTTTTGTCCAGTTTTCAATTTAAATTCTAAACGGGATGGAACTCAACACTTTTCTTGGAAATGAGACTACATCATAACAGATTTCACTGTCAGGAAATTCCTCTCCACCCTGATATTCAGATCACATGTTCTTTTTGTGTTCTTTATCCCACTTTTCCCAATAACAATTCTATGACACATTTGATTCAATTCATTCTCTTTCTTGCCTGTCTCAAGAAGACAAACTTCACTGTTAAATTTTGAATTCCCGTTTCATTGTCTCTCCAGTAATACTGTGCAAAACATAATTCGACACAAAGTTTTTGCTATATGAGGAGAAGATTCCTGAAGCTGCTTTAGGAAGTATATATATTTCTCAAATGGCAATGCCTTACCGTCTATGAATCCCATTTCCACTATCACTTTTATACCAAGGGTCTTTGTGCCACTATTGCCTTTAGAGGCTCTTCTCATATATATGTACACCAAGTTACATATATCTGTGTTCTAAAAGTTTCTCCTATGCTCATGTTCTCATTATCTTTTCATATTTCTAATCTTTCCAAGTCTCTTTAATACCTCTGGTTTCCTTTTGGTCTAAAACTTATTCTAATTGTAAACTAAAAACAAATTTCACTAATGTCCAATTTTGTCATTGTTTTTTTAACCATTAAGTGCACAGATGCAATACAGATGTAATAATCTTTTATAGTCATATTGCAATTTCATAACTGTATAAATTCCAATAAAACTAGGAAACTTTAATTTTAATACGTGAGATCATAATGTATAAAGAGCTGTCATAAGGTATAAATTATGTATATAAAATAATTTATATACATACATAAATTATGTATGTATAGACATAAATACACATATACATTCCAGTAACACTTTGATGAGTTCCAAGTGTTTTTTCTTTAGTTACTGCTAGATGTTTCAAAACACAGCATAAAACTGCTCATCACAACACCCTGTGTGGTAATGACAAGAGTAGAGTGGGAATGGGATGAAAGGCAAAGAATTCATAGTAAGACACAGCTCACTGTGTGAACAAGTAAAGCCAAATTCATGAGCACTGATGGTTCAAACAATGTGGAGCCACTGATTTTCTGAAATGAATATAAGAAATAGCAGTTCATAGTATTTAGACAACCCTTTACAAAGGACATCATACTGGGTGCTACCCAAGTATAAAAGACTCATCCAGTTGTCTCAAGAGGTTAAGTTACATATAATCCCAAAGACAAGAATAGGTAAATGATGGACCAGTCCTCCTGTGGCTAGATGGTCTGCCACATGGCCTTTCTGTTTAGTGAGGTTCCACTAAAGAGAACGCCAACTTTGTGGCTGACACAGGTGATCCTTGGGTTTGGTGTTGCATCAAACTAACAAATAACAAAAATTTCGGCCTACAGGATGAAGCATATTAAAGCCTGTGCCTTACGAGTCAATTTAAGAGGCTAGAAAATACATTAAAAAAATTTTTTTTTCAAGACTGTTTAATTACTTTTCAGAGAAACAAAAACTTCCAACCACCAAGCGACAATACCCCCAAATCTTCCAACAAGGTCCTCTGCAATTGTCTGGGAATTTTCATGTTCTTCCTCCAAAAGAAGTGCTCAATTTTAATTGCCAATGTTCTTAGTAGATTCACCTTTCACTGAAAAAAATAAGTAAACATACAGTCAAGTGTTTATGCTGTTTCTGTTTAGCCTGTTCTGTTTTCCCCTCTTCTCTCCTCCCTTCTGATGCATACCAACAGCACTGCTCATGGTGACAGACAAACCATGTCATGTCCCAGGCAGCTGGGATATACAATTCTGGCCACAATAAATAGAGAAATGATGTCTGAAAGTGGCAATTATATTTTGTGAGGTAACATCCTTCCTGACTCTGTGGAAGACTTGGGAATGGTCACTTCTCAGTGTGGGTAGGATCCAATACTTTTGCCACTGAATAGACCACTATTATCACAGAGGCTGGCCAAGTGTGGTTGGAATAAATTTTTTCCATGATTTTTTTTAAACTTAAAATTGAGGGTCAGTATATGTTGAGTGAATGTGGGCTGACAGAAGACTAGCTAATCTCCATCTCCTTCTTTTCACAGGAAAGAAGACTCAGAGCAGAAATGGAACTCCTTTAAAGGAGCTGCCTTGACTACAGCAAGACTATGATTCACTAACTAAACTGAGAGTTCCTTGAGGATAGACACTGGATCTTTCTTTCCTATATCTATCCCCCCCAGGGTAGCATGTATGCTGAATCAATATAACTGTAAGTTACTCCAAATTTTAGGTTTCTTTTTTCAATTTGAAAAATGGGAAGCAGAGTAACCGCACCACTTATTTCACTGTATAGTGAAGCTAAAAGGAAATAACACATAAACACTTTGAAAATTGTTAAGGTTAAAATAGAGATCATTTTGCTTGAGGCTTATAGCCCTTTATCTCCATTGTGTAGATAAAGAAAATAGAGCTCAGAGAAGCAGAGTGAATGCCAAGGACCCAGCTAATAAGAGCTGATGCCAGAACCATAAACTTGGATCTTGCCTCATATTCCAGTTGCCAAGTTCCTTGGGGTATGCCGATGGTACCTAGATGTACAATTGTACCAGCAACCAAACTGGTGTCCATTGAGTCCTTTTTATGAGGAAGGTACTGAAGTAGGTTCTATCCAAGATATGGTCCTGATCCTTGTGGAATTTCATAAACTCTAGCAGAGTCCTTCAAGTATCTCCACGATATTACAAGTTAGTTGTTTTCTCCTCTGGCTTTCTCTGCACTGAAACCATTATAGAACCTATTGCACTGTGGCATTTACATGTGTGTTCTTGTGCCTAAACTCCATCCCCATCCCACTGCCACACACACACACACACACAGAAAGAGAAAGGAAGAAAAAGAGGGGGTAAGCAGGAGTGAGGGAGGAGAGAGGAAGAATGGATGAAAGGATTTATTGGCCCAAGAAGAGACTGAAGTGGGAATTCCCTGGCAGTCCAGTGGTTAGGACTCCATGCTCTCACTGCCAAGGGCCCGGGTTCGATCCCTGGTCAGGGAACTAAAATCCCACAAGCTGCATGGAGTGGCCAAACTCAAAAGAAGTTAAAAAAGAAGAGACTGATATGTAAGTAACTGCTATGCTACTATTTTCACTAATTCAAGTAATCATTTTTGGGTTGGACTCCTCAAAAGACAGAGATATTTTCTAATTTTGAGTTATATTAGAATAACAGAGACAAATATTTTGCTGGTATTTTTAAGTTAATGGGCTTTGTGCTGTTTGGCACTGCAGTTTGGGAAACACCTTTTCCTTTCGCTGCTTACTGAAGTTGCCCAGTTTTCTTCTTTTGATGGAACTCCATTCTTTTTTCCTTAGACTGAAATGTAGGATGCTTTCATTGTGTCATTTAAATCTACCAGCTAACTTTGGCAAACAAGGACCTGCGAGACAAGTAACACCATTCTGAGCACCTCCCACTGGATTGATACAAGGTGGGTGAGCAGCTCTCTACACTCTACACCTAGTGGGCTACCTTAACTGCTTAACCTTTTCCAGTCAACCCTTTTCATTCTGTAAAAAGCAAAAAGCAAGCAAACAAAACTTGTCTATTGCCCATCAGAAAAGGCAGACTTTTGAAAAAATAAACTATGGCAATCTAGACTTATAACAAACATTATAATAATCATCAAGTGTGAAAAACAACTGAATCCCAGTCCAGAAACACATTTTTCCCAAACTAGAAGAGAGACACCTTTGCTATGAACTCAAGATCAAAATCCAACATTTTTGCCTCTGGAGAGAGAAAGAATTTCAAGGCTTTCCAAAGAAAATGCCCTGTTCTTATACAACCCTCCCCCTGCATTAAGGGACCACCCTGCAGAACATCCAACGCTGTGGGAATGTACAAAGAAACAGACAACTTGAAGTGCTTACACAAAGAAAAGCATCTACGGGAAGGCCTGGCGTTATTTTTAAAGTGTGTGTATTTATGTGACAACACTGATATGGTCCTTAAAATCCTGCTAGATCCTCTTTGGTTCTTTGCTTCAGCAGCCCTAAATGATCTTCTATACTGAAAGCACGAGTCACTTGAGCTTCCTGTAAATAAGCCAAACATCGTATACCCACCAAAAAATAGCAAATTTTACTTCATAAGGTTCCAAGTACACTACAAAAGTAGCCTTTTCTTTTTGCTTCATGACAGGAAGCCTTACTTCAATGTGCATTCCTAAACAAGGTGAAAGAGGAACTGTGTGTGCTGTGGTTATTTACACAGACAATGTTTGCTCTGGCCAGTAACCCACATTACTAAACAACTTTCCCTGAAACCAACATTTAGAGAGAGAGAGCTATGTGAATTATATTAAGGAAAAAGTAAGGTTTTACACAGCTTAAAAAAAAAGTGAAATTGGTCATTTAGAACTGAAATTTCTAACTTAATTTGAGAAAATAAAAATGGATGTTCTCAAATTTTAAAAAATATAAAGTCAAGAATTAACCTAGGCTTCCCTGGTGGCACAGTGGTTAAGAATCTGTCTGCCAATGCAAGGGACACAGGTTTGAGCCCTGGCCCGGGAAGATCCCACATGCCGCGGAGCAACTAAGCCCGTGCTCCACAACTACTGAGCCTGAGCTCTAGCGCCCGCAAGGCACAACTACTGAGCCCACGTGCCACAACTACTGAAGCCTGTGCACCTAGAGACCGTGCTCCGCAACAAGAGAAGCCACAACAATGAGAAGCCCGCGTACGGCAATGAAGAGTAGCCCCCCCTCACCGCAACTAGAGAAAGCCCGTGCGCAGCAGTGAAGACCCAACACAGCCAAAAAAAAAAATCAATTGATTCAAAATGTTTAAAAAAAAAAAAAAGAATTAACCTAAAGATTTAGAGACATATAACTGATTATTAGAAACTTTGTGTGTGCCAATTAAAAATCTGGTTTCACATTGTGGCACTGACAAAATTTTGGCCACTTAGGGAAAAAAAGTAATTCTATTAACTTTCACAAAGAAAAAATTCTATTAACTTTCACAAAGAAAAAAATACACACATACAGAGAAGACCTTACAACAAAGGTTACTGCCTATTACAGTCCATAATGATGGTATAACAATAAAACCTGAACCACATATTTCAAAAGATATTTTAAAAAATAGAGTTCAATCCAATCCAAGGATTCTATGGCCCTCTGGAGTTTGTTACAATGAAACTTGTCCTGTACCTATAACTCTTAGCTGAAAGTGCTATCTAATGGTTTTGAGTTAAGTAAGTAGCTCTCTCTCTTCTTAGAAGTAATTTTAAAATTTTATTCATCCTCTAGAATTTACATACTGAAACATAATTAACTTAATCAGTAAATGCAGATATGGGTAAGTCACTTTATACACTAACATTTTACTTATATCGTTTCTGGTTTTAATAAATTCTCCCAATTCCACTACTCACCAAAGAGGGGAAAGTATCTACTTTTAAGGAATCACTAAAATGCCAAGGAATATAGCCAAGGAAACAAAATCAGAGAAAGTAAAACCAGTCGGTTTAAAAGAAAAGGAGATAAAGGGTCAAGGCAATGGCACCAGCTTATTCTAAATGCAGTCCAAATTTTAAACACAATGTCCCTTGAAACATTTCCCTTTTCTATAAGGCAGAATACTAAAAATGTTTGTAATCTCTCATTTTAGGAATCTCTAAAGAATTTTAATTAGGGAGTAAATTTATCTGATCATAGCCAGACTGTTACTTGAAGACTATTACCTTAAAAAAAGACAAAAACACACAAAACTCCCCAAAGGCAAAGTATATCCTTTTACAGCCAGACATTCAAACCGATTCATTCATTTTAAGTTGATGAAAGCTTACATGCTCTGAAACAGAATAGAAGCAACAGCTCAACCATATGGTTCTTTACAGTATTATCTGTAGTTACAGAGTAAATTCAGTTAGGTGTGTAAGTACAGTGGGAAAATATATAAAGACAATAATGTAATTGCTTCAGTTCACTAGAGTTATTTAAGCATTACAGGAACAAATTTACACTTACCTTGGTGAAGAACTTCCATGTCATTACTGTATTCTTTTAATACCACATGTAATGTTGGGTACTCAATGATCACTTTGTTCCTCAAATTGTCAAGGAGACTTTTGTCAGGATCCATTTCATAATATCTTATAGTAAAAAAGCAAAACCAAAAAATACCATTTTATTTGAAATTACTTGTAAATAAAATATGAGTCCCTTACATTAAAAAATTTTAAATGGTAATGACATCAATTCAACAGCTATTTCCTTATAATATAGTAACTTTACCAACATAATCAGGTAAAAGAGCGATTATTATAGAGGTCCTAAAGCTAAATCAAAAGTATATGAAATAATTTGACATTAGGAAAGCTCTAGAACAAGTCATTCATTTTCATATCAATAAGGGATAAAGGCTAACTTTTATAAAATGAATTTTTCTTGGATAAAATATTGACTAGCTAAAAATTCAAATTCCTCAAATACATTTAGTTTGAGTCTTAAAAGAAAACCAAACAACTATCCCATGATAGTTCCTAGTAATATATGGTGCTAAAATGGCTACAAAATACTTTTGTAAAAACTTAATTCTAAATTATAAATACTTTCTGGAAATATATATTACCATATAATTAAATTTGGCTTTCCTTTATTTTGAAATTAAAAAAAAAACAGGTTTGAATTTATGAATGAGGTAAAAGCACAAAATTTAAGAAATATGGAGTTCATTTGTCACGGTATCATGACATAACCAGTAAATGTGTCACAGGTAATTAGATGGTAATACTCCTTGAAGTATGAAATTCTCAAGTCATTACTTAAAAAAAAAAAAAATTTTTTTTTTTTTTAGTTGATTAAAGTTGCATGCCCCTAGCATTCTCCCTTGCTTGTTTTCTGAGGTAGGAATAAAGGGGTGGAATTTCAGCTAGCTCACTAGGAGCTGCATAAGGGAATGTGTTGGCAAGTGACTATCACGTCACGACAAAGAGGAGAAAGTAGAGAACACCTTCACCAGTGTAGTGCAGAAGTTCTCCAACTTTTTTTCTCCATCTCCACCAATGACAGATGATATTCACATACAAAACATACATCCCAAGGGATACCAGGCCTGACAGCTGGAACTCCATCCCTTCCCCTTCCACTCAAGAAAGTACACTGGAATACCAGTCAGTGATCAAGAGTGAGGTTACCATCGGGATACATTTGAATCTGCTGTAATTTTAAGAGTAAATCATACAAACGTTGATATTTCTTAATTAGTGACAAATTATTTGCACCATACCTTGCAGCTGACTCAGAAATGCAGCACACTTACTAAGAACTCTTGGTATAGTGATTTCTCTGTGTTCTAAGTCTGTCCTGTGCAATATTTTTCCAATAAGGGAAAGCAGAAGTGCTTAACAAAGTGCAAAGCCGAGCCCATTATAAAAACTGATTTCTTTTTAAGAAGTGGGTGACAAGTGAGAGGACTTGTAAAACCAAGACTTTACTCCTGTTTGCCTGACCACATGCCCCACTCCTGGAATTAAATTCTTCACTTTAGAATCACAGAATATTTTTTATGTGGAAAAGAAACTTGAAATGCAAAATATTCAGTTTTCCTAAACCAGCCACCCTCGTGCCCATAGGCCACAGAGTGCATACATTCTTTTCCCTGTGTAATATAATACAGATGTGCTTACAATACTTTAAAAGTGTTCTTCCAGCATTCAAGGATTAAATGCATCACATTTTTTGCACATTATTTCCCTTTGAAAGAAGCAGTGTTTTTTAAAAAGTTAGCAGTGATTATACAAAAAAGAGAGGCTGAATTAGATATAAAAGTATAAAATTAACTTATAAAGTGAAATATAAAGTGGATATAACTAAATTTTTCTTAAGAGAAAGCAAGACTTGAATTTTCAAATAGGAACTTTTCAAGTGGTATCCTACAAACACTTGAAGCAACTTATCTTCTGTGCATTTTAACTGAATCATAAGGCTTCTATTAAGAGACATTTCCCAAATCAGGGAATGTTTTCTATCAACACTTATTTCATTTTTTTCGTAAATAATTTTCAGTGTATACCTAATGTTTTAGGCATTTTATTTCTTTTTAAAATATTAAATCTTCATTAAGCTTCTCTAGATTTCCAAAGCTGAAACAATTTAAAAAAAAAAAAAGAATTCTTCAAAAGCCACATGGTAATCAGAACCTAATATTAATGCTGATATAATACAAAATATGATCCCAGCAGAGGAACATTCAGAGATTCTTAAAAATTACCATGTAATAAGTTATACATTATTTCAATCTTAAAACTATAATTAATTACACTTGTTTTATTAATAAAATTGGTCCCTATTTTATGTGCCATGCAGGCTCTGTACAAAGTATTTAGAATGTAAAGATTTATGTAAGAATTTATAATGAATTACTTTAAAATATTTCACTCAAATGCAGTGAAAATCTGGTATGTTGTGTGGTTTTAATGGGAACCACTGAATTTTATTTAGTGTTTACCCGAAGATGTTGTAAACTTCTAATCACAGCAATATTGCTATTGAGTGTCAATAAGCTTCAAGGCCTCAGCTTTCCAGTCTGTCACTTAAAACAGGTCAGACTTCACTAGATAATTTTTCAATGAAATTCTGAATTTCTTTTTCTACTAGGAGTGGTTACTCTTAGTCTACCATTAATATTTGCCAGTAATTAAAAAGTAAATTATGTAAATTGTTTTATAAAGAAAGGCTATTAAACACAGATGGGGTAACATTGTGGGACATGGGGTTTAGTTAAAGGAAGCAGTAACTTTTAGTGGTTGCTTGGGTTTGGAGTCTAACACCAAGTTAAAGTCCTGGCTCCATCACTTACTGGTCTGCGATTCTGGACAAGTTACTTAACTTCTCTAGTTCCTAGTTTCCATGCTTGAAAGTGGAGATAACAGCAGTATCATTTCAGAGAGTTATTATGAGGGCTAAATGATAAAACACAGAAACTGTTAGCTCATTTACTTAAGCCATGAACACAGTTTTACAGTTGTATTTACCTAAAATAACAACGCATTCTTACAGAAACTTTAGTTCAGGACAAAGTCACTGAACTTCTTCAGTAACAAAGAATGGCACTTCTTATGTAAGCACTGAAACACTTATTTGCCTTTTTATGCATTTTGCATTTTAAACGTAGCCTTACAACTTTCCGTATAACTTTCATTTTTTTATTATTTTATATTACATTTACTTCCAAGAGGCTACAACTACTTTGAATCCTCCTGTTTCCATTACCTTGAGGCAAGGTGTAGAGTCCAGCTTGGCATTGCCCAAAACATTTAGGTGTTAGCTCCTCTGCAAGTCATTAAGTCACTGAATCCTAAGGGGCAGCTTCATCTATTTTTGAAATTTTCAGGAACTCTGGTGTTCCCATTAGTGAAAGGGCTCTGCTACCACAAGACAAACTACTTGGGTTTGAAAGAATTAAGATACCAACATTTGTCTTTTATTTTACCCTTAGGGACCCTCTCAGACATTTCCTCTTGTTATTTCACTTGCTTTACTCTCACAGGCTCACTAGCTGACCCTGCTCCAGGCAACTTCACAGGGGCATTGTAAGGGCAGCATAGCTCAGTAGGCTAAACAGGTGTTACAGTGTTTGACATCATACAAATAAAAGTTGTCTTGATACTCAAGGGTATGCTTTTAATCTTGGCTCTGTTACTAACTTTCAAAGAAACTGGCCAAGTTCTTGTACTTCTTTCTCTGCACTTCATTAGCAAATTAGGATTTATTTTTTAACTTCCCATAACTCAAAAGGAAACAGAGAATAATAAAAAAAAAGGAGTCACAAACCATTCTATTTCCCACCTGATCACTGGCACCCCTTAGATCATCTCCCCTTCTATCCCCTAATAAAATACTTAAACTAAATTTGAATTTTCTCCAAATTTAACAATCTAATAGCAATCCCTAGGCCACAGAATTTTTTCCACTATAAAATAAGGTCATCTGATGAGGTGATCATCAAGATCCCTCCAGCTCTAAAATTGTACAAGTTTTGATATTTGTCTGCCCAAGGCAGCACTTAACCAATATTCCTAATAGTCGTTTGTATTTATTTCTTAACTTAGGTTTCTAGGTTAAAAGTGCAACTAACTGATTCCAAACGTACACAGTTGAATCTCTTGCTGTTTAAAAAACTTAACCTTAATATAAATCAGTTATCCGATAGCTAAACATTTATAAAGTATGGCTCATCTTGGTATTAACTGAATTCATTAAAGTTCCTGAATGTATTATAAACTACATGTTTTAGATTCATACTTACCAAATTCCTTTAAAATAAGTAATTTAAAAGTACTAAACTTATTTTAATAGAGCAGAAAGAGAACAGATTAAGTGAACAAACTAGCTTTTAAAATCCAAATGAAAAGGAAGAAAGAAACCAGATTGTTAATGAAGACCCAGAATAGGAGAAAAAAGATACATACATTCAAACTAAAACATATAAAACCAAACTAAGTACAGGGGTCAGAGAGTTTTTTAACTCTTCTGTTTACAAGTAAAAGGTATTATTTAAAATTTCTCCAAATACTCCTGTGTGACAATTTTTGCAACTCAGACTGTCCACGTCACATTAGAAGTAGATTGTGTCAAAGTTAAATTTTTTCTTACCTAATTTCTCTAGTTTTCATATTAAAAAGATAACAGTAACTGAATTAGTGGTTTGCTGCACTTTGTTTTGGGACTTTTACGTAATTTATGTAAATGTGTAAACGAGGGCTCCACATACTTGACGTGGGGCACCAGTCATGAGTGGGGTAGCACAGACACATGCCTCCATTCAGAAAGCTCTACGGTCAGAAATGCGCTGGCAGATCATCCTGTCTATTGATGACAAAAGGTATGGGATGCAGTGAAATAAAGTGACTAATTACACATTTTAAAACATGCTTTAAAGAGGGCCTTACAAGGCTTTTGTTCTAGGTGCTATTTGTTCAGGCTTTCCTTATCTTCACTAGTAAGCTCAATTACTTTTAAATGCAGAAGGCTTGGGTTCCAATCTTATCACAGGTCCTTAGAAGCTGTGACTCCTCAAGGGTACTCAGTTTTCCTCATCAGTATAATGATGGAAAGGTTATCTACTCATCAGCTAGCTTATAAAGATTAAATGTAACAGGTGAAAATGTTTCTAAAGTGTAACTTGCCAAACTGATATTAGTAATAAGACTTTATACTTCAAAGGTAATTTAGCACCTTTAGCAGGGAAATAACATACTTATCAGGGATTATCTTCATGATCTATATGATGGGCTAGTTAGTAGAAAAGGCATGAACTTTGAAGCCAAAAAGACCTGAGTCCAAATCCAGGCTTTGCAACTGTAGCTTGGTTTCTTTGGGCTAAGTCAATTTCTCAGAGCCTAAGATTCCTATCTTGTAAAGTAGAGATATAGTATGTACTTCATTAGAATTAATGCATGTGAAAATGTGAACAGTGCCTAGCTTCATTAATCAATCAATTCCTCAAATATTTATTTAGTGTCTACCATTACAGATAGTCTGCTAGGTAATGGAAGTTCATAGAAATAAACCCCACATTTTATTGGGAGTGCCAGTCAACAAACAAACTATCACATTTCATTGGGATAAGTGTCAGGATAGAAATCTAAAGCTAAGTAGATACTCAATAAACTTTCTTTCTTGTCCCTTATTCACCTCCAAATGTTCTTTCAAATATTATAGTGCCTATAATATCTAGGCACTTCATTTGCTAACTCTAGCTCTCCTCCTCCTTAATTGGTTCTTAAAATCCCTCCTCCTCCATGGATTTTCTCCTAATTAACATAGGAAATTTTAATTAGCCTTACTCTTGTTAACAAAACATATGCTTCCTCTGGTGCTAGACTAAATGCAGGAGTCTGATCAGTACAGACTCTTACATTTTCAATCTTTATTAGGAAGTATATCACTTTGGAAAATATGATCACGTTCCTCAGAAAAACTTCTGCTTAAATGTTAGTTAAATAGTTCATGAATTAACTACACCACAGAATTATATTATTTTAGAGTTACAAAGAACTTAAGCTACTTTTTTTTGTCTTCCAGGTGAGGGCACTGAAGCCCTGAGGAGTATCTGGCTCAGGGTTGCTCAAGGAGATGCAGAGTTAGGACTGTAAAGCCAATCTTTTGAGTTCTTCACTCAACTCTTTGCTTGTTTGCTCATTCCTCGCTCAACACATATTTACTGAGGGAGGTCTACCATGTACCAGATGCTGTTCTAGGAACTGGGAATACAATGGTGAACTATTAGGTATTCACTAGAGATGAAAAGATGAAGGCTTTCTAGGAAGAAAGTACCTATACAAGGTAGAGGATATGGGAATACACATAGAATTCATACAGTTTTGGTATGTATAAATTTCAGTGAGAGGTCTGCTTGAAAAGGTGAAGCACTTTGGCTAAAATGAAGTATCTGAATCACCTAGAAATATCAATTAATTATGTCATTACTCTCTCTGAAGAGTATATAAAGTTAGATATAAATTATTATGTAACATAACTAGAATGGATAAATTTAGTGGATTGAGGGTTAAAATTTATTTTCCAAGTTTTTAGAGAAAACTCTCATTTTATATTTTACATAATTCCCTTAATCAATGATCAAAATAGTACATATTTGAAATGAGATCATTACTATGGAAATTGTAGTCTTTATAATCTGTTAAGAATTTGACCATAATATCACTTTGGATCTACTTTTCAGTATAGCCTCTCAAATTAAATTTCTCAAGTTCACAGCAGCTGAAACTTCACTCACCCAGCTCTGCCAACTAGTAGAGCTTCAGCTTCCCTAGAGCTACCTAAGAGTAAACTTCCCTAGAGCTAAGTTTACAAGTCTTATCATAAAACTGCCTCAAGCAGAAGGCCACATACGAAACCCATTCCATCACTGGACGTGTCATCTCTGAGATGATAAAAGTATTTAGCACCCTGCTCTACATATTTTCTTTATGTGTGTGGACATTCTTCAGGTTGATTCTAACATTTTCTAGTCCTTAAATGATCCCTTGCTTCCGCTGTTCTAGAGTCTATGTCCAAAATGTGGCCAAAGATTAAGACCATTTTGAGCATGTACTCATCCTGATCTTGATTCTCACTTTGGAAAACAATCAATAATCCCAAAGAGGGATAACAAAGAACTGGGGCTGGGTTCCACATAATCTAAGAACGTGCACTGTGGTCATTTATGGCGCTGAGAGGCATGTGCTATATTGCAAAGGCTTTGGAGACAGGTGGGCCTAGGTCTGGATCTAGGTTTCACCAGTTAGTGGTTACAAAGCTGCAGTCAGGGCTCTCCGTACAACTAAACATATTTATAATGTATAATGTATGTACAGCGTAACATAATTATAGTGTATACAAAATGCTTAACAAAGTACCTAAAATACAGTAGGAGACACTCAATAAGAGGGTGTCATTAGGACTTCCCTGGTGGCACAGTGGTTAAGTATCCACTTGCCAAGGCAGGGGACACGGGTTCGAGCCCTGGTCCAGGAAGATCCCACGTGCCGTGGAGCAACTAAGCCCGCGTGCCACAACTACAGAGCCTGAGCTCTAGAGCCCATGAGACACAACTACTGAGCCTGCATGCTGCAACTACTGAAGCCCGTGTGCCTAGAGCCTGTGCTCTGTGACAAGAGAAGCCACCGCAGCGAGGAGCCTGCACACCACAATGAAGAAAGCCCGTGCACAGCAACGAAGACCCAACACAGCCAAAAATAAATAAATATGTTAAATATATATATATATTAAAAAAAAAAGAGGGTGTCATTAATACTTATTATGTTCCATAAAGACATCCATCAGCCTCTAGATTTAACCCCGATTTTAAATCACCCTTGCAGCAAACGTTTTTTTGTGTGTGTATTTGGCAAAACTTATTCAGGTTCTTCACACTTTCCTGCTTACACCTAACCTAAAATAATTTCAGAAAACAATGACACTTGTAGATTTTAAAACAGACATCTAAAATTTCATTTAATTTCTTTACTCACAAGTTGAAATAGATATAAAGAACGTAATTTATGGTATAGTGTAAATATTGATGGTTTAGAATGAAAATGTTACATCACTCTTATAAAAATTCACTAGAATCTAAGTAAAATGGGAATGGTACCAGTATCATCAATTTAAAAACTGCATGAACAAGTTCTTCCTTAATAGTTAGAAATCTTATATAGTTTCCTTTTTCCCTTGATTGTATTTCCATTCCAATTCTCCACAGAATTTTATCCTGAATACTGATACATTTATGCTTGAAAATCTTTTACTTATAGCCCAATCACACTTCTCTGTAACAAAAATGTGTATGTAAGCTAAAAATTTAATTTTATTACCTATGACCTTAAGGCTTTAAATGTTAAAATTTCTTCTGGATTGAATAATTATTATTAGTACAAAACTGATCAAAACACAAATATATTACAAACATTTATAGTAAAACTTTACTGGAAATGCATTTCTTAATGTGATGGGTGAGTGCTGATGATGGCATCTTCTACTACATGCAAGGCTGTTTACGACTGACTCTTAGATTAAGTGATTTCCCCCATTTATCTCTGCAGAACTCATTGCCAGAATTAAATTCCAGAAGGAAAATAAAAGGAAGTTTAAGTAATCTCATCTAGAGAGCACACTGCTGTTATTCACTAACCCTTCCTTCATCACAGTTATTTTCAAGGGATCTAACTAAAAGGCAGAAATGGTCTCTGGCTATTTACATAAGACAAGGCATCTGAAAGTAGTTAATGCTGTTCTTAGAAATTCTGGAATTCCTTTAATGTTCTCTGACATATATTTAATTCTGTACCATTATTATCAAAATAATCTTAACTTCCAAGGTCTTCAGTTCTAATGGCAGGATATTTTTTTAAAAATCCTAACTTTTAACATATATATTATACATTTCCTATTTAGAGTATCTTTAAATATACTTTTCAATCATTCTCTGTAAGCCTGAAATAAGACTTAATTTTCTACTTCCAGTTCACTTAGGCAAAGGGTACAGACTAGTATCTTTAAGGATGTAGAAATTTGACTTCAAAAATTCATCCTAATATTAAATGACATATTTCTTTACACAACTTCAACAACTCAACTGAATAAACATCTACCAAATATTTATTATATAGAAAACATGCTAGACACTTGTATGGGATTCAAAAATGTCCTCAAGGATTTTATCATCCTTGGCAGTGTTTCTCAAAGTGTGGTCCCAGGGATAACTTATATCAGGGTCCCTCAGGAGGCAGAGACTTTAACAAATGCAGGTTTCTGGGTACTAGGTAAGATTGACTAAACCAAAAACTCTGAGGGTGGGCTGAAAATTGACATTTTCATCTGTCCTAGATAATTATGATGGACACTGAAATCTGAGAAGCAATGTTCTGAGAAAAGAAATACTGGTTAAATGATCAGTTGAAGAGATGCTTATGGTAAGGTAGCAAAATTGGCCAGTAGGGGTATGGGCTAGGTGAAAAGCAAGGAGGGACCTGGCAGGACTACGAGGTGAGGCAGGCAAGAGACTAGACTCTTAGAATCAACAAAGTCTGAGAGGTGGTATCTTGCAGGCAGAGTTGAGACTCTAGGAAGTCAGAATCTGAGCAAGTAATGTGAACTGGGAGGTCACTCTGCTTTAAGGTAGAAGGGGGTCTTTGCTTGCTGGTGGGTGGGTGTTAGCAAAAGTCAAAAAGACGTCAGGTGGGTCTTACTTGAGGCCTTTAGAGAAACCAATTTCTCTAAAAGGGCGTAGGAAAAAGTGTCTTACCTCTTAACTTCAGAGTGAATGATTTTTAAATATTTCATGTTACAGATCCAAAGAAAGTAAAGTAACCTCAGTTTTTTATTTAAAAAAAATCCTCTCAGCACGGAAATAAAATCATCCAAGAGAAATAGCTCATTCTTTTGCTGGTTCCCTTTTATAAAAAAAGAAAAAAGTGTTCCAAAATGATTAACTACAACCAGCACAGCAGGAAACAACTAATAGAATCTGCACGTACAATAAGGTAGTCCCTCCAAAAAGAGTAATAATCTTCTGTGACGTGCATGAAATCAAAGCTTAGATAAAGCTTTAATTTGGCTTGGGTTTAAAGTCTCAACTCTTGGCTCTATATGCCAATTTTTGGAAGCAGAGTAAAGGCAACTGGTCTGTGCATCAATCAAAAACTGACATGCAAAGATGCCATGTTTTCCACTGGTCACCTGCTATGCCATATGTATTAAACACATATCTATTGTAACATTATCACACACCTATCTCCCCTCCTTGACTGTGAGCATCTTGAGGGCTAGTCTTTTAGATGTCTATGTGTTCCTAGTGCTTAGTGCTGTGCTGGTACATGGAAGGTGCCCAATGAATATTATCTGAATAAATGAAAAATAAAGACTTCATCTTTTTTTTTCTTTTTTTGAATTTTATTTATTTTTTATACAGCAGGTTCAAGACTTGATCAATCTTAACCCATTGATACTTTAGGTCAAGGTTACGTATCAGAAAGCCTGTTCTCTGAACAGGTGCTACTTTTTCTGAAGAAACTTTAATTAATTAATTTATTTATTTTTAATGGACTGCGAAGACTTATTTTTATTTATTTTTAACTTTTTATTTTATATTGGAATATAGCCGATTACCAATGTTGGGATAGTTTCAGGTGCAGAGCAAAGCGACTCAGCCATACATATACATGTATCCATGAAGAAACTTTAAATTATACTTGGTAGTTTTAACAATCTCTCTCTCTCTCTTTCATTTTATATATTGAGAATTGAAGCCTGCAGGAATTGGCAAACTATGGTCAGCAGGCCAAATCGTGCCCATTGTCTGTTTTTGTAAATAAAGTCTTACAGTCATGCCCATTCATTTATGTATTGACTATAGCTGTTTATGTGCTACAATGGTGGATTGGCAACTACAACTGTATGGCCCACAAGTCCAAAAATATTTACTGTCTGGCCATTTGCGAAAAAGCTGTCCAAACCCTGCTTTAGAGTATTAAAGTGGTATCAACACCTAGCACATAGCAGGCACACATATATTTAAGTGCATTAGTATACTACTTATTAAAAAAATTAAAACTGAATTCCTATTATGGGAAAGTCACTGACTCAGCACTGCAGGAAATATAAAGATGAAGATGCCTAAGGCAGCCACTGTCTTCAAAAGGGAGTTTATCATCATACGGGATGTTTTATTGGGATAAAATATAAGACAGGATTGCAGGAACCTATGAGAAGTTTTTGAGGCTCAAAGGATAAGGATTACATCCAGTTGAGGGGAAGGGATAGGCTCCACTGTAGACACTGATAAACAATAATCTTCTCAAAAGAATGGAGAGAACATACAGAAGGCTCATATGGAGGCCGACCACGTAAGGCAGGGTGGTGAGGGAGAAGTGAAAGATGGCTCTAAGGTCATATGCCTTGCTTACAAGAAGAATGACAGTGCCAATAACAAGGAATGACTGTCAACATTTATTGACTGTTTACTAGATGTCAGGTACATCAGCAGTCCATTTAATCCTCATTTAAAACAACACACACAGAAACACACACTAGGAACAAATGGATGTGGTGTGATGAGATCTAAACATGTTGAGTTTAAGATTTAATGAGATGTGTAAGTGAAGATACATGCAAACTAACATTTGAAGTCTGGGAGAAAGGTTGAAAATATCTCTAGATTTGGGAGTCATTTGTACAGAGATAACAGTTGATGACATCTTAAATAAAGTAGCCCCTGAAGCTTCATATTCTTCCAATACTAATTTATGTCAAAAGAAATGTAAACTAACATGATTGGGTATCTGCCCCCTTGTGGTTAGTGGTGAGTGACCTGTTGGGAGCATAGCTAATATTGAACTTAGAGTACTTCCCAGAAGTATAAGAAATCATTTGGCTGAAAGAAGCCATTATTTTTCAAAAAGTAATACGTAAGTCAACTGCCAGCCACACAGAACTTGTTTTTAAAAACAGATTTCCTCCTTTTATTGATACTAAGAAAAGTAATTTCTAGGATTAAAACAACAAAAACTCTTACATTCATTGAGTCAACTCAGCAAGATGTTGACCTAAATGCTGCAACTTGTAATACATGAATAATACATATTTACTGAGACTGATTTGCTATGTGCCCGGCACCATACTAAGTAGCTGACATGCATTATCTGGAAGCAATCTTCACAACAGTGCAATACCTTTGGCTTGATCCCCTCTTTCAGATGGGAAAACAGAAACTTAGTAACTTTCCAAGGTCTGCATCAAATTTATAACATTATTTCAAATTTATAGAAAATCTACTTTGATGTAGGTTTTTGGATAAGAGCAAAAAGGTTATTTTGGAACATCTCATAATTTGTGTTAGGTTTGAGAAGTAGTGATTTAATAAATTTAGTATTTGTAATGGTAAAACTTTTGGTCTACAAAGTCTAACCTGGAACCTCTTAAAGTAAAATAACGTCTACTTCTCCACAGATTATGTATTCTGGAAGGAGTTACTATTTCTTGTTGGAATGCGATATAATCTTACTGTGAAGGGAGCTTAGTAATAAGGGATTAGTATAGAAAGGCCATTCTTTTTGAAAATAACGTTCGAGAAAATGATGCCACTTCTACTTGAAACTCAATGTGCCCTAACTTCCATCTCTCAGAAGACAGATTCATGCCAGGTACCCCAGTCACCTTTACTTCATGTCTGTTTTCTCTGCTACAACAGAACTGTACCCTACTCAGTCTTGTATAAACCCCAATTTTTATTTATATGCCTAGGAGAGTAAATGTGCTTAATTAATGGCTTTTGAGTAAATCTGGAAAGAATCATCCCACAATAGCTTAAATCACATCTTTATCAAAATCAGGATCTTATATAAACATCAAAGCAGCAAAGTAAACATAAACAATGTATCTGAATTTCTTCATGAAAAATAAATGATTCTATTAATAAGTAAAATATAGGTCTAAAATTCAATAGATTTGAAAAATTACAATTAAATGGACAGTATCAAAGCTGGGAGTATCCTAACTTGTCAGTAATAAGTTAGCAGCAATACAATGGCTGACTCTGATGGTGCCTGGTGTTACCAACATAGGCTTTTCTGCCTCAAAACACTCACTCACTTTCTGAGAACAGAAAGCTGGTGAGAAATGATGTGGCAAGAGGGTACCTTACATGAATTCTCCTCCACTGGGAATGTAAGCTCCACAGAGATAGGAACGGTTTTGCTTGCTGCTATCAGCCTAATGTCTTGAACAACACCTGGACCACAATGGTTACTAAGTGTTTGCTGAATGAATGAATGGATTTACTTAAGAAGACATATTTACTTTTATAAGAAGATACAAATTCAAACCCTGTGTATTCTGGAAAGAAAACTCTGAAATAGATCAGCAACAAATTCTTTAGAGTTAGACATACATTCTATTATCAACTAAACCTAAAAATAAAAGTTGTATATGGCAAAGCTAAAGCCTGGGAAACATTTAAGATTGATCTAGCTGATCAGGTATATCATGGGACAATTGTCATAAACTCTTCAAGAATGGAAAACACAACCACTGGAAATTGGCAATACCAAGTATTTGGTAAAAAGACTCCACTCTGAATTTACTGGAATGCTATAAATCATATGATACATTTAAAATCAGAAAGCCACAAGGAAAATACATGGTTCTACCTTCTAAGTACTTTTCAGGAAATAATAAAATCCTCCTTATCTTAAATTAGAAGCCCACATTTTATAACCTATAATAATCTTACTTAGATGTTCTCTGAATGTACTTCCCTTTAATGATATAACTGTGATTAAGCATACAATCAAAAGTGAATGCTCATCTTAGCCTATCTATGAATGTACTATCTGGTGAACACTGGTTAAAAAATCTTTAATTAAAAAAAATCTATTTCTAAATGTATCTCCATAGTATCTACTTGCATTATTCATGATTAGAAAATCCTAATAAAACTAGGAAGTTTTGTAGAAATTAGGATAACTATACCTTAAGGCTGACTGAACAGTCAGAAATATAAGGATGTACCTTACTCCAACTTAGGTCCACCTTCATGATAAAAGCTACCTCAATTGGAGTTTCTAACATTATTATTGCCTTAAAGTGATAATATCACTAGTCAAAGTTAAATAGGGTGGCAATTTTTAAATACAAAATTCTTAGATCTTGGTTGTAAACTTCTGCTTCCTCTTCTTTGATGGTATTTTCATATATCATTGAGTTCAAGTAAACAACTCAAATGGGGAAATCTGGAAGACATGTTTTCTACACAGATAAAGGAAAGTCAGAGTACTTTTCATGTCACTAAGTTTGGCTCAGGTTTAGTAACAAAACAGCCTATTCTAGGTATTCCTTAAAGTCAATACCACTTAGCTTTTCCTTTATTAATCTATCATTCCCTGCCCTTTGGGGATTAAGAAGGTTAACCCAAGGCCCAACCAAAGTCCTTTTTGGGTTCCTAAACAAGGAAAGTCATAAAATAAGAGAAAGTAAAGGACCTTAAAGGGACATAAAGCCCAGAGAAGTTGAGTGTCTAGAATTAGGTCATCTGATCTCACTGCAGTACGCTCCTTTAACCTTCTTTTTTTGGTGAAGGTTTATCCTCTTTGGTTCTTTGTTAAAATAAAACCTACCAGTCTTATTAGTATCTTCCTGTGTTCTGGTCTTTCTATGTTCTCATTTCCTTCTATGCAACTGCCCAAAACAGTTTTACCAAATGCTCCCCTCTGGGTCACGTCATGCTGCATGCATTTCTGTCACTCTCCTAGAAAACCCTGTCTCCTAGGGCAAGCTGAGATCGCCATTCTCTTTCCCTCTTCGTAGATTTACAGTACATATTTCCAAGTCAAAAATGAATGCTATCTGGGCCTATGCAGTCTGCCCTATATTATAAACTTTAAAATATTCTGTATCCTACATTTACCTTTTATCACATACAACTTTGGTTTCCTTGAATTTTAGAAGATGTTTTTTAAGAATCTATTTATCTTCTGTAGTAGTAATAGTAATAGTAGAAATAATAAAAGCATGCACTTACCATGTGCTAAATAATCATCTTAATCTCTCATGATAATCTGATTATCATCACCTCCAGTTTAGAGATGAGGAAACGAAGGCAAGTTAGGCTATGTAATTTACTCAAGTTAACATAACTGGAAGCAGGCACAGCTGGGATTCAAACCCAGCTCTGCTTTCACAGCCTGGATGCTTACATCTCTAAGCTCTACTAGCAGATGAGACCAATCCTATCTAGTCTGAACTGGATCTAGTAGTTTTGTTAATGAAACGATGGAAGACAGGGAAAGCATCACAGATATTAAAGATCAGGGTTTTGCAATTCAATGTAATGACACATAACTGCAGACACTGAAGGGACTCTCAGAGATCTTTTAGTGTAGTCTCCTTCATCATTCCATTAATGAAGGAACAGGGAGCCCAGTGATATTAAAACTCTCAAATCACATAGTTTCTTAGAACCTGGCTTTCTTCACATTTCTATGTAGAGTTCTTTTCACTGTGATATATACAATGGTCAGTTCATCACAGGAATTTTTTATTTCCCAAAAGCAAAAACTTGAACTTTGGAACTCTGTTGTACAGAATATTTCTTGAAATAAGTTAAAATGGGATTGAAAAATCTTTCAGTTGCACACGATGTTACTTTAAAATATTCTAACCAGGGTGATTTTTCAATTGAATTTATCCTGTATTATGATAAGTGTGATTATTTAAAAATTTTAATTTGAAGGTCATTTTTAAAAGCCTAGGCTTTGTTGATTGCCAGATAATTAGCATAATAACTAGCCACTTAAGCTAAGCAAGCTACTTAATTATACTACAGAATTAGAAAACATTTAAAGAAATGGAGAGGGAAGCAATTTTACCTTACTAAATTTTGCTGCATATTTTCTGCCTTCATTAAAATTCTGACCCCAGTCTGAGAGTGAATGTAGGCTTTCAACCTGAAATAAAAATGTCATATTAAAGGAAGCAAAACTGATTTTTAATGTATTTTAAAACTGTGCCTATGGAAACTAAGCATCTATGAGTAGTTATTAATAATACTTAAAATTTATCTATCCAAGCACAGAAACGGTGTTAAAGATATTTTTCAACCAAGGATCTGTTTTAAAAATTACCTTCTCTCTGTACAGATTAATCTTGCTAATTTATTTATTTTTAAAATATGTGTCCAATTTGGTGGCAGGTATTTTGTCTTATTGTTAAATATATGACCAGCAATAACAATTAGATTATTGGTAATAAGAGGAAAAGAAACTCAACTCTGGTAGCGGTCCCAGAGACACCGCTTGATATGTGACATGGATTTGTTTGAGTCTGGGCACCACTTTCTATGAAAAGTAGAAGATGAAATTTAACTAGAACTGAATCAGACACTTCAGAATCCACTCTGTTTCAAATTTTAACCAAAACAAGTATTCATAACCTAAGCAGGTATCAGCCGGTGAAAAGAAATTCCTGCTCAGAAACACGAATAACTCACATATTAATAGTTTCCTTTTTTGAGTGCTGCTTACTATGTGCTAGACTCTGTACTAGAACTGTATATATGTAATTTTTTACAAGCTTCGTAACAACTCTATCTAGTAAACATCATCGTTCTCATTTTACTGATGGAAAAAATTAAGGTGCGGAAGTAAGTTGGTTCCTGATCACATAGCTAATAAGGGACAGAATTAGCTATTCTAACCCAGATATTCAAAACTGAATCTTTCCACTATGCTATGTTAACCATTTTTGTCCATGGTGTGTTTCTGGACAGGAGGCAGAGTGTGTATTACTCAGTTTTATGAAGACTTGGCTGAAATAGGATTTCCTGTCTTTAACTACTTGGAAACTCAGTTTTCAGAGTTTTTAGTTCAACTGTGAAAGGCAGTTTAGTTTAAGGGGTAAGGGTACAGACTCTGACTCCAGACCACCTGGATTTGAATCCTAGCTTCCCTACTTATGAGCCATATGAAGTCACTTAACCACTTTAAGGCTCAGTTTCCCCATCTGTAAAATAGATATAACGGCAATAATCTACCTTAAAGGGTTATTGTGAGGATTAAATGAATTAATACATTTATTATTATAAGCTTCAAAGAGTAGTATCTGGAATGCAGCAAACAGTGTTAAGTACTGCTGTTATTACTATAACCAAAATCCTTACCCAGAGCATCATCTCTGACTGACAAAGCCTTGAGTACACACCAAGGAAATGGGACAGAAAGTAAACAGTACAGAAACATTATACTCTAATAAAGACATGGCTTTATTTAATAAATATGCATATAGTAAATACCTCAACATTTTTAATAATTTCAGAAAGTTACAAGATTTTTGAAACATACCTTTGACGAATTACAGGATCAGACTTTTCAGGATCAATGTAAGGTCTTAGGATTTCATTAATAGTTTTATCATCTGGTACTCTTCCCAACAAAAACAAAAACAAACCTTATTACTTATAATTTTCTATTAAAGGTGTTAATTTAGAATTACTAAATATTGTGGCTTTAAAAAAATAACTGAACACAGACCTTTTATTTTAGTCTTAGCAAAATATAATATCTTTTTAAGCAAAAATTACTTAGGAAAAAAGCTCAAAAACATTTCTTGGACACATTTAACAAGTCTTAAAAATAATATTTTGAGACGTTCCCTATAAATCAATTATAAAAATACAAAGCCTCATTTAACACACTCCTGTTTTCAAAGATGAAAAGAAAGATATCACAGTGAAGTAGATTCGAAAGTTGCAGAAATCAAAAATCTGAAAAAAAGTTTCAGATGATGCTAGTTTCAGTGCATGTTCAAATTTATTTATTCTAAATCATAAGACCAGGTTAAAAAATTGATACTACTCTCCCTGGAAACAAAGCATTTTAGGTTTACCAAATTTCCTGTATGTATGTCTGCATATTGTTTTATACTATAAAGTTGTAGAAACAAAATTAAGACACTGTTTTGAACTAGCGATTTTCCTTAATCATTTATACATATTCATATACACTACTGTGCTACACACCCCACCTGTAAAATATGAGTCCTTTCCCTGTCTTTAGTCTGCTATGCAACCTTAAATAAGGAAGTTCTTCCCTAAAATCCATATGACAATTACAAAGAGAGGACATTTATGCATAATGTGAATATATGCTAAAGATATTATTTAAAAAGCAACTTAAAATTTTCCTAACCCAAGGAATCAAATAGTATTTCACCATTCAAATTTTAAAATAACATTTGAAATGTTCATAATATGAAAAAAGTAGGATAAAAAACTGTTATGCAAATTACTTCCAATTATGAATACACACATATACATGTCTAAAATCATGTATTTTCTGAGAACACACTATGATGTTAATAGCAGCAATTTTATCATAGCAGAATTTTGGCTTATTTTTCATTTCCTATATAACCACCTTGCTTAAGATTCTTCCTCTTGATTCAGCCCTCTTGATTCTCCCTGCATCGCTCTCCTTAACATCTGTCCCCATGCTGAAGTAAACACCATCATGATTTCTGTGCTAATCATTTCCCTTAGAGCTCTACCACCACTAAAAGTATTCCTAAGAAGTATACTTTCATTTTTTTCATATTTACATACGAAAATCATACTCTGAATTCTTCCTTAACTTGTTTTTCTCATTCAACATTATGTTTGAGATTCATCCACGTTGATATGTGTAGATGTAGTTCATTCATTTTCAGTGGTGTGTAGCATTGCACTGTATGAATATACCACACTTAGTTATCCAGTCTACTATTGACATCACGTTTAAGTTAACAGTTTATTTCAAATATGGAGACAAAATGAAAACAAGTGAGTTCTTAACAGACAGTCGTGATACTATACCTTTTTTCTACATACACAGCTTGACTCTGAGGAAACTGGAGCTTCACATGCCAACAAAACTGTTGTTTTCTAAGACAGAAAATAAACATGTGGAGATCAAGGCAGACAATAAAAGTCTGAACAAAAAACTGATTTCTTGAATTTTTGTTTTCAGATAATAATTCTAAAAGTATTCTTAGAATTTAACATATTTTTTCTACTAAAAAGTATTTTCTCTTTTCTAGGATTTTAGAGGCAATTTTTTTTTTTTTTTTTGCGGTACGTGGGCCTCTCACTGTTGTGGCCTCTCCTGTGGCAGAGCACAGGCTCCGGACGCGCACGCTCAGCTGCCATGGCTCACAGGCCCAGCTGCTCCACAGCATGTGGGATCTTCCCGGACCGGGCACGAACCCGCGTCCCCTGCATCAGCAGGCGGACCCTCAACCACTGCGCCACCAGGGAAGCCCTAGAGGCTATGTTTTTTAAACAATATACTTGCAAGAGGTTTTAAGAGGAAAAAACATTAGGCAGAGCAGTTCGAAATTCCAAGGACTTCGCATTCTTAAATTAGAAGGCAATTTCTCATAGTTCAGGGGCTTCTGAGATCACTTTGCTACTGCTTGAAGTTTACAAATAAATTTCCTTGTGACTAAAAATAATGAGCTGATGTCTCTGCCTGACTAGTCTGGAAAGTAGGTGAATGAAGTATTGTCTGGTTGAGACCAGCTGGCTGCAGATACACTTCTGAGCCATGAGTACTTGCATTCAGTAGCAAAACAGGAGACAAGTTGGTTGCTAAGCAGAATGCACTCTGAGTTAGTCCCTTCGCTTTCAGTCTAAACTTTGGTTTGATAACAGGATCAACAGTAATAATTCACTAAACGTGTGATTTTAGAAAAATAGCCATATGCTCTATTTAACATATCTAAATGTGGTGACACCAGACACCATTCCTTTTTAAAAAAATTTAATGCTCAAAATAGTCAATCCATTACAGAAATTTAAATGTCTTCATTACATGATCGTTTTGCACATTCTCCTTACTTAGAAGAAATTTCTAACAACCCACTGGCAAGTTAATTGCCAGCTGTATGTCCAAGCAATGGCTAGCATCTCCTATAAAACTATCCCTTAGCAGCACGAGCCCAAAATCTAAAATAATTTTCTTTTAATACAATCTAGCAGAGTATCTCCCACCAAACATTTATACGATTTAAGCAAATTTTTGTCTGAGGACAACTAGCATAAAATCAAGTAAAAATCCTTCTATTAGGGTAAGTAATCACAGATTTGGTTAGTAACAAGACAGTTTTGAGCACTAGTTAGAGAAAAATATGCTTGATTACACTTATGTTGATAGTGCCACTTATCACACAAGAAACAAGCATGTTAAGTTTAATATTTTTTTGGATAGAATAAAGTTGTAAAGCACCCCTTACTAATTTAAAGGTCAGATGTCTAAAATCTCAGAGGAAAAAACTTAAAAAAAAAAATCTGAATGCAAACCACAAAGTTACTGGTTTTAAACAAAGAAGTCTTCTAAAATGTAACACCTTGCAATATTTGTTATCTGTGAACAGGCATCGTGTAGTATCACTATCAAGAGGCTGAGAGATACCACATTTCTCTCTTACTATGAAATAAACTGATTTTTTAATCTTAATGCACAATATGGTTTCTTTCTAAATAAATTTGATAAGTTACATGGGGAAGGAAAAAGTTGACCAACTTGTCATCTTGTGGAACTGTAAATCATACTCAGTTACCCCAACCATTGCTTGAGTAATTTCAAGAAACATTCACCTTTCTTAACATTCAGTAGACCCTAAATACCTTCAGAAAGTACTTAACATTCCAAAAACAAAGAGAGAAAAGCCCTTGAAAATAATTTTATTTGCTGTAGTTAGTTGTGGTTATAAGGAAATCATTCATTACTTTTATTATATATACATTGCTAAATTATGACTATTATAAAAATCTTTCTATATTTGGCCTCAGTTCAAATATGAACAAATCTGAAAAGTACGTTTAGTTTTAAAAAAATGTGATGTTGCACTATTTCAAAAACAAAAAGAGAATAAAAACATTTAATGTAACCATAATCAGATTTAACCAACTTGTATATTGCCATATTTATATGCTTGAGATGCTTTTCTTCTAAGAAATATAAGATTATTAATATGGTTGATGAGTCTTTTTACTGTTCCTTGATCCAATTCTCTTCTCATCATCAGAGGTAACTACCATCCTGAGGTTGGGTGTTTATTTTTGTCATCCATGATTTTATATATATATATATATATATATATATATATATATACACACACACACATACACACATATATACATATATATATATACATATCTATAAATAATACAGTATTTTGTGTGATATCAAAATTTATTTCAGTGTTATACTCTAAATATCTTATGCTTTGCTTTTCATTTACATTATGCTTTGGAGATTTATGAATATACACGTAAATTAGTTCATTAATTTTAACTGCTACATTTATTCCATTGCATGAAGAATGCTAAAATCTATTTATCTACTCTTTACTGATAGACATTTATGATTGCTTCCAATTTTTTACCATTTGTTCTTTTTCTTCCATATTAAATCACAGTAAAGAAAAAAATAAAAGAATATCCTCAGGGATGGGACCATCATTTACCTTTAACTGGTGCCCAGAACTAAAAGTTAACTTCATTGAAAAACTGCCTGTACTTTTTTACTCTATGGTAGTATAAGAGGCATTTGAGAACAGTAATGCAGAGTATAAGATTTAAGAGTGGACAAAGAGGTTGAAGGGTGTTGTATAAACAATTCCTGAAATGAGTGAGTTAATTATCTCTAAAGTAGTTCTTTAGTTTTCCTGAAATTGATGTGGTCCTGACACAGGCAACTAAATCTCTTCCTGCGCCTGAAAGAATTGAGTTTGTTTCTCATTTTTCATAAGTATATATAGTGATATATGTCCCACTTAAAAAAATACACATACATCAAAATCCCAACAACATTACTTATGAGGGGAACTCTGAGTCCCCCTCTTTTTTGCTTATAAGTTTTCTGAAAGGACAGATTTTGTAAAGGAAAAAATTAAAGAATGCTTCGGTGAGTATCTTTAGGCATATACATAACTGTTGCTGTGTTTTGGATTATTTTCTAAAGATAGATTCCAAGAAATAGAATCATTAGGATAAAGCTGGGTTTCTCAACTTCAGCAGTGCTGACATTTTGGACCAGATAATTCTATTATGGTTTGAGGGGTGGAGGTACATTGTCTTGTGCATTGCAAGATGCTTAGCAGCATCCCAGGCCTCTAACCATGAGATGCCACTAGCAACACCCACTCCCTTAGTTGTGACAACCAAAAATGCTCCCAAATATTGCAAATGTCCTCCGGGAGGCAAAATCACTATTTTTGAGAACAACTGGGACAGAGGTTTAAACATTTATTATTGTTCTTAATGCATTAGGACTACTATTCCCTAAATTCAATAAAATGCTTTCAACTATAATAATGTCATTGTGTCCTTGTCGTATTTATCAACGTTCTCAAGAATAGAAATACGGTACCCAGAATATTCTCAGTCACTTAGGCACTCCAAGGCACTATGTTTAGAGTTTGATAATAGACTGGTGAAGTAATGGTGGTAATCATTAAACTTAATGTTCCCTTCTGGACAACCTGATAAAGTAACAGAAAAACTGACCCCTTCTCTCTGAGTGCCACGAAACTGAAGTAACTATTCATGCACAGCAAACCCTTTTCTCCTCCTCCCCCAAATATCCACACACACACACACACACACACACACACACACACACACATTCTCTCTCTCACACACACATACCCCATGCATTTTCAACGGGGGCAGCATCACCCAAAAAAGGCTGAAAACTGGTTCTTAGGAGGGTAAAAAAAATCTTAGATAGTATAATGGTTTGTGGCCCTTTAGAGGGCGCCTGTACATAAACAGATATATAGAGTATAACTGTGGTATCAAAATATTGGGGGCGGGGCTCAATTTGAGGGAAAATGTTTAAAAAGCCTCCTTGGGAGGCAATAATGAAAAAAAAGTTGAGAAATACTTATATGTATAAGTATTAAATGACGAAAATAAATATTTTTTATACTTGATTTTAGTGAGTTAATATAGGACACTTATTTAACAACTCTTGCTTACTAGAAACTATTAAGGATCTTTTCTCCCACAGTTTCAAGAAAGTAATATGTGGATGAAGACACAAATTTGGGGGGGAAGTACTATACCTATATACTCAATTATTCTTCTGACTTCATGACTTTATAAGTATGAAGGATATGCCCCAAGCTTTTAACTACGGTTATTTCTTAACATTGTGAAAGGACTTAATTCTTACTTTATGTGTCTGTATTAAATAAATTGTTGACATAATGACTAGTAGTTTTTATAATCAGAAAAATCAAATATGTTTTCATGGGGAAGTGCAGGATGGTAGTCACAGAAAGGACAGCAATAATTTTAATATTCTTTTTAAACTTAAAAACATTTTATTATTAGAAGTGTTATTTTAAGGTGTTTCTTTTTTATCTCAGAAATTATTATCCAACCAGAACTGTCAAATGATTACTTATCTAATTATTTGACAGCTTCAAAGCTATCTTCCTCAAGAAATATGCTACGACTAAGAGTTACACATGGAGGCTGACTTCTAATAACTAAGATTTCTAATACAAAGTTTAAATAAGCATGAATATTTTTGTTCCTAAAAAAAAAAATCACCAATTCTCATTCCATTCCATCACTGATTAACCAACATTTACTCAAAAAATACTTCTAAGGGCTTGCTAGGCATTAGGGATGCAAAGAGACCGAGGGGATGAGCCCAAAGCAGACCTCTTTTTAGGGCAGTGAGTCAACCACCAACCCACTGCGTTTTTCTTCCAAATCACTGTGAGAAGCTTATAGAGTTTCACATAAAAGAACCCTGTTCTTTACTGACACTGTACACAGAAAGGATATCCAATATACTGTAATGCCCAGAGGTAGGAGAGGGCAGAGATTAAGTGGACTCTGTCTGAAACCTATTCTTAACAAAATTTATTACTTCATGTGATCTTGAGCAAGAGACACATCTCTGTGCCTCAGGGTTCTCACAGTAAAATGGGGAGAACAGTATTTATATCATAGGATTAAATGAGTACATACACGTCAAGAGCTCAGAACATAGTAATCAAAAATGCTAGTTAATTTTTTCCATTGTTATAATTGTACATTCAGTTTAATGTCCTGTGAGTTATGAAGCTCAGAACAGAAATACTGATGGGGCCTTTAACTTAGAATATTGCGCCATGAATTTATAACCAAACTCTACTTACATGGAATTCAGTGTTTATGAAACTGGACATGTGGGCTAATGCCAGATTATAAAGGGCTCTGAATGTTCTGCCAAACAATATGGATTTCATTCTGTGGTTAGTGCACTACCAACAAAGGTTTTTAAAGAAGAGGGAAATGAGGGGCTTACAAGGAGATCTCTCATCCTACTATTTAACTCTAATAACTGTTTCTAGAGTATATTCAGGACATTAACTTTTTAGCCCTTGTTTGTAGTTATTAAGGAAAGTAGTTCCTACTACTTTTGAGAAGTTCACTGACATAGTGCAGTTTAAATATGCCTGGAATTTTTACTTATGATTTTTAAACACAGGTGACTCCACGAGGTAAGCTAAAGCTAGATATTCCACAAGTCTGATCTTCAGAATACTATACCACTTATTAAGTTAGAAAAGCCTACAGGTTATGAAGACTACCAGTAGATCCTTTTACCAGAGAGCACTAGCAAGTAGCAATAACAATAGTCATCCCCTGGTATCCTGGGGGAATTGGTTCAGTCCTTCCCCACACTCCACTGCACAGATACTAAAATTGAAGATGCTCAAGTCCTTTATATAAAATGGTGTAGTATTTGCATATAACCTACAAACACCCTTACATATACTTTATCTAAAAAAGTTTTTTTATTTAAAAAAATATTTGGTTAATTAATTAATTAATATAGGCTGTGCTATGTGGGATCTTTTAGCTGTGGCATGCAGACTTCTTAGTTGCGGCATGCGAACTCCTAGTTGCAGCATGCATGCGGGATCTAGTTCCCCAACCAGGGATCGAACCCGGGCGCCCTGCACTGGGAGTGCGGAGTCTTATCCACTCGACCACCAGGGAAGTCCCCTCACATATACTTTAAATCATCTCTAGATTGCTTATAATACCTAATACAACATAAATGCTATGTAAACAGTTGCTGGTGTGCAGCAAATTCAAATTTTGCTTTTTGGAACCTTCTGGAGAGTTTTTCCCCCCAAATATTTTCAATCTGTGGTTGACTGAATCTGTAGATGCAGAACCTGCAGATACAGAGGGCTGACTAGTTTATTAAGTGCCTTTTGAATGTCATGCATTGTTCTAAATGTTTTATATGTGTTAATGTATTTCACTCTTGTAATTCTGTGGGATAAGTGCTATTATTTACAGGTGAGAACACTAAGGTAGAGAGAAGTAAGTCACTCCTCCAACACGATTATTCAGCTGGAAGGTGGCAGAGCTGGGATTTGAACCCAGGCAGCACATTAACTCCAGAGTCTATGCTCCAATCTAGTATACTATTATGAACTTTCCAGAAATGAAAGTTCAGTAACAAGCCATGTATTTTTCTGTACTGGTAATTCAAATGGATCTCAATTATATTTTATTTTAAATATTTGCCTCCATATTTTAAAATCACTTTTAAGAGTTATAGTGGACATTTTGTCTCCTTGGCAACCCTTATCACCATCCTCGTTCCCAATCCATAACCATATTTTGATGAATGGATCCCATCCCTACCTCCAGGACTATACACTTAACTGTCTGGCTTAAGAAAATCACATCGTATGTCCTCCTGGACACAATGGTTCAGGACTGGGCAGATGACCTAGGCGGTCCACTCATGGTGAATTTCAGGTTTCCTGTTCAGTTATGCTGGGAAAGAAGCATTCCTAAATATTTACATAAACTGTTACAAGGATTCAGCTGACACCATAGAAGATACAATGGAGAATCAGCAATAAACTGGGTCCTTCAAGATACAATTGAGTCATTGTACCTATTCACCCTGAAGTCCATCCAACCTCAGAACATTCAGTTATGAGAGCCAATAATACACCCTATTTATAGCTCAAACCGGTTTGAACTGAATATTTTATTTCATGAAAAATAAAGCATCCTAACTTTGATACAAGGGATTAAATTTTTCTTTCTAGATGTCATCTTGCATTTCTAAGCAACAGAAAAGATAGACTAATCTGTATATTGTCAACTGTTATAAAATTTGGACACAGCAAATAATACCTGATGGAATTTCAGGAAAAAGGCATTTTGTTCCACTATGGGTTACGAAATCTTGTTTTAACTTAAAGCAGAAGGAAAATCTACAAAAATGTGAAACCCTTCAAGAAAAAACAAATGTACAAAATATCTACATAATTCTTCACTCATAGGCATTTTATCTTTTTGAAATGTATTTCAAGATCAAAATTTAAAGTTTCAAACATAAACGTAACTATACTTCATAAAAATAATCCATCTATTTTATTAGGATTGGTACCATGGTAAGTGTTTTTGGAAGAGTGAATACAAAGGATCTGTGTAGTTACTTAGCATGGATTAAAATTACTGGAACTGGGGAGAATCAAAACCATAATTTTATGTCTCACATCATTATGAAAATACTTTGAAAAGTTCCAGTTATATATTATATTTTGCTCTTTTAAAAATCAGTTTCACTACTACATGATAATAGGAAACAGGTTAAGTATGTGTATTGGCTTCAGTAGACAGTATATTAAGAAAATGGATATAGTAGGTAAAGATCGAAATGAAAAAGTACATTTTGCTTCAAATAACTGTAAATACTTGAGCACTTAATAAAGCAGTTCTCCACTGGGAGTGGCATTAATCTCATTTGGAAGTGGCTAGGCAGTTTTGATTGTTCCAAGGCTGGGAAGCACTTTAGGCATATAGCGAGCGGGTAGGGACCAGAAATGCTAACCTTCCTGTAATGCACGGGACAGTCCCACACAACAAAAATTGTCCTGTTCAAAACGCCAATAGAGCCCCTACTAAGAAACACCAGAACACAGAAAGGATAGCAGATATGTGCATAACAAAAACTGAATACCAGCACTAAATGCCAGCATCTGTTTCACATTAACTTTGGAGAAAATATGTACTATAGGAACTCTGGCAAAGGAGAAATAATGGAGAAGATGAACTACCATGTGTACTTTCACAGATGTCTAGGAAATATGAAAGGGGAAGACATTCACGGATTAAGAATATAACCAGCCTGGGCACATTTAGTTGAATATATTAGGAAATACATATACATACAACATAATATATAACTGGAACTTTTCAAAGTATTTTCATAATGATGTGAGACATAAAATTATGGTTTTCATTCTCCCCAGTTTCAGATGGGGACAACTATGAAGATCCACTATTTGGTATGGATCCTTTAGAGGAACAGGAACGTATTCCGCTTAAAGTATGACTCTATCTCAACTCCCTGGCATGGCATATAAGGTCCTGCAAGGCCCAGCCCCAGTGGGGCTCTCTCCAGTCTTATCCCCTACCACTTCCCAACTCCCACCCTAGTTTCTAGATATACCAGACTACTTACATTGTCTTCAATTTGCTACTCTTTTTGCATTTGATATTCTCACCATAGACTATCCTTCCCTCTGTCTGGATAAAACCCTAGACTTAAAAACTCCTCCTTGTCCTTCAATAATTTGCTCAAATTCTATCTTCTCTTGGGAGGACTTTCCAGTCTCCAGCTCCTGAGGAATAACATTTCCCCAAGGCTGGGGCACTGAGCCCTCCTTTGTGCTCCCACAACGCTCCATGTATCTTCCATCAGAGCATTCACCACACTACGTTATGAGTTCGCTGTCTTGTCTTCCCACTGAACTACTTGAGAAGAAGGACAGTGACTTACTGGCATATAAGTCAGTGGTTTTTAGGTAGAGATAAACATCAGAATCACCTAGTGCCTTTTTTTTTTTTTAATTAAACACAAATTATTTTAGAGCCCTTTAGGTGCACAGCAAAATCAAGAGGAAGGTACAGGTTTCCCATATATCCTCTGCCCCTACATATGCACAGCCTCATCTGGTTCTTTTATAATGTAAAGATACCTAAGCTCTACCCTAGGCTCAATGACTCAGGAATTCTGTTGGTCGGGCCCAGGTATCTGCATTTTGAAATTGTCCCAGTTAATTTTGATGTATACTCTAGATTGAAAACCACAAAACTGGCACATTATTGTCCGCATCTTACAAATAAGGCAATGGGCACAGAGAGGTAAATAACTTGCCAAGAAAACTCCCTTACACATAAAAATTAAATTAAATTTTGTCATGTTTAATACAAAATAAACATTTGAAAATTATTAAATATATTATTATTCCTCTTTTAAAAAGTAAAGACACTGAGGAAGACCCTTCATTATTTTGGGTAATGAGAAATACTTGAAAGAGATATTTCCAACTGCCTGAAAAGTAGCAATTTCAAATGGCGGGGGGATAAAGAAAGGAAGGTAATTTTAGGCCATGGAATAGAGTACAACACTTGAGAGCTTCAGGCAGTTCATCCAAAGCCACATGAGATGACAGATTTCACCTACTGGCAGTTCTGCCTATGACCAGCGAAGGTATCTCTGAGCTAATGACTCCAGTGGGTACAAGAAGCATTAAAAGATTCTGAGCAGGTGACCATCATACTAAAAACATGCTTTAGGAACATGTATCTGGCATCAATGTGTAAGAGTGACTGAGGTGAGAAGACACTGAAGGTAGGGAGAGCTCTCAGAAGTTCCCCAATAGTCCCAGGTGAGACAAGTTGGGCCTGCATGGGAGAAGACAGCTGATAGTTGCTGCGGTGAAGGAAGTGGAAAGGGACTCATTACTGAGGCATATCATGAAGAAGCAGACTTGGTGACTGAGGAAGGACTTCCCTAACTGAACCAGTATGGGGACCCTGATATGATCAAGAATGTTTGGTTTCCATTTGTATGAATGCTGGCTAACTGTTGCTGTGGAAAGATATACCCTCTGTGATGCTGTGGCATAAGAACCTCCTTCTTACCATTGTCTACATGGCCCCAGTAAGGAAATACCTGATTGACTGAGGAACCATTAGAAAACCAGTGTGAAAGAATAGAAGTGTTAAGTCCTTGCTGTTGCTTTGAAATATTTTCATCAGACTGTATCAAAGCAGTTACTGGAGAGAAACCATAGAGCTAATCATTTTAAATTAGTTAACAAGTTTGTACTGAGCACCTATTATGTAATCCCCCCAAATCGACCTCTCTCACCATGACCACAACTGCTAAATCCATTTCATTTTCCTTTGCTCTTTTCTAAAGTTAGTTTGCAACAAAGTACAAACCTATACTACTTATAAGACACCATACCCCCCAAAAAAAACCAAACCCACAAAACCAAAACCAAAAAACCTGTGCTTTAAGAAATGTATTGCCACATAATTGTTTAAAGAAAAAAGTGCTACTGACATTAATACAGAGGTGGATAGGTATATCATCGCAATAAAATTTGAATGCTGTAATTTTATCCAAAAAGTAATTAAAAAATTTTTTTTATTTAAGTAGAGTTGATTTACAATGCTGTGCCGATCTCTGCTGTACAGCAAAGTGACTCAGTTACACACATACAGACATTCTTACAAAAAGTAATTTTAAGAATCTATAAAAGGTTATTTCTTTACAAGAGAGACATCTAGTGGTTAGCTTCTAAAATAGGACTGGAGCTCAAATAGCAATTCACACTGTTGTTTAATAATGGGCACACTTCCACTATCTTAATACTCTAAGTTTAAGAGAGACCCCTAGACAGAGAGCCTAAGAACTCTGGGCCGAAAGGAAGATAGCAACTCAGTTCTAAGCTGACAGCTGTAAAGGAATGAAGAAGGACTGGGCTGCTTCGAAATGAGGGTCGAGGTCATGTGGAGACAAACTGCCAGAAGACAAAGGTCAAAAGTTGGGTCCATTCCTAGAGAATGGGAGGTTAGACCACACAAGAGAGTACATGCCTGGAGTTAAGCTAAAGATATTATTGGGGAGGAGTCTCTCAATCTAATTCTTTTTTCCAAATGACAAGTCAAAATATATTCCCCCTCACTGCTGAATCCTCAGGTCCAAATAGCCAGGAAAATAAAAGGAGAGACTTAGGCAACCAAACGAGATGTGATATTCAAACACAACCAAGATAATCTCCAGGTTTGCTATCCATGGCTTTCTGTAGCAAAACACTAAAACACAACTGAAAAGATGCAGCCATGGATAAAAACATGGAATTTTATATGACAGTATCAGAATACTTTTCAAAGACTATTGAATATATTTACAACTCAAAATGTATAATGGTCTTGCCCACATCCATCAATGTCTTTTAAAATTATTATTTTAAAAATTCGTTTATTTATTCTTAAAATAAGTATTACATGCACATGGTCTAAAATTCAAAAAAGGTACAAAAGGGCACGTAATTCCCATCCCTGTCCCCCTCTACCCAATTTCCCTCCCTTAAGAGAACTACTATTAATAGTTTAATATAAGTATATACGGATATAACCTTTACTTTTCACACAATGGTAGCACACAATGAACATAGTTCTGTATCTATCTTTATTCACTTAGTATTTCTGGCAACCATTCCAATATTCATACATTTAGAGCTGCTGAATTTTTTCCCCATTTTAAAGGCGTACCATAATTTATTTAAGCAGTCCACTATTGATGGATATTTAGATTCATACTACTCTTTTGCTATTACAAACAATGTTGCACCATATGTATGGTTATATATATCAGATAAATTCCTAAAAGTAGAATTGTTAGGTGAACAAGTAATTATCATGCCTTCCTGATCCATCTATCTTCGACAACTGACCTTCCCTTTGGGGCCACTACTTATTTTAGGCAATTAGGGCAACTTGGCGGAGAAGATCATCTGAAAACTCTCTCAAGGCACACAATAAGAAATCCTGGAGAAATACAGCAAACATACTGAGCTCATCAAGAAGTATGAAAAATATTCAGGGGCCAAAAGGAAGCAGGAACTAAAAACCATAGTGGAATGTGGAAGCTATACCTGCTCTGGAGGCCTTTGCTTCCAAGTAATCAAGAGGCTTGGTAACCAAAAGGCTTATGTTTCAACAGCCACTGCGGGACATGAGACAAGATACTGATCTCACATAAGCTGGAGACCTCAAACTGAGATCACTGCATAAAACTATGCAGTGAAAGAGTGAACCAGAAAAATTCTGCCAACCAGCAAAGGGAGACAATGAGGAAACCTGTCCACCTCAGCTTGAGGTCTAAGGAGAGGAGGTATAGGAGGTGGGGGAAAGGTTTCAATTGAGAATGAATAAGTATGGACTCCTCAAATAGGTTTCGGGCTCAAATTATCATCAGTAGTATAGTCTGATAAACTTCAGACTAAGAAATTAAAGAGGGTTCTGGATTGGTGCGATGGGTGTCTGGCATAAGCAAATGCATACCATCTCCTACATGAACTTGAGTTCATAATTACATTTTAGAAAAAAACAAGCAAACAAGCCATCAAAATGAAGAGTCAGCAGAAACAGCAGACAGCAGTAACAAATTTCCAAGAAATTCAGACAATTATTTACACAAATAACAAATGCACTAAATTACTGAATAAAAAGGGAGGTTAAAACATGAGAAAGGAATACATTCTACCTAAAAGACCAGGTAGATTTGGGAAAGGAACAGAACTTCAAGAAATGAAAAGTGTAACTGAAACACAAACAAAAAGCCCACTCAGTACATGGGCTAAATATCAGATTAATTAGACACAGCTAAGGAGGGAAAGTGACTTGGTTGATACACCTGAATGAATTACCCAGAATGTAGGTAAGACCGACAAAGAAATAAAAAATTAAGATAATGTATTAGAATTTTCCAGAATTATGCAGAAAGCAGAGCAAATCCAAAGGAAGATAAAGCACCCCAAAGACAAAAGTGAAGAACTTAAAAGCAACTGACATAGAAAGATTGTATAAAACATCAGTGTTCTCAGTAATGGCAAAAGAAGTAAGAAAACAGTGGAATAAATAAACTGAAGTACTAAAATAAATGTCAACTTGAGATACTTCATATTCAGCTAAACTATCATTCAAAAGTAAGGGTGACCTATATGATTCATATATATGAAATTTTAAAACAGGCAAAATTCATCTTCAGGGTGAAAATTAGAATAGGTTATCTGAGGAGGAGAGGAGATAACTAGGAAAAACCTTTCTTGGGTGATGGTAATATTTTATATATTTACAGGGACTGGGTTATACTGGATATGCATTTGTCAAAACTCAACAAATATACACTTAAGATTTGTACATTTTATTGCCTGTAAATTTTACGTCAATAGGAAACGTGAGCTTCATATCTTTCAGACAACTATTTAAACTCCAACATTATTTTTTAACTGAACATACTCAATATCATGGATGTCATTCCATGACAATACATCTGTATCTAACTGTTTTTGTTTAATGGTTGCATAGAATTCCACTGTATGAAGGCATCATTATTAACTTAGCTCAGCCCAATACTGAGGGATACTCGAAGCTGTTGCCAGTTTTTACACTATTAAAAACAATGTTGCGATAGATATACATGTACATATATCTCTGTGAACTGCACTAATACATTGGAGGCTAAATTCCTTGAGTAGGCAGGTATAACATTTTTAGAAATATTGTCTTCTAAAATGACACCTAAGTTTTACTCTCAAGAACAGTGGAAGAAGAAAATGGTCTGGCTAGCTCATACCTTCATTATATCAGATATTGTTAATATATGCTTGTCAGACACATACTGTGTGTGTGTGTGTATGTATATGTATACATCTTTCTATGACCATCTATTCTTATCCTTTGCCCCTTTTCCTAATTAGTTACTAGTCTTATTTATTAATGTGTAAGCACTGTCATATATGTTTAAAGATTTTTTTTGGAAGCGGGTCTGGTAGTCTTTTGATTTTATTATGGTCTTTTTTGGCCAATTAAAAAAAATTATGTAAATTTAGTTTTTTTTCTTTTATGGCTTTGGATGGGATGTTCCTCTCATCAAAATTATGAAAATATTCCCATATTTTACATTTCATTTTAAGTTTAAGATTTTACTAACATAATGTTGTAGGTCACTTATTCTTCAAAAATAAACTTATTCATAGAAAAAGAGATCAGATTTCTGGTTACCAGAGAGAGGGGAGGAGGGGGAATTGGACAAAGGTAGTCAAAAGGTACAAACTTCCAGTTATAAGATAAATAAATACTAAGGATGTAATATACAACATGGTAAATATAATCAAGATTGTTGTGTGTTATGTATGAAAGTTGTTCAAAGAGTAAATCCCAAGCACTCTCATCACAAGAAAAAAATTTTTTTCTATTTCTTTAATTTTGTATCTATGAGATGACAGATGTTCATGAAATGTATTGTGATAATCACTTCATGATATATGTAAATCAAATCACTATGCTGTACACCTTACACTTATACAGTGCTGTACGTCAATTATATCTCAATAAAACGGAAAGAAAAAGATTTTAATTCCACCTGGAAGTTCTGGTAAAAAAACTGTCAAATGGCAAACAGTCTCAACCCCATTTATTGAATAAGTCATTCTCTGTATTAATTTGAAATACTATCTGATCATATACTAGAGTGCCAAATAGCCTCATGTCTATTCTCTGTTATCTGAACTAACTGTTCATTTCTACATCAACACCATAAAACTTTATTAAAATTTCATACATTTTAATGAGTCCAGCCTTATTACTTTCTTTTCCCAGGTTCTCCTGGTTGGTGCTTCTCCCATGTTTACTCTTCCAAATGAACTTAAGTCATTTTTATCATGAATCCTTTCCTTCTCCAAAAAAAAAATTTAAAAATCCGAAATCAAAACCAAAAAACATCCCATTAATATTTTCATTGGGACCACATCAGATTTAAAGATCACTCATTTAAGAAATAAATGTTATTTCTATAATATTGAGTCTCTTAATAACATGGTCCTTTCCCCCCATTTGTTCAACTCTTTTAAGCCATTCAGTAGAATTTAAGTTTTCTTCATAGAGATCTTTCATATTTCTTTCAATAGTTTTTGATTAGCATTGGGTGAAAGTAAACATCAAGTTACATGCCCCACGTAAGAGATGAGGCAGAGAAGTTACCTTTGAAAGAGTCACAATTTAAAAGAAGTAGTTTGGGATCTGCTATAAAATAAGTAGGGGAGCCTTACATTGCACACATTTCCTTACTAAGCTCCTCTATTTTTAACAAAGAATGTCTTTTCTGTATTGGCTCAACTTATTCTTAATATAAGCATCCCTTAACTTTTCTTTGTTCATTAAAGTTATCCATTATGACATTCCAGCAAATTCACCAGTCCTCTAAAATTTGTTGCTACTGATATTAAATACACTTTTGACATCACAGGCTGGTTAGTGTTATATGCCACTTTGACTATAAAATGAAAATTATGGTTCCTAGTCTTAGAAAAATTCACATATCACATAATTTTGCCTATGATTTTCAGAGATTTGAAGTCATACTGGTCAAAAACTCCTACCATAAAGGATGCCTGGCTTAAAATGAACCTATGATTCTAAGGTACCTAATGCACTTGCTACCACATAACCTGCTGTTAGTCCTACAGAGGTAATTCAAGCAGAATGTGCTTTAGTCACACTTCATATGGGGCTATTTAATTGTTTTTAAAAAACGTTTTATTTTCAAGTAATTTCAAACTTTACAAAAAAGTTACAAAAACACCACAAAGAATTCTTCACTCAGAATGCTCAAAAGTTACCACTGGAACATTTAATTTTTTTTTAACATCTTTATTGGAGTATAATTGCTTTATAATGTTGTGTTAGTTTCTGCTGTATAACAAAGTGAATCAGCTATATGTATACATATATCATCCCCATATCTCCTCCCTCTTGCATCTCCCTCCCACCCTCCCTATCCCACCCCTCTAGGTGGTCACAAAGCACTGAGCTGATCTCCCCGTGCAATGCAGCTGCTTCCCACTAGCTATCTACTTTACATTTAGTAGTGTATATATGTCAGTGCTACTCTCTCACTTCGTCCCACCTCCCCTTTCCCGTGTCCTCAAGTCCATTCTCTACGTCTGCATCTTTATTCCTGTCCTGCCCCTAGGTTCATCAGAACCATTTTTTCTTTTTTTAGGTTCCATATATATGTGTTAGCATATGGTATTTGTTTTTCTCTTTCCGACTTACTTCACTCTGTATGACAGACTCTAGGTCCGTCCACCTCACTACAAATAACTCAATTTCCTTTTTCTTTTTACGGCTGAGTAATATTCCATTGCATATATGTGCCACATCTTCTTTATCCATTCATCTGTCGATGGACACCTAGGTTGCTTCCATGCCCTGGCTATTGTAAATAGTGCTGCAATGAACATTGTGGAACATTTAATTTTTAAGAACTTCAATTTGAGTTTTTGTGTATACTATAGCTCAAGCTGCTTAAACAAAGGAACAATTTAATACCTAGGGAGTAATTATCTTAGTACAGGACCAAGATTGCATACGAACAATTCCAAACCCTGAATCTCTGAAATTGAAAAATTTTCACAACTCCTCTAGCAGCAGAAACCTGACTGAGCTCATTTACAGTCATTATTTTCCCATTAAAATGTAAACATTTGTAGGTTTCACTGCAGAAATAGTATTGTTTGATTACATAATGCTGCCCCAGACCTACTAGGGATGAATATAATATAGTAAACGTAACATATCCTCAAAGATTTCCAGTAAGAGAATGCAGATCGTTTACTATCATTGCACATTATCTACTAAGTGCCAGGTATTAATTTAGGTATTATTTCATTTACTCCCCTCAACAACCCAGTAAATTCGCTCTTGCCTGAGGTCACCTAACGTGAACATATGTAGAGGCAATATTCAAATTCAGGTTTATCTCAGTCAAAACCTTAACCACTTTTGAAAGTTTAAAAAAGCATTGAAAACAAGTCTCTTAAAAACACAATACTGGTGATGTGGGAGGTAAAAAGAATTCTTTGATAAGATGTAGCATCCTCTTCTTCCCTCCTTCCAGCAAATAACACTACGATCATCTAAAATTTTTACCGTTTTCATATGAATGTCTGAGAAAACACAGATATCACAAAAAAGGTACTTCTAAATGCCTTCCTTCACTTTTCCCCCCTAACAGTTAAGTACAGGACCATATATATTTATCTTGCTACTTATATATCACCTTTTAGCAATCAAAATTTTCTGCAATCCTGATCTTGCCAAACATCAAGTTCAATAAGTATGTCTTCCGTATTCATCTAAATCAGTGGCTCTCAAATTTTGCCTCTCCCCACTGCCCCCATCCCAGGGTGTGTGTGTGTGTGTGTGTGTGTCCAAAATCTAGTCAGTAGAAGCCAGGGATGCTGCTAAACATCCTATAATACACACGCCAGCCACGCACGACAAAGAACTCTGTGGCTCAAAACATCACAGTGCCAAGATAAGAAATCATGATCTAAATCACTGATGAAAATGCTGAACAAGAATGAACAAAATATAGGAACACGCTAAAGAGATTTCCAAGCTGACTATCAACCAACTAAGCAAAATATTCTAAGTATGGCTATTAACTAACAGGGAATTCACCTTAATGCTTTACTATTCATCAAACATCCAAACACAGACATTTTAAATTCAGTTCGTGGCATTTTCCATTTGTAAATAATAATGGGCAATTTAACAAAGAACAAATAGAAAAATTCGGTTCCATAGATTTCAATTATTTATTTCACCAAATTATTTTGAATTATTTATTTCACCAAAATAGTTATAAGAATGAAAGATCATCTTACTACCACAGATTGGATTAAGTCAAACTTCACTCTTGAATTTTAAGATATTATTCTGAAACATGTGGCCAAATATTCCATATCTAAGTAGCAATTAAATAAAATCAAATTAAAACAAAATATCATTTCCACTTTCCAAAATAGCAACAAAATTTTTTAAAAAAGAGACAACTCAGTGCTAGTGAGATGTTTAAACAGGTATTCTCATTTACTACAAATGGAAATGAAAACTGGCTTATCCCTAGTTTATTATTACTAGCCCTACTTTATAGATGAGGAAACTGAAGCACAAAAAGTTAGGTGGCTTAGCTTAATATCACATGGCTAGGAAGTAGCTGGTTAGAATCTGAACCCAGGCAGCCTAGCTCCAGTTTGTGCTCTTAACCACTCCATTTTACTGTCTCTATGTTTTATAGAATTTTTTTTACAACTCTTTAAAATGCATCAAAAATGACTGGAAGACAAAATTAAGGGTGAAAAGACTGGCGAAAACATTTACAATGCATGCAACAGATCAAGATGAGATATAAGCAGGCACATTAAATGAAAAAATTCAACTGTTCAACCTCTAATCAGATATGCAAAAAAGTCTAATAATATTCAATTAAAGTGCAGTATAACTAAAATAGGCACTCATACATTTTTGTGGAAGGTACGAAGTGGTACTTTTTTGGGGAGGACAATTTGGAGTTTCCTTCAAAAGTATAAATGCATGTAGTCTCTGACCCACTTTCTAGGAATTGATCATACAGAAAAAGTCACATAAGCACACAAAACAATTTATTCAAGGATGTTTATAACAGCATTATTTGTAATAATTAAAATCCAGAAATTAGCTAAAAATGTTCATGAATATAGGAATAAATAAATTAGGATACAGTCATAGTTGAAATATACTACTTAAACAAAGCGAGGCAGATTTGCATTAACAAGTAAGATGTCCACAATATATTGTTAAATAGAAAAAAGCTAGCTGTAGAAAAAAGTGTGTGCCTTTATTCACATAGATGAATAATGTTTAACTTGAGGAGAGTCATGTAACTTTTTATACTTTTATATAAGTATTTAATATTATGCTTTACTTTATTAATTGAAAAAAGGACACATGATTAGAAGAAAACAAAATATCATCAGTGGTTGTCTCTGCGTAGTGGAATTAAAGGTGCTATTTTTCCTTTAATTTTTTTAATGATGAGGATATATTACTTTTACAATTGCTACTATACGCTGATTCCTTCCTACACTCCAGTTAGTGTCTAGGTAAATTAATACACTAAGGTCACAACTACACAGTAGCTATCATTAGCTCCATTTTACAGATGTGAAAGCAGCTAAGAAATTGATTCTAAAGTCTACTGTGTACTATGTTGCTAAGCTCCGCATGGGAAGACACTAAAAATATAAGAAAATCAAGCCCAAATCATTGTAAATTCATGAGTAAAAGGCATAATGCAAGAAGAGTCCAATTTGCCATTTCAGAGATCTGAGGTGTTCCAAAATAACAGTATAAATTTGTGTTCTGAACCCAGAAAATACACCGAATGTAGTATTCTTGGAAACAACTTCCGACATACATTCATGTGTCTAGAGATCCCAAAATTAAAAATTTGAGGCTATATTAGTAGTAGTAAAACCATTCTGAATGGTTTCTTTCATAAAACAGAAATACATTTTATATTTCAGATGGCACAAACCAGTTATCTTAAATTTCAAACAAATTATGTCTATTTCTAAATATGTCAGTTTCAAAATACACAAAAGAATCATCTCATATTTGATAAATGCAAAGTATTACTTTACTCCTAGAAACCAACCAAAAAAAGGGAAAACCACCTTTATAAATATTTGTCTTGAAACATAAAAAATAAGTGGATAACACCATTCTCTAATAATATAATATTTTCTGAAAAGATGGAAGGTTTATTAGAATAATTCTGATCATTCTGTCTCTTTAATTTATGTAGTAAAATTGTGAGGGAACCTTACAGTTTACCTAGTACAACCCACACCATTATGCAGATGCAGCCTGGAGAAAAGAAGTAATTTGCTCAAGGCCTCACAGTTACTAAGAGGCTGAAGCGGTGAGGACTCACTCAGGTTTTTGGACTCTAAATCCAGAATATTGACTTTAGAAAGGTATTATCCAATAATTTAGTGGGCTACTTATAGTACTTTGGGATCCTGTTCTTTTCTGTACTACTGGGGCCTTTTTGAACCAGCACTTTCAGAGAGCAGGAAACTCATCTATAATGTATTATCTGTATTCACAGATTCACTACAGACTATATGTTTTCCAAGTTCCCCTTCTTCTCCATCACTGGCTCTCAAATGAAATTCTATTTGGAATCCCAAAGTAAAAGGATTATAAAAGCCAAGCTGCTCTGGTTAAAAATATGCAGGAATTCTGCTTTGACTTATTGCTTTGTACTTGAAGCTTCTGAAATACTTTCACGGTATCTTAGGTCTCAGAGAGAAGGACAGACACGTACACACACTCTCTTCTTTCTCTCTCCATCTCTCACCACACACACACACACACACACACACACACACACACAGAGCAAACCCAAACTGTTATTAAAGTCACATGACATAAAATTAGCATAAGTTCCTAAATGTATATTTCCAATTTGTGCAGTCATCTTGTCCTGTACCAATAACAAACACCTCACAGACCACACTTTGAGTAGCAATGTTCTATAGTAAACCAAACCTTAAAAGATGTTCCTAATCAAATCAGAACATCTGATATACTAAGAAAGAAGTCAGACACTTACTTCTTATCAAAAAATGTTGAATTTTCTTTCCTTTTGCTGAATCCATTGGGTAGAAGTTTTAAGTTAATAGCTTGCTTTCGAGCACGATTTTTCATAAAGTACATCTAACAACCAGAAACAAATAGGCAAATTAATATTAAAATGCCTTAAATTCCAAAAGCACGTAAAACAATGTTCAAAACATAATAGTTAAGATTTATTGAGTACTTATGTTTCACAAACTGCCCTAAACAGCAATGTCTCATTTAATCCTCACAATACTATGAGGCAGGTACTATTATTACTCCCATTTCTGCTATTTCAGCTATTTCTGAGATGTAAAGCCTACATTCAAATCCAGGTCTGTCTAATTCTAGAGCCTGTGATTTTAACCATATACTCTATAAGCCAAAAGAAGAATTTTATGGGGCTTTAAAAAATACAGGTTTTAGCAATCACAGGGATTACTTATACAGTTCTTTCTTTTTTTACTGATGGTTTCATACCATAGTTAGCTATATATATATATATGCCTGTTTCTATTACTAGTCAGGTAGCTTCATTCAGGGAGGAACTATGGCACTGCCTAGTACAAGGCTTAACTTAAAGTAGCCACTGATGTAGGATGTACAAAATGGGATATGAGAATTCTAGCTCTGACATGTGTTACTCCATGGATCATGTAGGTTGGTTGAGCCCATGCTAGCCCATGAAATGATCTGCCTTGCTTGTTTGGTTAACACAGTCTTAAACCTTCAACTTGGTTTATGATAGTCCAGATCTGCAATGTTCTTAGGTACCTGGTAGAATAAAGGAAGGCCTGTTTCTTCTAACCTTCAAAAAATTCCCACAAATAATATTTAAAGAAAAAAAAAAAAAAGCAGTACTCAACAAAAAACAAAAAAGTATAAACAATATAAGAAAACAAGGCTCAGTGTACTGGAACCAAAAGAGAAAAAAGATGTAGCTGAGAGAGCTCCCTATATATTCAGACACTAAAAAAATCATACACAGATTACAGAACTGCTCTGCAAAATTTAAAGGAATAAAAGAAGGCCTGAAAATATGTGCAGTGAAGAGAAACTATAAAAAGTGACTCACCAGATTTTTAAATAAGCCAAAGTAAAATTTTGCATTAGAGATAAAAAAGATGAAAAATCAGGAGAGGTTAAGGGGTAAGTGTGATATAGGGAGAACGCCTAAGCCACATTTAATGGTAGTTTCAGAAGAAAAGAGAATGAATAAAGCACAAGTAATATTTTAATAGAAATGAGCTGATAATTTCCCATAGTTGATGAAAGACACTCCACTTATTCAATAAATCTAATAATTCTCAAGTAAGATAAATAAAAAGAAAGGTGCATTTTCACAGTATAGTAAAAAATGCAGAAGACCAACAATAAAAAGAATGCATTCAGAGAAAAAATATTTCAAAGGCAGTTAAAAATGACAAATGACTCTACAACAATAAAAATGGAAGCCATAGACAATGGAAGAGTAATTCTGAACCCAGAATTCTATAGACAAAAATCATTTAAGAGTGATTTAAATGCCAATAGAGTAATCTAAGAGGTGGCAACCAGCAAACTCTCTCTAAAGGACATTCTAAAAGATCTACTTGAGGTAGAAAGTGATCTCTCAGACAGATAGTCTAAGATGATGGCAGAAAAAATAAAGAGCAAAGAAAGTGGGAAATATGAAGATAAACCAAAACAAACACTGACTGGATAAAACAGTAATTATTGTATGGAGATTGAAACAAAAAAGACAATCTAAATACCTGAAAACAATACGAAAAGTCAGTAGAGTGTTAAATGGAATTTAAGTGTTCTAAGGTAACTGCTGGCAAACTAGGGCCAAATCCTGCCTCCTGCCTATTTTTATAAACAAATTTTGTTGGAATACAGCCCTGTGCATTTGTTTATGTATTATTCATGGCTGCTTTTTTGCTACAGTGGCAGAGTTGAGTAGTTGTGACAGAAACCATAAGGTTTGAAAAAAAGGTTTACTATCTGACTCTTTACAGAAGAAGTTTGCCAACTCCTGTTCTAAGGTCATTGCATTGTTTAAGTACAGGCTTAAGGTACTGATTAACTTTAGATACTGATAAATGAAGTATGCATGCAATGTCTAGCCTAACTAATGAAAGGATAGAAAAAGGATGCATAAGTTCTAAACTGATAGAAGAAAAATTCAAATGATAAGAAATTACTCAATTAGTCCAAAAGACAAGAAGAAAAAGAACAAAACAAAACAAAGCAAGTGGACAAATAGCACAAGTAAGGTGACACATTTAAAGTCAAATATATAGGTAATTTTTTAAAAAAGTAAATGAATTTGATGATTCAGTTAAAAGTTCCAGATTGTCAAAATGGAGAAAAACTGGAACCCAATTATGTGGTACTTTGAAAAGGTACACCCAGAACATGAAGATACAAAAAGGCCTAAAGTAAAAGTAAGGGACAAAATACACCATGCAAATACCAACCAAAGGACTGAAATAGTTCAATACCAGATAAAGTACACAAAAAGCTTGAGACAAAAAGGGTCACATCATAATGCCAGAGGTTAAATACACCAAGAATTTCCTGAAGTATGCATCTAATAATTTAGCCTTAAAGCATATGAAGCAAAGCTAACTGAACCACAAGGAGAAACATACAAATCCTTTTGATTTTATCTATTGGGAAATGTTAACACACCTCTCTCAGTAACTGATAGAAAAACAGACAAAAAACAAAAAAAAACTAGTAGCACTATAATTTGAACAACATAATTAACAAATCTGACCTAAAAGGAATGAATTTAGAATACTAGATTTAGCAAATGCAGAATAATTTTTCTTTCCCAAGCAAACAGAGAACATTACAAAATCTGACTACATGCTGGGCCATAAACACAAGTCTTAACGTATTTTAAAAGAATGAACTCAGAAAAAATATGTTCTCTGACCACAATGCAATTAAGCTAAAAATATAAAAGGATATAACAAAAGTCAAGAGGACACATTAACAAAATAGAAAAGGAATTCACAATAGCAACTGATCTAGAAAAGAAGAGGACACAAATAAGGATTATCACAAATGATAATACAACTTCTACAGACATGTAAAAGAAAATATGAAGAACTTTATGCCAATGCATTTGAAAATTTAAGTAAAATGGAAAAATTCTTAGAAAAATGTAGTCTACTAACAATGACTCAGGAAGACAGAGAAAACCTAAATAGTCCAATAAACAGTAAAGAATAAACTTCCCAAGCCCATTAATAAATTTTACCAAACTCCCATGGAAGAAATAATCCCAATGTTAGTTAATGTATCCAGGACCAAAATGGGAGCATTCCCAAATAATTTTATGAAACTAAAATTACAATGATACAGAAACCTAAGAATACCAAAAAGGAAAATCAGAAGTCATTTCACTCATGGACAGAAATGTAAAAATGAATGAATGGATAATGTGTACATATACATAATACAACTGAATTCTGCAAAGTATAAAAAGCAGGGTATGATAATAATATACCATGCAAGTTTAACTTACAATAGAAAATTGATTAAAGGATTATTATTCATACTAGAATATTATATATTAAAAGAAGAAATAATCAAATACAGAAAAAGCATTTGATAAAATATAACCACCATTCATGTTAACATCTGTTAGCACACTAGGAACAGAACTTCTTTAATCTAAATATCAAACTGTATCTACAAAAAATTTAAAAGCAAACATCATGGTGAAATCTTGGAACTTTTCCCTCTATGATCAGGAGTTATGAAACAAAGATGTACAGAACAGTTAATATACCAGGCCCGAGACTGTTATCCTTAGAAAGTTCTGTTGGCAAGATTGGCTCTTGGCTGGTGTCTGGGAACTTGACTGACTGGTAAATGGACCCTACACTGACATAAAGCTTTTCCTAAAATGATAAGAGTGGTTCACTGTGCTGAAATTGCACAAAAATGTGGTTTTATCTGCTTCCCTTCTGGGAGTGTGGAATTTGGCAAGTGCTAGGGCGAGAGTGTTTCTGCGATCAGCCCCCAATAAAAACCTTGGGCAGTGAGTTTCCCTGGTAGACAATAACTTCAAACATTAATTATCATAACCCATTGCCCGAGGAATTAACTGCGTACGATGTGACTCCAATAGAAGAGGACTTTGGGAAGCTTGTGGCTGGATTCCTACAGACTTTGCCCCATATACTTTTTCCTTTTGCTAATTTTGCTCTGTATCCTTTCACTGTAATAAATTTTAGCCATGAGTACAACTGTATGTTGCATCCTGTGAATCCTTTCAGCAAATCATCAAACCTAGGGATGCACTTCTACTTACAACATAAATATCTACTATCATCAGCACTATTTGACATTCTTGGAAGTCCTAGCTATACCAAATAAGGCAAGAAAAAGAAATAAAAGAACAAGGACAGAAGGATAGAAACAAATTGCGATGAACTGTTTATAGAGAAAATCTCAAAGAATCTATAGATAAGGTATTGGGACAGACTTTAGTATGGTTACTACTATAAAATAGACAACAAAAATATCTCATTCCTAAATACCAGCAAAGAGATAATAAAACATTAAAAAGAAAACACTACTTAAAATAGTATGAAAAAATAAAGTGCCCAAGAATAAATCTAATAAGAAATATGCAAGACCTTCACTGAGAAAGTTATAGAGATGTGAAAGAACCAAATAAATGCAGAGATACAACAGTCAAGGATTTAAACATTCAATGCCGTAAAATCCAATCACTCAAGTAACTCTACAAAATAAATGCAACCCCAATCAAAATTCCCAGGTGGGGAAGGTAGGACTGTACAATCAATAGGCTGATTTTTCATATTTGTATAAAATTACAAAGAGCCACAGCCATATTTTAGAAAATACTCCAGAAAATATTCTAGAAAAATGGCTATATTCTAAAAAATGAATGAAGTGGGAGGACTTACTTTTTCAGTGAGTTTCAGTAAAAGACTACAATAGTTTAGAGTATTGAGCATTGGTGTGGATAGATAAGAGGACCACCAGAATGAACAGACAGGCCAGAAACTGACCCAAGCATATATGGATGCTTGATATATGACAAAGATGGTCCTGCAGAGCAATAGGGAAAGGATGAATTTTTTCAATAAATGGTGCTAGAAAAAGTAGATTATCCATGTGGAAAATTACATAGGACCTCCACTTGACATGCTAGACAAAAATCAATTCCATGTTTACAGACATAAATGGGAGATGCAACACTGTAAAGCTTTTAGAAAATAGTTACAGGAAAATAGCTTCATAACAAGGTAGGGAAGGATTTCTTTATAAACTCATAAAACTATTAACTATAAAGGAAACATACAACAATTTTTACTACATGAAAATTAGGAACATCTGTTTACCATAAAACACTAAAGAGAGTAAGAAGACAAGCCACAGAATGAAAGAAGGAATTTATAACACATACAACCAACTAACAACTAGCAACTAAAAATACAAAGAATTACTACAAACCAGTAAGAAAAAACAACTGACGAATGAAAAGATGAACAGAAGACTTAACAGGCATACCACAAAGAAGAATATCCAATTGGCCAATAAAATATTTGAAAGGTGCTCAATCTCTTTAAGAATCAGACTACAAATTAAAAATCATAATAAAATAACACAGCCATCAAATTGACAAAAACTCAGAAACTCTGACCAAGTCAAGTATTGGAGAGGATGCAACAACAGGTACACTTAAACACTACTGTGAGTATAAACTGGTATCACCACTTTGGAAAATGTTTTGGTAACGTACAGTCAAATTGAAGATATGCATACGCCACAACAAAGCAATTCAGCTTCTAGGTATAAACCCCAGAAAAACGTATGTATAAGCAAACCACAATCCCTAAACAGAAGTGTTCACTGTTTCTAAAATTTAGAAAACCCAGAGTCCATTTATTACAGAAAATCCAGAAATAAGAATGGTTCAGGAAAGGGCATAAGCTGGTGGCAGGAACTTTTGAGAAGCTGGTAATGTTCTAACTTTAGACCTAGGTGGTAGTTACATGGATGTTTACTGCATAATTATGCATTAAATTGTGTATTTCTGGACCTCCCTGGTGGCTCAGTGGTTAAGAATCCACCTGCCAATGCAGGGGACACAGGTTCGAGCCCTGGTCTGGGAAGATCCCACATGCTGCGGAGCAATTAAGCCTGTGCCCCACAACTACTGAACTTGCTCTCTAGAGCCCGTGAGCCACAACTACTGAGCCTGTGCACCACAACTACTGAAGCCCATGCGCCTAGAGCCTGTGCTCCGCAACAAGAGATGCCACCACAATGTGAAGCCCGTGCACCGCAATGAAGATCAGCCCCTGCTCGCCGCAACTAGAGAAAGCCCACGTGCAGCAATGAAGATCCAACATAACCAAAAAAAAAAAAAAAAAAGTGTATTCTATTTTATGCTTTTTTATATGCATGTCATATTTCACAAAAAAATTTAAAAAATTTATCTTTTAAGTAGAATTTAATTATGTCTAATTAAGCTTGAGGGAAAAAAAGACTTGGTGCATGGTAATTTTTCTTTCAGATGTGGGTAATGTCATGTCTGTACCAAAAACACCAATAAAATAAACTGTTTAAAAGGTACTAAAATTCTGCAACTCCAATACCAAAATGGTATTGAAAAATGAACATAATTCCATGATGTGATTTAATAATATTATTTTAGAACAATAGCAGTTGCAAAATACTTCAAATATGTAAGTTTTTAATTTTGCATAGTGCATAAGGAATGAAAAAGGGATGAAAGTATGAAAATTAAGTATATTAAAACAACAAGTCCTGTTAGCTCTTCCTTCAAAATTCAAGTGTAATCACTTCCTAATAATTCTAACAGCATCCTCTCTGACTAGAACCACAACAGCAGCCTTATAACTGGTCTCTCAGCTTCCAATCTTCCACTCTTGCCTACTCAAGTCCACTTTCCAGAGAGCAGCAAGAGTGATCTTTCAAAAAGCAAACAGGCTCAATGTCCACCCATGGCTTCCATTTTTACTTCGAATACATTAGGAGCCCTCACTAGTTTCTTTAACCTCACATTCTACATGATCCTCACTCAACTACGCTTGTCACCTTGCCCCTCTTCTAACTCCTCAAACACCCTAACTTCATCCCTGACTTTTTTTTTTTTTTTGCGGTACGCAGGCCTCTCACTGCTGTGGCCTCTCCCGTTGCGGAGCACAGGCTCTGGACGCGCAGGCCCAGCGGCCATGGCTCACGGGCCCAGCCGCTCCACGGCACGTGGGATCCTCCAGGACCGGGGCACGAACCCGTGTCCCCTGCATCGGCAGGCGGACTCCCGACCACTGCGCCACCAGGGAAGCCCCTGACTCATTCTTTACTTTTGCTTTTGTCTCTACCTGGAAAGTCTTTTTCCAAACCTTCACATGACTGCCTCTTTCTCATCATTCAGACTGCTGCTTAAATGTCATCTTTCAGAGAAGCCTTTCCTGACTACTGTACGGAAAATAGTACCCTTAAACACCCTCCTCCCCCAGCAAACAAACACCATTTTCATTTTCTTTAATTTCCTGTGTCCTATCTTCCAGATGCACTTAACATTACCTGAAATTATATCTGTTCCTCTACTCATCTCCTGTCTCTCCTGCTACAATACAAGCTCCATGAGGAGAAGGACTTTGTTTTGGTCACTGCTGTATCCCTAGTAACTTAATATATTTGATGAGTGAAAAAAAAAAAAAGAATCTAATTCATTAGAAGAAATTCTAACTGGAAGGGAGTAGAAGAAATACTTACATGTTTATTGCTTATTGGTCTTTTTAAGAAAGCATCTCTAGAAATATGGTCTGCTGTTCTTGCCACATCTTCCAAAAATCGATAATCTACAAATATCGAAATAGAAAAATAAACAAATGATATATGCCAATGGCCAGGAAGCATCAATCGGCTATGCAGAAGATGGCTTACCACTTAGGAGATTCATTTCAGAAAACTGTTGCATTGAAACATATGCAGTTTTATCTCGAACTCCATTACATGTCAGTTCTGCTTTGTGTTTCTTTACACAGGGCAAACTGAAGAGACAAAAGAGGAGGTACTTTTACACTTTGAGGTAAAAAGGATACAGGCAGAGATAACAGGGTAGGAAATGATATACATACCTGCAGGAATAGCGCATACAGCGTGGACATCTGTACTTTGCTTCTTCTGTACCACAAGTTTCACATCTATAAAAGCCCACATGAAACTTGATAAGTTATCAAATATTAATTTTACATGTTTATTTATAAACTTTTAATGCTGAGTCAATTACTCATCACAATCAATTTACAGACATGTAATCATAGTGAATAAAGTAGATGCAAGTAACTCTTATGAAATACTTGATAGCTGTCAAACATCATTAGAAAATTCTCCTCTAGGAAACGACAACTACATTTACAATGTTGTTAATGATATGTAATTCAAGAAAACACGTATTAATTACAAAAAATCATCTCACTTTGACTTCCTTTCCTACTATAATCTGAGAATGAGATCATTCGATATTTTAACTTGTAACTATTGACACTGCTAACAATTGTGTGCGCGCACATACCCAGAAGTCCAATCCATGAGCTATGTTTATTTATCTCAAAGGCAGACACACCAGAAAAAGATATAAGACCCAGGCAAATTTAGAGAGTAGCAGTTGCATCGTTCTTGCTCAACTCCTCACCCAACCTAGAATGGGCGTCAAAATAATCTAGAAATGCTATTATCCAGCATCTGTCTTCAACTGTTCTTTTAGGATCTTGGGATACTGACAATCAAACTACAGCTACTTCTGTTTTACTGTGTTCGAGACAGTGATAATCCCAAGAAACTGACTACTCTTATTTCCTATGCTGCCTCATTATCACACTATAAGGAAATTAAATCAAAAGCAATAAATATTCATAGTACCCATAGAGAAACTAGACGGTTGGGTGAGTTCAAGTGTATTTTGTCTAATTTTAACTTACTCCACTTTACCCTTGTTGGTTTTATTAGACTTTTCCTCACACCTATCCTCTCTCAAAAGAATACTGGGCCAAGAGCATATTAAGTCAAGCCAGATTCTGGTACAAGGGCTTTCTGGTCCCAAGGATTTTCACTTCCTAACTTGGCCACTAGACACTAGTACCAACCTCACATATTTTCACTGAATTTATTGTCACCTGACAAAACCCTCCCTTCCCAATCGCCCTTCCCCCCATCATTCAGGCTCCAGGGACCCAAACTGGCACTTATTTATCATTATTCCACACCCTTCTGGTAGTGTAATTTCTTTCAGTCTAGACAACAGAGAATTCCATAGCTTTATTCCCCCAATGGAATACTCCTTGCCCTACCTTGACATGGCCAGTTTCCGCTTGGAGCCCACTGGGGGATTTATCTGAGGCTCTTCTTTCACCTTTGTATCATCCATCACTTCTTCTTTAGGGAAATACTTCTCTTCTTTTACACACACTTCATCCATTATTTCCTCCTTCTTTACGTTCTGATCAAGAAACATCTCCTCCCCTTTAATCTTCAAGCTATCTTTCTTCTCTTCCTTCATTTCTAGCCAGTCCATCACTTCTTCCTTCACCTTCACTTTCTCTTCCTTTAGCTCTGGTTCTTCCACCTTCTCTTCTTTTAGCATCAAACTACTATCCGTCTCCTGCTTCACCTCCAACGTGCCTGGTTTTTCCTCTTTCACCTCAGGCCCATCCTCCACCTCCTGCTTTACCCACTGGTCATTCCGCATACCTTCTTCCATTTCTGACCAGTCCATTACTTCTTGCTTCACAACTGCTAGGTCCACTCGCATCTCCTCTGCCCTTGGTCCATTTCCTTCTTCCCCTTCCCCTGTCTTCCCCATTCCGGTCGGTCCATTCCCCGCCTCTCCACTGCCGGCCTCCTCGGTCCCTACTGTGCCCCTGGCTCTCTCTCCATCTGACTCGAGACTTAGCCGCGCCCCTTCAGCTCCACTCTGGAGACCTCCTCCCGACGTCTCCTCATTTTCAGCAGCAAAATCCATCAGCTCAAGATCCTTGACCTCCGTTGCCACTCTGTCCTTCAATATGGCTGGTCCACGCCAATAGGAATGAATTTCTGGCTACAACACCGACAGCGGCCCACGTGTGGATCAGAGAAGTAGCAAGCAGAAAACGCCGGCCCGGCGCGTCTATCCAAACAGTCGTAAAGCAACGCTTCCGCACATTGCCGCTTCACGACTCGTGGAGCTCTTTACGGCTTGCTGCAGTCCGGCACAGATCCTACGGGATCCGCGTGAGGCCGCGCCCACTGTCATCCCGCCTTCGGGGCGGGGTTTCGCCAAACCCTTCCCTTGGGGAGGCCGCGCCCTATGCACGTGGCCACACGCTTCCGCTTAAAGAGAGCGTCTCCGCGCCGCGGGGGGGTGGAGAAGCGGGACCCTCACAGCTTTGTATTTGGAAGACCACCCTAATCTGTTCTGAACTTGCATCAAAATGGAAGAAACACCTGATATTACGCCTCTCCATGCTTCAGTTTCTTCAGCAGTACTCCAGAGACGGTGGTATTACAAATCTTTTGGTTTATTTTGATGATTAAGTGTAATCATGCATGGAAATAAGCTAGCAGTGATGAAACTCAACATATGGTTGCTATTATTACTGGGAATCCTGATAGGTTTCAGGTAGGAAAGAGGGCATTAACTTTAATTCTTTCACTTCTTTGTCCGTAACAGCCGGCATCAGCCAGTTCCCCATTTACAGCATCTTACAGGATTCTAAGAGAGAGAGTATATATATATATATATATATAGAGAGAGAGAGAGAGAGAGAGAGAGAGATGTTAAAGAACCAAATAAATGCAGAGATACGACAGTCAAGGATTATATATATATATGTATATATATATATCACATATTTAAAGACTGGGCCAAAAATTCAACCCCCAGGACTAGAACATCTTAAAAAAAACCCAAAACACAGAAAACAAAAACTGGCCTGGCATCCGTTTCAGTTACTTTTGAAAATTAATATTACATACTGAGCATTAGGCATTTTCACCTAATCTTTACATAATGTCTGTGAGATTCATATTTTTCTCTCTGCATAAGGAGACATCAAAGAAATGGATTTTTAGCTGTGGGCTGCTTTGTGCCAACCCCTCAAATCCTGTTATGGTTTGCAGGGCATTTAACTGTTATCACTCATTCACATGTTCATCAGGGAATGGGAATTTTGAATGGGTGAGCAGAATGAGGAAATTTTGAAACCTTAGTTGGGGCTCCACTGATACTGTAGCACTGGAAGGAGCATTGAAGTAAGTTGGGAAAGTTTCGTAAAATTTTTTAATGGGTTACGAGGAAGAGGCTTGCAAAGGAGTCATATGGACAGTGTTTTGTCAGTATACTTAGAGGTGCCAGCTACCCATGGAGTCAAAAAGAGCCTGACTGGTAACCCTGTTACCGACCAGGATTCTTGGACTCCTTAATCAATAGAGATTGATAAGAGGCCAGATAAGAAAATCAGGCAAGAGTTTATTGGGACTAGTGCTGCAGCACAAGGGAGCGAAAACAAATAACAGGTGCCTTTGTTGGCTCGTGGGGTGGGGCAGGAGGGAGCTGGTTCCTTTACATGTGGTGAGGATAGGGGTGGGTCAGGGATCCACCTGAGGGGTGGCTTAGGTGGTCTGCTTATCTCCTTGGTGGTGCTGTGTTCAGGGTTCAAGTGCAGTACCCTGCTTTTGCTGCAGACTCCTGAGAAGTGGCAGTTGGGTTTTTGGTCTTTTTGTATCTTGTTGTTTTTAATTTCCCCCACCTGCACCTGCACACAGTTATTTTTAGTCCCTTATAGTTTCTTTGTATTCTGTTACTCTTTGTCCAGGTGCAAGCACTGCAGCAAAGGGTCCCAGGTCCCACCTGTCTCAGATTTGCAGGCCAGATTACATGTTTATACTAGGAATAGGGGCTAAATGACAGAAAGAATCCATGTGGCCTTGCTAAAGACAACATTTGGGGCATGAGAACAAGAGGAAGTGTTTATTCCCATGAGAATAAGGGATGTCTATTTAAAATCACAGAGAAAGTTGTGAAACTACAAATCAGACACCAGAAGCAAAGACGCTTTGGGGTATTTTGGATATTTGTCATTTTCCTACATTTGTTCTTGTAATCTGTGTGTTTTTTTCACAGTCACTGGAGGGAATTTCGTTAAACCAGTAAGGATTCTTGAGAGTATCCCAGCTAGTCACTTAACTAAGTTAAACAATCAACACTTTAGGACTGTAGTTTTGATGGAGGTTGTGATGTTGTTAAATGGCAGTTTTGAAGGAAAAGGGGAATTTGAGTGGTCCTGCCGGAGAGAACTTTGGGTTGTTGGAGTATAGAGCAAGGGTATTGCCTGCAGCGACAGACATGGCAGGGACGGGGGGATGAAGTTATTTGTGGGGCTATCCTTGAATTCCTATCCAGTTCCTCAAACCCCTTTCCCTCCCTTTTCTACCTCAATGGAGTAGAGGGACAAGCCCAGCTCCTGCAGTATAGGATTGAACCTTCATGCCATCCTCTATCATCTCTGTCTCCCAGCCCTGCACCAGGCATCCATGGTGCAGCTCTCCTACTCACTTTGGGAGCTGGCCCTTTGCCGAAATCATAGTTAAGTTCAATTTAACAGCTAGAAAGCTGGGGATACTTTCTAGGAAAGCATCTAAGCTAAGACTGAAATACCATGAGAGAGTGTATATTACAGACGGTTAAAACCATTTTGGTGGCTCAGCAGGCAGTGTGTAATCAGCTGTCTGGTTGACTATAGGGTAAAGATTAGGAGGGCCTTTCCTGACCACTTAATGGACAGGTAAGAAAGTGAAGACCCAGAGAAATAAAATGATTTGCTCAAGATTACGTCGCTATTAGTGGCAGTACTCTAACAAAATTCATGATCTGGTCAAGCCTTTGTTCGCACCTGAGCCTGGTTAAAATAAAGGCTGGAAAGTGGAAGTGCAGCTGGGCCCACACAAGAAGCAGGAACCAGAAAGCCTGGAAGCCTGAATTTTATCTTGTGGGCATGTGTTGTGATGGGGTTGCATGTTGGGTTACTGAGAAACAGATGCTGATAGGAGTTATTAGGGTTCAATGCCTGTGAAAGGAAGGAGGAGGAAACAGGATAGGTCAAAGAGAGAATTTAAGATGTGATGCAGGTCTGACAAATCCTTGGCCAACTTGCCGGGTAGCTCTGGAGAAAGCGTTTTCTTTCGAGTGTCCTGCATCAGGCGGAACTGCTCCATGCTTTATATCTGACCCCACTCAGTCACCTGATGCAGGCTGCCCCAGAAAGGGCGTGATCTTGGGCAGTAGGCTTCTCTCCAGCTGGAGCTGACAGCTGGAGGCTGATGACTGCACTTCTTGTGGCTCGTATCAAGTTCTTTGAAGGGGGATCTCGGTGGCACCTCTCCATGGCTACCACAGTGTGAATGTGTGTTTGCCTCGGTGGCCACAGGACCTTTTGTCACTGAATCAGCTTCGTTCTTCTTTCTTTAAGGCCAGTTGTCTCTCTTTTCCATGTACCTTGTTAAGAAATACAGCCACTCCACAACCCCCTGGTTTATATATTCTCAGTGTGTGTAGTCATGGAGACTCACTATTGTCCAATTCCAAATGTCTGGGGAAGAGTCTGATTGGATAAGCAAAATAAAGGGGGTAGGATCTCTTAGTGTAAACATGATTGTGGAGTTGTCAGGGAAGACCAGTTTGATCTGGGCAGTGTTCTCTGATGACAATGGGGAAAGTACTGGGTTTAAGTCTCCAAGCTATGTGCTACTAGCTACTAGTAGCCACTAGTTGTGTGACCACGCCGCGTCTAATTTGGTTTCTTCATCTGTAAAATGGAGATAGTTATACCTATTTAACAGAGCTGTTTTGAGAATTAAATGAGAAAATGTATGTGAGCTTTTAAACAGTAAAGCATTTTATAATTATAAGTATTATTTTCCTCATTCTACTAGTAATTTTGAAAGCTTCACTGGTGACAGCTTCCTTGTTTTCTCTTTCAGACTGTGGAGGGCAAAGCTGAGATAATCACATTCCCCAGTTCTCAGCACATTCTCACCATGTGCAACAATCCTTTCTTTAATGTTTTCGTCATTTGTCCATCTCCACTCTCATTACCCTCCCCCTCACTCTCATGCATTTTATATGGTTCCTTACGTAAACACGTCTTTGTGAAATACATAGTGTTGTTTTATTGTGTGTTATTTGTAACAGCTTCCTTGAGGTATAATTCACTTAAAAATACACCTATTAAAAAGATACACCTATTATAAACTTACCTAACTTTAAATTTATGGAGTTGTGCAACCATCACAACAGTCCAGTTTTAGAACATTTCCATCTTCGCCCCAAATTCCATTGTTTCCATTTGCAGTCAATCTCTGTTCCCAGGCAACCATTGATCTGTTTTCTTTCTCTATAGATTTGCCTTTCTTGGAAGTGTCATATGAAATCATACAATATGTGGTCTTTTGAGTTTGGCTTTTTTCATTTAGCATAAAGTTTTTGAAGCTTACCCATGTTTTAGCATGTATTGGTAGTTTGTTCCCTTTTTATTTCTGCATAATATTCCATTGTATAGATATATCACATTTTGTTCATTTCTTTACTAGCTGATGGACATTTGGATTGCTTCCAGGTTTGGTATTATGAATAATTCTGCTTCCACATTCACATATAAGTCTTTATGTATACATATATTTTCATTTCCCTTGAGTAGATAGGTACCTGGGAGTGGAATTTCTGGACCATGTAGAAAGTTTATGTTTAATTTTTTAAGAAATAGTCAAACTGTTTCCCAAAATAGCTATTCCATTTTACATTCCCACTGGCAAAGTATTAGGGTTCCAGTTTCTCTACATTTCATGCTCAAATTTGGTATGGTCAGTCTTTTTGATAATGGGTATATAGTGGTATCTCATTGTGAATTTAATTTGCATTTTCTTAATGACTAGTAATGATGTTGAGTATCTTTTCATGTGCTTACTGGTCATCGTATGTGAAATGTTTATTCAAACCTTTTGCCTATTTTTTCTTATGTTATCTTTTACTTTTTAAGTTTAAAAAATTTAATACAATTTTACAAGGTTATTTTCCATTTAGTTATTACACAGAATTGGCTGTATTCCCTGTGTTGGTATGATACATCCTTGAGCCTGCCTTACAACAAATAGTTTGTACCTCGCACTCCCCAACTCTTATATTGCCCCTCCTGCCCCCCCCCCACCCAAGTGGCTACCAGTAGCTTGTTCTCTATATCTGTGAGTCTTCTTTTGTGTTATGTAATAGCGGCGGGGCAAGCGCACAGCTATTAGCCCACGACCGTTAGCACTTGGCGGTTAGAGGTCCCACTCTGCCAACAGTCTGCATGCAGTGTTCCTTGGGGCAGAGAGTGCCGTGAGAGGCGTATCTCGGCCTTCTCCCCGGGGCCCTCCAGGCCCCCTGGCCTTGGGCTGGCGGGTGAGCTGGGGAGCCGGGGACAGGCTGAGGGCTGTGTCCTGCAGGACTCCAGAGCCCTCACCACAGCCACCCACTGGCCGGACCCAGGCCTTGAAGTAGCAGCGACCCTCTCCCCCATCCCCACCTCTGCGACCTAACGGTGGCAGGCGTGACCATGGGTTGCAGTCCGGGAAATCCGGCACCCATTTGGGTGGCCTGAGGAGCCTGAGGGCCAGTTGAGTCCTGGGCATTTGCTCCCTCACTGGTGATGGCTGGGCAGGGTCTGGGACTCGGCCCTGAGGGCGCCACCAACTGATATCTGCCTCCTCAGCTGCATCTGGGCACTGGTGGGAGGACCCAGACTGGGTACTGGACGAAGGCTCCTGGGCAGGGTAACCAGACAGCAAAGGGACCCCTTCCTTTTAGACAGGGCTTGGACCTCGGAGGTCAAAAGTTGAACCTTGGGTCCTTGCCCTTTCTTGTCAGAACAGAGAATAACCTCTGTTTCAGTGGAGGTTTACAGAACATCACGACCTATGACCTGACCTCAAAAACGAAGGATCTGACACCAAGAAGTTTGCAACAACTAACCAGGCCCCCCCTCACCTTTCCTATAAAAGGCTTTGCTAGAAGCTTTCGGGGAGTTTGGGGTTTTTAAGGCCTGAGCCACCCATCTCCTTGCATGGCCTTGCTTTCTCTGCTCCAGACTCCAACATTTTGATATTTGGCTTCACTGTGTGTTGGGCACATGGACTTGGATTGAGTAACAGTTATGTTCACTAGTTTGTTGTATTTTATAGATTCCACATATAAGTGATATCATGCATTATCTGTCTTATTTCACTTAGCATAATGCCCTCCAAGTTCATCTATGTTCCTGCAAATGGCAAAATTTCGTTCTTTTTTATGGCTGAGTAGTATTCCATTGTAAAGACATACTGCCTCCTCTTTACCTGTTCATCTGTTGATGGACCCTTAGGTTGCTTCCATATCTTGGCAATTGTAAATAATGCTGCTATGAACATTGGGGTGCATGTGTCCTTTCAAATTAGTGTTTTTGTTTTCTTCAGATATATACCCAGGAGTGGAATTGCTGGGTCATATAGTACTTCTATTTTTAGTTTTTTGAGAAACCTCCATACCGTTTTCCACAGTGACTGCATGAATTCATATTCCCACCAACAGTGCACATAGGTTTGTTTGTTTTTTGTTGTTTTTGAATTGCTTAGTTTTAATTGAATGAGTTCAGAACTGGGAGACTTTTACCAAAAAATATGTGAAACTTACACCTAAAATTCAAGGCTTTTTAGAGCCTTAGAGTTATGGTTTTTCTTTTCTCATTCTCAATGAGTCCCTCTCTCTCTCTCTTTTTTTCTGTCTCTCTGATTCTGGATTTTTTACATAATCATTTATGCATAAAGTTTTGAGCCAGGAGAAGGTAAAAAACATTGTGGAATTCTTGGAGGTCCTTAGAATGCTATGGGTTGCTAGAGTTCAAAGTAGTTGTCTCTACTGAAATGGACAAAGTGAGACTAATTCTTTTGGCTTATCAGGAGGGTATGCATGGATTAAGTGTGATCATAGTATAGTAAAACTGTTTATTTTTAGATACATCTAAATGAATATTACCCTTCTGAGTAGTCAACTAGGGATTGCATATACTTATTTTTCTTGATGCTGTTGTTTAAAAATAGGTTTTATAACTTTTTTCTTAGATTTATCTTCTGAAATAGTTTGAATCAAGATAAAGCTTGTTTCACATATTGTTTTTGATATTTTTTTAACATTTTTATTTTATATTGGAGTAGAATTGATTTGCAATGTTGTGTCAGATTTAGGTGTACAGCAAAATGATTCAGTTATACATATATGTATAATTCTCTTTTTCAGATTCTTTTCCCATATATATTATTAAAGAATATTGAGTAGAGTTCTCTGTGCTATACAGTAGGTCCTTGTTGAGTATGTATTTCATATATAGTAGTGTGTATATGTTAATCCCAAACTCTTAATTTATCCCTCCCCCCACCTTTCCCCTTTGGTAAACATGTTTGTTTTCTGTGTCTGTGAGTCTGCTTCTGTTGTGTAATTAAGTTATTTTGTATCTTTTTTTTAAGATTCTACATATAAGTGCTATTATATGATATTTGTCTTTCTCTGCCTGACTTGCATAACTATAATAATCCCTAGGTCCATCCATATTGCTGCAAATGGCATTATTTCATTCTTTTTTATGTCTGAGTAATATTCCATTGTATATATGTACCACATCTTCTTTATGCATTCCTCTGTCAATGGACACTCAGGTTGCTTCCATGTCTTGGCTATTATAAATAGTGCTGCAATGAATATTGGGGTGCATATATTTTTTCGAAGCATGATTTTCTCCAGATGTATGCCCAGAAGTGGGATTGCTGGATCGTATGGCAACTGTGTTTTTAGTTTTTGAAGGAACCTCCATACTGTTCTCCATAGTGGCTGTACCAATTTACATTTCCACCAACAGTGTAGGAGGGTTCCCTTTTCTCCACACCCTGTCCAGCTTTTATTGCTTGTAGACTTTTTGATGATGACCATTCTGACTGGTGTGAGGTGATACCTCATTGTAGTTTTGATTTGCATTTCTCTAATAAGTAGTGATGTTGAGCATCTTTTCATGTGCTTTCTGGCCATCTGTATGTCTTTGGGCAAATATCTATTTAGATCTTTCACCCATTTTTTGATTGGGTTTTTTTGTTTTTTTGATACTGAGCTGCATGAGCTATTTGTATATTTTGGAGATTAATCTCTTGTCAGTTGCTTCATTTGTAAGTATTTTCTCCCATTCCATGGGTTGTCTTTTTGTTCTGTTTGTAATTTTCATTGCTGTGCAAAAGCTTTTAAGTTTAATTAGGTCCCATTGGTTTATTTTTGTTTTTATTTTCATTACTCTAGGAGGTAAATCCAAAAAGATATTGCTGCAATTTATGTCAAAGAGTGTTCTGCCTATGTTTTCCTCTAAGAGATTTATAGTATCTGGCCTTACATTTAGGTCTTTAATCCATTTTGAGTTTATTTTTGTGTATGGTGTTAAAGAATGTTCTAATTTCTTTCTTTTACATGTAGCTGTCCAGTTTTCCCAGCACCACTTATTGAAGAGACTGTCTTTTCTCCATTGTATAGTCTTGCCTCCTTTGTTGTAGATTAATTGACCATAGGTACATGAGTTTTTTTCTGGGCTTTCTATTCTGTTCCTTTGATCTATAAGTCTGTTTTTGTGCCAGTACCATACTGTCTTGAATACTGTAGCTTTATAGTATAGTCTGAAGTCAGGGAACCTGATTCCTCCAGCTCCATTTTTCTTTCTCAAGATTGCTTTGGCTATTTGGGCTCTTTTGTGTTTCCATACAAATTTTAAGATATTTTCTTTAGATCTGCATAAAATGCCATTGGTAATCTGATAGGGATTGCATTGGCTCTGTAAATTGCCTTGGGTAGTATAGTCATTTTGACAATATGAATTATTCCAATCCAGGATCATGGTATACCTTTCCATCTGTTTGTGTAATCTTCGATTTCTTTCATCAGTATCTGAGTACAGGTCTTTTGCTTCCTTAGGTAGGTTTATTCCTAGGTACTTTATTCTTTTTGATGTGATGGTATAAGGGATTGTTTCCTTAATTTCTCTTTCTGATCTTTTGTTGTTAGGTATAGAAATGTAACAGATTTCTGTGTATTAATTTTGTATCCTGCAGCTTTACCAAATTCATTGATGAGCTCTAGTAGTTTTCTGGTGGCATCTTTAGGATTTTCTATGTGTAGTATCATGTCATCTACATACAGTGACTGTTGTACTTGTTTTCCAATTTGGATTCCCTTTGTTTCTTTTTCTTTGATTGCCATGGTTAGGACTTCCAAAACCATGTTGAATAAAAGTGGCAAGCCTGGCATCCTTGTCTTGCTCCTGATCTGAGAGGAAATGCTTTCATTTTTTCACCATTATGTTAGCTGTAGGTTTGTCATATATGGCCTTTATTATGTTGTTGGTATGTTCCCTCTGTGCCTACTTTCGGGAGAGTTTTTATCATAAATGGGTATTGAATTTTGTCAAAAGCTTTTTCTGCATCTGTTGAGATGATCATATGTTTTTTATTCTTTAGTTTGTTGATGTGGTGTGTCATACTATTTAATGTGCAGTTGTTGAAAAATCCTTGAATGCCTGGATAAATGCCACTTGATCATGGTGTATGATTGTTTTAACGTATTGTTGGATTCAGTTTTCTAGTATTTTGTTGAGGGTTTTTGTGTTGTGTTCGTCAGTGATATTAGCCTGTAATTTTGTGTGTGTGTTTGGTATCTTTGGTGTTGGTATCAGGGTGATGGTGGCCTCATAGAATGAGTTTGGAGTGTTCCCTCCTCTGCAATTTTTGGGAATATTTTTAGAAGGATATGTTAATTCTTCTCTAAAAGTTTGATAGAATTCGCCTGTGAAGCCATCTGGTCCTGGACTTTTGTTTGTTGGAAGTTTTCAAATCATAGTTTTAATTTCAGTATTTGTGATTGGTCTGTTCATATTTTCTATTTTTTCCTGTTTCAGTCTTGGGAGATTGTACCTTTCTAAAAATTTGTCCTTTTCTTCTAGGTTGTCCATTTTATTGGCATATAGTTGCTTGTAGTAGTCTCTTATGATCCTCTGTATTTCTGTGGTGCCTGTTGTAATTTCTCTTTTTTCATTTCTAAGTTTATTGATTTGAGACCTCTCCCTTTTTTTCCTTGGTGAGTCTGGCTAAAGGTTTAAGAATTTTTTTTAATCTTTTCGGAGAACCAGCTTTTAGTTTCATTGATCTTTTCTGTTGTTTTCTTCATCTCTATTTCATTTATTTCTGCTCTGATCTTTATGATTTCTTTCCTTCTACTAACTTTGGAATTTTTGTTCTTTTTTTCTCTAGTTCCTTTAGGTGTAAGGTTAGGTTGTTTACTTGAGATTTTTCTTGTTCCCTGAGGTAAGACTGTATTGCTATAAATATCCCTCTTAGAACTGCTTTTGCTGCGTCCCATAGGTTTTGGATCGTTGTATTTTCATTTTCATTTGTCTCTAGATACTTTTTGATTTCCACTTTGATATCTTCAGTATTCCATTGGTTCTTTAGCAGCATATTGTTTAGCCTCCACATGTTTGTTTTTTATGGTCTTTTCTTTGTAGTTGATTTCTAATCTCATAGCATTGTGGTCGGAAAAGATGCTTGATAAGATTTCAGTTTTCTTAAATTTACTGAAACTTGCTTTATGACCAAGCATGTGATCTATCCTGGAGAACGTTTCATCTGCACTTGAAAAGAGTGTGTGCTCTGCTGCTTTTGCATGGAATGCTATATAAGTAATAATTTAGTCCATCTCGTCTAATGTGTCACTTAAGGCCTGTGTTTCCTTATTGATTCTTTGGATCATTTGACCATTGATACAAGTGAGGTGTTGAAGTCCCCCACTATTATTTTGTTACTGTCAATTTCTCCTTTTATGGCTGTTAGCATTTGCCTTATATATTGAGGTGTTCCTATGTTGGGTGCATATATATTTACAATTATTACATTTTCTTCTTGAATCGATCCCTTGATCATTATGTAGTGTTATCTTTGTTTCTTATAACAGTCTTTATTTTAGAGTTATTTTGTCTGATATGAGTATTGCTACCCCAGCTTTCTTTTGATTTCCATTTGCATAGAATACCTTTTTTCATACCCTCACTTTGAGTTTGTGTGTGTCCCTCGATCTGAAGTGGGTCTCTTGTAGATAGCGTATATATGGGTCTTTGTTTTTGTATCCATTTAGCCAGTGTGTATTTTGGTTGGAGTGTTTATTCCATTTATATTTCAGGTAATTACCGATATGTATGTTCTTATTGCCATTTTGTTAATTGTTTTGGATTTGTTTCTGTAGATCTTTTTCTTCCCTTCCTCTTTTGTTCTCTTCTTCTTTGGTGACACTGTTTAGTGTTGTGTTTGGATTCCTATTTCTTTTTTGTGTGTATATCTATTGTAGATTTTTGGTTTGTGGTTACCGTGAGGTTTTGATATAGCAGTCCATATATATACAAGACTGTTTCAAAGTTGCTGGTCTCTTAATTTCCAAATGTATCCCTAGTATACTGCATTTGTACTTTCCTCTTCTCACGATTGCTCGTTTTGATATCATACTTGTTTGTGGATGATTTCCTACCTTTACTGTATGTTTGCCTTTATTAGTGAGCTTTCCCATTTGTAATTTTCTTGTTTCTAGTTGTGGCCTTTTCTTTTCTGCCTAGAGAAGTTCCTTTAGTATTTGTTGTAAAGATGGTTTGGTGGTGCTGAATTCTCTTAGCTTTTGCTTGTCTGTAAAGCTTTTGATTTCTCTTTCAAATCTGAATGAGAGCCTTGCTGGGTAGAGTATTCTTAGTTGTAAGTTTTTCCCTTTTTTCACTTTAAATATATCATGCCACTCCCTTCTGGCCTGCAGAGTTTCTGCTGAAAAATCAGCTGATAACGTTATGGGGACTCCCTTGTATGTTATTTGTTGCTTTTCCCTTGTTGCTTTTAATATTTTCTCTGTTTTCAATTCTTGTCTATTTGATTAATATATGTCTTGGTGTCTTCCTCCTCGGGTTTATCCTGTATGGGACTTCCTGTGCTTCTTGGACTTGGGTGACTGTTTCCTTTCCCATGTTAGGGAATTTTTCAGCTATTATCTCTTCACATATTTTCTCAGGCTCTTCCTCTCTCTCTTCCCTGTCTGAGACCCCTATAATGCGAATGTTGGTGCATTTAATGTTGTCCCAGAGGTCTCTTAAACTGTCCTCATTTCTTTTCATTCTTTTTTCTTTATTCTCTTCTGCAGCAGTGATTTCCACCATTCCATTTTCCAGGTCATTTATAAATTCTTCTGCCTCAGATATTTTGCTATTGATTCCTTCTAGTGTATTTTTTATTTTAGTTATTGTACTGTTCAACTCTGTTTGTTTATTCTTTAAATCTTCTAGGTCTTTGGTAAACATTTCTTATATTTTGGTCTATGCCTCCATTCTTTTTCAGAGATTTGGATCATCTTTACTGTCATTACTGTGAATTCTTTTTCTGGTAGATTGCCTATCTCCCCTTCACTTCGTTGTTTTTCTGGGGTTTTATCTTGTTCCTTCATCTGGAGCATATTCCTCTGACGTCTCATTTTGTCTAACTTTCTGTGTTTGTAGCCTCCATTCTGCAGGCTGCAGGATTCTGCTTCCTCTTGCTTCTGGTGTCTGCCCGGTCATGGGTGAGGCTGGTCTAGAGGCTTGAGCAAGCTTACTGGTAGGAAGGACTGGTACCTGCCCACTGGTGGGTGGAGCTGGGTCTTATCCCAGCTGTAGGCTCTAGGCTCAGGAAGACTTTAGGCAACCTGTCTGCTGATGGGTGGGACTGTGTTCCCGCCCTGTTGGTGGTTTGGCCTGAGGCATCCCAGCACTGGAGCCTACGGGCTGTTGTGTGGGGCCAGGTCTTGGTGTCAAAATTGCAGCCTCCAGGAGAGCACACACCTATGAATAATCCCTGGTACCTTCACCACCAGTGTCCCTGTGCCCACAGTGAACCACAGCTACCCCCCTGCCTCTCCAGGAGACCCTCCAATACCAGCAGGTAGGTCTGGCCTAATGAGACCTTGATGCGTGCCTTCTAAGGGTGGAGTTTCTGTTTCCCCTAGTCCTGTGGAGTTCCTGTGATCAAGTCCCGCTGGCCTTTAAAGCCAAATGCTCTGGGGGCTTCTCCTCCTGATGCCTGACCCCCAGATAGGGGAGCCTGATGTGGAGCTCAGAACTCTCACTCCTGTGGGAGAACCTCTGCAATATAATTATTTTCCAGTGTTGGGGTCACCTACCTGGCAAGTTTGGGATTTGATTGTATCATGAATGTGCCCCTCCTACCATCTTGTTGGGCTTCTTCTCTGTCTTTGGATGTAGAATATCTTTTTTGGTAGGTTCCTGTCTGTTTTGTCGATGGTTGTTCAGCAGTTATTCGTGATTTTGGTGTTTTCGTGAGAGGAGGCGAACTCAAGTCGTTCTGCTCAGCCATCTTGTCTTGCCATTTATCTATTTCTGTTCTTTTTGATGATATCCATTCTGACAGGTATGAGATGATACATCTCACTGTGGTTTTGATTTGTATTTCCCTGATGATTAGTGATGTTGAGCATCTTTTCATGTGTTTGTTGGCCATCTGCATTTTCTCTTTGGAAAAATGTCTTTTCAGTTCTTTTGCCCATTTTTATGTTTGTTTCTCTTTCTTTTAATTTTATTTTATTGAAGTATAGTTAATTTACAATGTTGTGTTAGTTTCAGGTGTACAGCAAAGTGATTCAGTTATACATAAAATTCATATACTGTTTTTCAGCTTCTTTTTCATTATAGGTTATTACAAGATACTGAGTGTAGTTTCCTGTGCTATACAGTAGTATTTCTTATTTATTTTATGTGTAGTACTGTGTATATATTAATTCCAGACTCCTAATTTATATCTTCCCTTACCTGCTATCCCCTTTGGTAACCATAAGTTTGTTTTCTATGTCTGTGAGTCTGTTTCTGTTTTGTAAATAAGTTAATTTATATCTTTTTTAGATTCCACACATTAGTGATATCATATGATATTTGTCTTTCTCTGTGTCTTACGTCACTTAATATGATAATTTCTAGGTCCATCCATGTTATTGCAAATGGCATTATTTCATTCTTTTTTATGGCTGAGTAATAGTCCATTGTATATATGTACCACATCTTCCTTATGCATTCCTCTGTTGATGGACATTCAGGTTGCTTCTGTGTCTTGGCTATTGTAAATACAGTAAGTCCCCTACATGTGAGCGAGTTCCATTCCAAGAGCACCTATGTAAGTCCTGTTTGTTCGTAAGTCCAACAAAGTTAGCCTAGGTACCAAACTAATACAATCACCTCTATAGTATTGTACTGTAATAGGCTTATAATAGTTTTCACACAAATAATACATAAAAAAACCCCAAAATAAACATTTTTAACCTTACAGTACAGTACCTTGAAAAGTACAGTAGTACAGTACAACAGCTGGCATACAGGGGCTGGCATCAAGTGAAGGCAAGAAGAGTTACTGACTAGAGAAGGTAGAGAAGGTGGGAGGTGGTAGAGCTGAAGGATCATCAGCAATAGGAGAAGGAGGGAAAGCTGCATTTTCACTCACAGGCACAGGTTCTGGTTCCTTGCCAGATTCAATTCTATCTACCCTCTTGAAAAAACGATCCAGTGATGTCTGGGTAGTAGCTCTTATTTTCTTGTCATAGATGACACAGTAGCACTGGATTGTATTCTGGACGGCTGCTGTAACCTTCGTGTACGTTCTGGACGGCTGCTGCAACCTTCATGTACGTTCTACGTTTGGATCCTGTGCCTCAAAAACTAATAGTGCCTCCTCAGATAAAGAAAATCCTGTTGCCACTTCTTGCATTGTGAATGCCTTCAGTTACTTCTTCTTCCTCTTGTCTCTCTTCGTCATTTTTCTGGACCTCCAATTCCTGGTGCTTCTTAGCAGTACCAGCTACATCACTGCTGCTTTAATGCTTGCTTCTGGACATCCTGGGCTTGAAATAAAGATATGTACTACTGTACCCTATACAGTACTGTACAGTAAAGTACACAAAAGCACAACCACTTGTAGAGGATGCACACACATGATGATGTACGCCAGGCACTTGAACTAACTTATGTAAATTAGTTCATGAATGGACATGTGAACACACATTTGCATCTTTGATGGCCATTCTGACTGGTGTGAGGTGATACGTTATTGTAGTTTTGATTTTCATTTCTCTAATAATTAGTGGTGTTGAGCATCTTTTCATGTGCCTATTAGCCATCTGTGTGTCTCTTTGGAGAAATGTCTATTTAGGTCTTCTACCCATTTTTTGATTTTTTTTTTTTATATTGAGCTGTATGAGCTGTTTGTATATTTCGGAGATTAATTCTTTGTCAGTCATATCTTGAGAAAGAAGAACAGAGCTTGAGAAATCATGCTTCCTGACTTCAGACTATCCTGTGAACTTACAGTAATCAAACTACTATGGTACTGGCATGAAAACAGACACATAGATCAATGGAACAGGATAGAGAACCCAGAAATAAACCCATGCACTTATGGTCAATTAATCTACAACAAAGGAAGCAAGACTATACAATGGAGAAAAGACAGTCTCTTCAATAAATGGTACTGGGGAAACTGGACAGCTACATGTAAAAGAAAGAAATCAGAACATTCTCTAACACCATGCACAAAAATAAACTCAAAATGGATTAAAGACCTAAACATAAGGCCAGATACTATAAAACTCCTAGAGAAAAACATAGGCAGAACACTCTTGACATAAATTGCAGCAATATTTTTTTTGATCTGTCTCCTAAAGTAAAGGAAATAAAAGCTAAAATAAAAAAATGGGACCTAGTTAAAATTAAAAGCTTTTGCACAGCAAAGGAAACCACTGACAAAATGAAGACAATCTTTTGCCTATTTTTGTTATTTGTCTTTTTATTATCAAATTGTAGTAATTCTTCATATATTATGGATAAAAGTCTTTGTTATATAGTTACTAAGGTGTTCCCCAATAATCTCCAGCTCTGTCATTCATACCGATGTGTAGAACCTTTCCAAATTGTCCCAGGATGGGTCTGTATTACCAATTGTGTGCAGCAGAAGTAATATGTTGCTCCTGAGGTTAGGTTTGAAAAAAGGCTGTGGTTTCTGTCTCAGGCAATTGCTCTCTTACTCTGTTTCCTAGATCACTCACACTGGGGGAGATAAGCTGCCATGTTGTGAGTAGCCCTACAGGGAGGCCCATGTGTCAGGGAACTGAAGTCTCTGACCGTTCTGGGCTGAATTATGTTCTTCCCAAATTCAAATGTTGAAGCCCTAACCCCTAGGACCTCAAAATGCGGCTGTTTGGAGATAGGGCCTTTAAAGAGGTGATTAAATTAAAATGAGGCCGTTCAGGTGGGCCCTAATCCAATTCTTTTAAGAAGAGGAAATTTAGACACAAAAGGAGACATCAGGGATGTGTGCACACAGAGAAAAGCCATGCGAAGACACAGCAAGAAGGTCATCTACAACCCAAAGAGGCCTCAGAAGGAACAAAACCTGCTGACACTGTGATCTTGGACTTCTAGCCTCCAGAACTTTTGGAAAATAAGTTTGTATTATTTAAGCCACTCAATTTGTGCTATTTTGTTATAGCAGCCCTATCAGACTAATACACTGGGTAACAAACAACAAGGAACTGAGGCTTGATAACAGCCATGTGAGTGAGCTTGGAAGCAAATTCTCTAGTCCTAATCGAGTCTTGACATGACTGCAGCTCTGACTGACAGATGCACTCGGATTCCTCAGATTCAAAAATTGTGTGAGGGCTTCCCTGGTGGTGCAGGGGTTGAGAGTCCGCCTGCCGATGCAGGGGACACAGGTTCGTGCCCCGGTCCGGGAAGATCCCACATGCCACGGAGGAGCTGGGCCCGTGAGCCATGGCAGCTGAGCCTGCGCCTCTGGAGCCTGTGCTCTGCAAAGGGAGAGGCCACGGCAGTGAGAGGCCCGCGTACTGCAAAAAAAAAAAAAAAATTGTGTGAGATAATAAATATTTGTTGTTTTAAACTACTAACTTTTGGGCCAATTGCTGCACAGCAGTAGATAATTAATGACAAGTCCTTGTATGGTTTGCAAATATTTTCCCCCAGACTTATTTTTAATTTTCCTAATTGTGTCTTTTAAAGAGCAAAAGTTTTACATTTCAGTGAAGTTCACTTCATCAATTTTTAAAATGAATTGTGCTTTTTGTGTCACACTAATAAATTTTTGCCTAGACCAAAGTCCCAAAGGTATTTTCATATATTTTCTAGAAGCTTTATATGTTTAGTTCATACATTTAGGTCTGTGATCCATTTTGAGTTGTTCTTTAATATATACTACAAAGTAATGGTTTGAGTTCTTTTTTGCATATGGATATGTTATTGTTCTACCATCATTTGTTAAAATTATTATTCTTCGCTTTTGAATTGCCTTGACATTTTGTAAAAAATCAAGTAACCATAAACGTAAGAATTTATTTCTGGAATTTCTATCCTATTTCATTGAACTATAGGTCTATCTTTGTACCAATACCACACTCTTGATTATCATTACTTTATATTAAGTTCTAAAATCAGATAATTAAGTCCTTCTAATTTTACACAAATGTGTTAGCTATTCTAGGTCGTTTGCATATCCATATAAATTTTAGGATCAGTTTACCAATTTCTACAAAAGATCTTGCTAGGATTTTGACAAGGATTGTATAGAATTGATAGATTTATTGGTAGAAAACTGGCACCTTAATGGTAGTGTGTTTTACAGTCCATGAAAATGTCATGTCACTCATTTACTTAGATTGTCTTTAATTTCACTTAACAATGCTTTGTAGTTTTCATTGTAAAAGTTTTTTTGCATGTCATGCTATATATATTTCTAAGTATTTTATTCTTTTTGAAGTGATTTTGAAAGGGATTATTTAATTTAATTTTTGGATTTTTCATTGCTAGCTTATAGAAATACAATTGATTTTTCTATATGTTGATTTTGTATCCTGCAACCTTTCTAAATTCATTTATTTTATTACACGTTATATATTATATATATATGTCTGATTCAATTAGCTAGTATTTTGTTCCTACGTTTTTATGAATGTTAATGAAGGATATTTGCTCTCTTTTCTTATAATGTTGTCAGGTTTTATCAGGGTTCTCTCCAAATCCTTTAACTTTTTTTTTTTATCCTTTAACTTTTATGTTTCCCATCTCTTCATTGCTTCTAGATACATTCTGGGAGAGATCCCCAACTAATTTCTATCTTACTGATTTGTTATCTGATGGTGTCTAGTCGGTCAGCCAACTCATCCACTGAGTTCATTTCAATCACCATATTTTTCATAACCAGTATCTGCAGCTTATTATTGCTTCATATTGCTAATATTCTCCCTTATCTCTTTGGTGGCATTTCTTTTACTCACTTAAAATTTCTCAATTTTTTTGGGTCCATTAATTCTACTCCTCTAGCACAAATTGTCTAGTTTTCTAAAAAAATTTCTTTTGTGGAGTTATACTCCTCAGATGCTGTAATGTGTGATCTGTGATCTCTTATTCCCTTGGGAGTGTCAGCAACTTCAGCTGTAATTCATACTTGAGAGGGAGGATCAAAAGCCTGAGACTAGGATTGTGATGATTCTTGTGATTTTTTTTTTTTTTTTCAGAGGGTTCGCTAAAGGGGAGCATGGATGAACCTCAGAGTGAAAAGCCTCTTGTGTTACAGTCTGGGTTCTGCTAGTTCCATTTTGCCCTTTCAGGAAGAGAACATGCCTGTAGGTTATTTCCCAGTTCCCCTGCATTTGCCATCCCTTTTCCAAGAGCTACTGTATCCTCTGCTACTTCCTAGACCCCAGCGTGGAAGGAAGTAAAGGAGAGAACTGTTGCAAGCCAACCTGTATGCATAGTTATCAGCTTCCCCATGTTACTCTGCCTCCTTGGGCAGGTGCTGGGCTGGACCTGCTGTTTTCATGTCCACCTCGAGTTGGCATGGGCTGTGATCCACCCAGGGTAATGTGGTTCGAAGAAGGCACAGTCAGGGAGCCCATCTCTCCATTCTACTCCTTACCTCATCAGTGGTCCATCTATGACCCCAGGCTTTCCTTTTCCCACCACAATGGTACCCAACTCCCTTTCATCTCCCAGGGGTTTGTCAGTGTTTCTGAGTTAGTCTCTAAGATCCATCATTATCCTGTCACTTACATGACATCTTCAGGATTAGACCGGGGGACTCCAGGAGGTAGTAGTATTGTTAGTTTGCTATCTTTTCAGGAACTGAATTCTACAGATTGAACTTTTAAGAAGCAGTGATGGCAATGAATTTCTGAAATTACTTCAAGGGTGTCTCAAATTCTCAAACATCTTTCCTACTGGGCTTCTCATGACATTGCTCAAATTTTCCGAGGGTGCAAGATGTTTCATTATATTCACAAAGGTTTTGTTATATTCCCAACTTTGAGGCAATGCAGTAATTCCCATATGCTGGTCCATGGACTGTTACATGACCATCACTTGGTGTACTTGATCAGAACCAGATTTCTGGGTCTCTTCCTAGACACCAATCAAAATGGAGAGAGCTTAATAAAAATGGAGAGAGCTATTGGGAAATCTTTTTAACAAATGTCTTTGTGTATACTTCTGATGTATAATCAGTTTTGGAAACCACTTGGGGAAGGCATTACAACTGCACTGTCCACTGGTACCACTGGCCACAGTGGCTGTTAAGCACTTGATATGTGGTGATCCAAATAGATATGTACTGTAAATGTAAAATACTTACACTGGATTACAAAGATTAGTACAAAATTTAATAACTTTTTTATATTGAGTACATGTTGAAATAGTATTTTAGATACAGTGGGTTATCTATAATACATTATTAAAATTTTCACCTGTTTCATTTTACTTTTTAAAATGTAGGTACTATAAAATTTTAAATTACTACTTATGTGACTCATGTTAAATTTCCATTGGACAATGCTACACTAGAAGATATTATTAAAATTTAAATTCTAATTAGATGGGCCTAACATAATGTGAATAATCAAGAATTAGCTAAGCAGGTTAGTTAACTTATTAATTTGTTAATGCGGTCAAAAAATATTTGTTTCTTCAATTCACTTTCCAAACTGCTGCCTGAGCATCTTTGCAAATCACACGTCTGATAATGTCAGTCAGCTCCTTAAAATCCTTCAATGCCTAATGTTGCTCTAAGGACAAAAGAACTAAATCCTTGTTATGACCTTGCAAAGATCCCTCATATTCTGGCCCATTTCTTCTCAGCCTCATCTCTAATTACTCATCCTCTGGATGGCCAGTAAGCACTGCTTTCCTAGGGGAGCCTTCCTTAGCCACTTCTCCTCCCTCCTGCTCCAGCCTAGGTAGGAGTGTGTGTGTGTGTGTGTGTGTGTGTGTGTGTGTGTGTGTGTGTGTCTTTCAGAGCACTTATTTCAAATTGTAATGATATATTCATAAATATTATCATTTGATTAACATCAGTTTCTCTCCCAGATAGTTAGCTCATTGAGCACAGGGACCTTGCCTTTTTGCTCATTTTGAATTGCCAACTTGGGTCACAGTGTCTGGTTCACAACACACAAGAAGACGTGAAGACATGAAGGACTTGAGCACCTATTTGTGTCATGCACTGTGCTATTCTGTGTGATTATAAACATTAAAATCTATACTCTGCCTTCAGGGAAGTCATCGTTAAGGGAGACAAACATGTGAAGAGCTATAAAAACATAGTGAAGCAAGTGTAGAAGATAGAATGTGATCTAAAGAGGAAACAGCATGCATTCCTTTGTGGGGAAATTAGAAAAGCCTTCCCGAGGAGCTAACTTGAAGAATGAGTAGGAGTTGGTCAGGAGGTCAAGGTGGGAAAGCTTTCCAGACAGAGGAATGAAAAAGTGTAGTATGTTCAGGAAACAGCAGATTAGTTAGGTATGACTGGAGTATAATGACTGATGAGAAAGGAGGGAGAGAAGGTTGACAGGTAGTCAGAGGCCAGGTCATCAAGGCCAGGTCATCAAGGCTTTGCAGAGCAGCTTGCATGTCTTCATCCCATGGGTAATCAGGAACCAGATTCATTTCCTGAGCTTGCATTCAGAGGTTGGGACACAGAAGTAAGTGGTCAGGGAAGAAACCACTGGTTGATTCTGGGTATGATTATTCTTCAGCAGGGGAGCATGACATACTGTGATTTGGATGGACTTATTATTACAACACAAGTAACTGTTCCCAAAGAATTGGCTGGATCTTTTATTGGCAAAAGCATGATTAGGATCAAATAAATAAATCATGATTCAGGAGGTTCAATCATAATTGATGAGCCTTTAGAAGGATCCAACAATTAGGTCATTGCTATTAGACAAATCCAGGACCTAATACAGAAGGCGTACAGTTTGCTGCAAAGAAGTATGTGGAATAGATTCCTAAAACGATTTTAGAAAAAAAATTTCTGAAAAAAAATTATAAAAATGTTTATTTTTACCTTTTAAATACCTGAAGTCTGAAAGCAGCAATTTTTACTAGCTAGACTAATAGTTATGAAAGCAAACTAAAAAAAATCTGATTGTTTTAATTTCTCACTTCCAACTATTAAACCAAAACTTGTTTGTGTTTACTAATTAAGTTTTGTACAAAGTTTTTAAGTTTTTCATTGTAGGAAGACTTGAAAGAAAAATACATAGTATTTTTCTGTGGTATATTGAATCATGTAGGAAATACTAAGAAACAATTAAAAATTATTTTAACTGAATATTTTGTATAGCATCTTGGCATTTGTATTGGTTATTAAATGGCTTAATCTCTTACAAATCAAAAACATGTCTGTGAGAAAAACTGAATACAATATCAATAAAGTTAAAGTTTTCCTTTTTTAATGAAATACTTCTTTTAATGCAAATATTTATAGTAATATTTTGAAAAAAATATTCACACCAATTACATGACAGCAAATTGAAATAGAAAAAATGGAGCTATTTTCTGGGTTTTTTAATTAATGCAAACTATTTACAGAATAATAATGGAACATACATGGAAGAAATAAGTTATCCTGGTTACAGAGGAAGGTCAGTGAAATCATAGGGAGCTAGGTTAGAATTGTGTCTCTGCAACTTTTTTGCCATTTGACCTTGGGCAAAATCTCAGTTCTTCATGTCAGTTTGTCTAGGATTAAATGCATTAAAGCATTTAGTACAGTTCCTCACATAGAGAAAATACCTAACATATATAAGTAAATCATTAATATAATGATTATTATTGTTTTTCTTACTTTTCTGTTCACTTCATGTTTTTTTTTAATTGTATTGAAGTATAGTTGATTTACAATCTGGTGTTAATTTCTCCTGTACAGCAAAGCGACTCAGTCATATATGAGTATGAATATGAATATATATACTCTCTCTATATATATAGAATATGAAAAAGATACATATACTCAGTTATATATATATATATTTTTTTCCATTATGGTTTGTCACAGGATATTGACTATATTACCTGTGCTATACAGTAGGACTTTATTGTTTATCCATTCTATATATAATAGTTTGTATCTGCTAATTCCAAACTCCCAATCCTTCCCTCCTGCACCCCTTGGCAACCAGAAGTCTGTTCTCTATGTCTGTGAGTCTGTTTTTGTTTCATAGATATGTTCATTTGTGTTGTAGTTTGTATTCCACATATAAGTGATATCATATGGTATTTGTCTTTCTCTTTCTGACTTACTTCACTTTGTATGATAATCTCGTTGCATCCATGTTGCTGCAGATGGCATTGTTTTGTTGTTTTTTATGGCTGAGTAATATTCCATTGTGTATACATACTGCATCTTCTTTATCCATTCATCTGTCAATGTACATTTAGATTGTTTCCATGTCTTGGCTATTGTGAATAGTGCTGCTATGAACATAGGGCTGCATGTATCTTTTTGATTTATGTTTTTTTTCTGGGTATATGCTGAGGAGTGGGATTGCTGGATCATATGGCAACTCTAATTTTAGTTTCTTGAGGAATCTGTACAATTTTCCATAGTGGCTGTACCAATTTACATTCCCACCAGCAGTGTAAGAGGGTTCCCTTTTCTCCACACCCTCTCCAGCATTTGTTACTCATAGACTTTTTAATGACTGCCATTCTGACTGGTGTGAGGTGGTACCTCACTGTAGTTTTGATTTGCATTTCTCTAATAATTAGCGGTGATGAGCATTTCATGTGCTTAACAAGCCATCTGTATGACTCCTTTGGAGAAATTTCAATTTAGGTCTTTTGCCCACTTTTTAATTTTTTTTTTGTTTGTTTGTTTTGTTATTGAATTGTATGAGCTGTTTGTATATTTTGGAAATTAAGCCCTCGTTGGTAGCATCGTTTGCAAATATTTTCTCCCAATATGTAGGTTGCCTTTTTGTTTTGTTTATGGCTTCCTTTGCTGTACCAAAGAGTGTGAGTTTGATTAGTCCCCATTTGTTTATTTTTGCTTTTATTTCTGTTGCCTTGGGAGACTGACCTAAGAAAACATTGGTACGATTTATGTCAGAGAATGTTTTGCTATGTTCTATTCTAGGAGTTTAATGGTGTCTTGTATTATATTTAAGTCTTTAAGCCATTTTGAGTTTATTTTTGTGCATGGTGTGAGGGTGTCTTCTAACTTAATTTATTTACATGCAGCTGTTTAACTTTCCCAGCACCACTTGCTGAAGAGACTGTCTTTTTTCCCCATTGTATATTCTTGCCTCCTTTGTCGAAGATTAATTGTCCGTAGGTATTGTGTTTATTTCTGGGCTCTCAATTTTGTTCCGTTGATCTGATTGTCTGTTTTTGTGCCAGTACCACAGTGTTTTGAATACTGTAGCTTTGTAGTATTGTCTGAAGTCTAAGAGAGTTATGCCTCCTGCATTGTTCTTTTTTCTCAGGATTGCTGTAGCAATTCTTTTATTTTTTTATGGTTCCATATAAGTTTTAGGATTATTTGGTCTAGTTCTGAGAAAAATGTCATGGGTAGGGCTTCCCTGGTGGCGCAGTGGTTGAGAGTCCGCCTGCTGACGCAGGGGACACGGGTTCGTGCCCCGGTCCGGGAAGATCGCACATGCCACGGAGCGGCTGGGCCCGTGAGCCATGGCCACTGAGCCTGCGCGTCCGGAGCCTGTGCTCTGCAATGGGAGAGGCCACAACAGCGAGAGGCCCGTGTACTGCCAAAAAAAAAAAGAAAAAAAAGAAAAAAAATATGGGTAATTTGATAGAGTTCGTAAGAGCATGAGATATCTTTCCATTTCTTTGAATCATCTTCAATTTCCTTTATTAATGTTTTGTAGTTCTCAGCGTGTAAGGCTTTCACCTCCTTGGTGAGGTTTATTCTGAAGTATTTTTTTTTGATGCTATTTTAAAGGGGATTGTTTGTTTACACTTGCTTTCTGCTATTTCATTTAGTGTAAAGAAATGCAACTGATTTCTGTATGTTCATCTTGTATCCTTCTACCTTGCTGAATTCATTTATCAGTTCTAGTAGTTTTTTTGTGGAGTCTCTAGGGTTTTCTATATATAGTATCATGTCATCTGCATATACTGACAGTTTTACCTCTTACCTACTGATTTGGATACCATTTATTTCTTTTTCTTGTCTGATTACTGTGGCTAGGACTTCCAGTACTATGTTGAAGAGAAGTGGTGAGAGTGCATTCCTTGTCTTGTTCCAGATTTTAGTGGGAAGGCTTTCACTTTTTCACTGCTGAGTTTTATATTGGCTGTGGGTTTGCAAAAGCTTCATGAATAGATTTTATAATGTTGAGATATGTTCCCTCTTTACCCACTTTGTTCAGAGTTTTTAACATGAATGGATGTTGAATTTTATCGAATGCTTATTCTGCATTTATTGTGATGGTCATGTGGTTTTGTCTTTTCTTTTGTTGATGTGGTGTATCACATTGATTGATTTGCATATTTTTAACCATCTTTGTGACCCTGGGATGCATCCAACTTGGGCATGATGTATGATCTTTTTTTTTTTTTTAATCATCTTTATTGGGGTATAATTGCTGTACAATGCTGTGTTAGTTTCTGCTGTATAACAAAGTGAATCAGCTATATGTATACATATATCCCCATATCCCCTTCCCATTTGTTTATTTTTGTTTTTATTTCTATTCCTCTAGGAGGTGGGTCAAAAAGGATCTTGCTTTGATTTATGTCAAAGAGTGTTCTTCCTATGTTTTCCTCTAAGAGTTTTATAGTGACTGGCCTTACATTTAGATCTTTAATCCATTTTGAGTTTATGTTTGTATATGGTGTTAGGAAGTATTCTAATTTCATTTACATGTAGCTGTCTAGTTTTCCCAGCACCACTTACTGCAGAGACTGTCTTTTCTCCATTGTATATTCTTGCCTCCTTTATCAAAGATAAGGTGACTATATGTGCGTGAGTTTATCTCTGGGCTTTCTATCCTGTTCCATTGATGTATAATTCTGTTTTGTGCCAGTACCGTACTGTCTTGATTACTGTAGCTTTGTGGTATAGTCTGAAGTCAGGGAGCCGATTCCTCCAGCTCCGTTTTTCTTTCTCATGATTGCTTTGGCTATTCGGGGTCTTTTGTGTTTCCATACAAATTATGAAGTTTTTTGTTCTAGTTCTGTGAAAAATGCCATTGGTAGTTTGATACAGATAACACTGAATCTGTAGATTGCTTTTCGTAGTATAGTCATTTTCACAATGTTGATTCTTCCAATCCAAGAACATGGTATATCTCTCCATCTGTTTGTATCATCTTTAATTTCTTTCATCACTGTCTTATACTTTTCTGCATACAGGTCGTTTGTCTTCTTAGGTAGGTTTATTCCTAGGTATTTTATTCTTTTTGTTGCAATGGTAAATGGGAGTGTTTCCTTAATTTCACTTTCAGATTTTTCACCATTAGTGTATAGAAATGCAAGAGATTTCTGTGCATTAATTTTGTATCCTGCTACTTCACCAAATTCATTGACTAGCTCTAGTAGTCTTCTGGTAACTTCTTTAGGATTCCCTATGTATAGTATCACATCATCTGCAAACAGTGACAGGTTTACTTCTTCTTTGCTGAAGTGGATTCCATTTATTTCTTTTCCTTCTCTGATTGCTGTGGCTAAAACTTCCAAAACTATGTTGAATAATAGTGGTGAGAGTGGGCAACCTTGTCTTGTTCCTGATCTTAGAGGAAATGGTTTCAGTTTTTGATCATTGAGAATGATGCTGGCTGTGGGTTTGTCACATACGGCCTTTATTATGTTGAGGTAAGTTCCCTCTGTGCCTACTTTCTGCAGAGTTTGTATCATAAATGGATGTTTAGTTTTTTCGAAAGCTTTTTCTGTATCTATTGAGATTATCATATGGTTTTTATCCTTCAATTTGTTAATATGGTTTATCACATTGATTGATTTGTGTATATTGAAGAATCCTTGCATTCCTGGGACAAACCCCACTTGATCATGGTGTATGATCCTTTTCATGTGCTGTTGGATTCTGTTTGCTAATATTTTGTTGAGGATTTTTGCATCTATGTTCATCAGTGATTTTGGCCTGTAATTTTCTTTTTTTGTGACATCTTTGCCTGGTTTTGGTATCAGGGTGGCCTCGTAGAATGGGTTTGGGAGTGTGTCTTGCTCTGCTGTGTCTTGTAAGATTTTCAGAAGGATAGGTATTAGCTCTCCTCTAAATGTTTGATAGAATTTGCCTGTGAAGCCATCTGGTCCTGGGCTTTTGTTTTTTGGAAGACTTTTAATCACAGTTTCAATTTCAGTGCTTGTGATTGGTCTGTTTATATTTTCTATTTCTTCCTGGTTCAGTCTGGGAAGGTTGTGCTTTTCTAAGAATTTGTCCATTTCTTACAGGTTGTCCATTTTGTTGGCATATAGTTGCTTGTAGTAATCTCTCATGATCCTTTTTATTTCTGCAGTGTCAGTTGTTACTTCTCCTTTTTCATTTCTAATTCTATTGATTTGAGTCTTCTCCCTTTTTTTCTTGATGAGTCTGGCTAGTGGTTTATTAATTTGTTTGTCTTCTCCAAGAACCAGGTTTTAGTTTTATTGAACTTTGTTGTTGTTTCCTTCATTTCTCTTTCATTTATTTCTGATCTGATATTTATGATTTCTTTCCTTCTGTTAACTTTGGGGTTTTTTTGTTCTTCTTTCTCTAATTCCTTTAGGTGTAATTTTAGGTTGTTTTTTGAGGTAGGATTCTATTGCTATAAACTTCCTTCTTAGAACTGCTTTTGCTTCATCCCATAGGTTTTGGGTCATTGTGTTTTCATTGTCTTTTTTTTCTAGGTATTTTTTGATTTTCTCTTTGATTTCTTCAGTGATCTCTTCGTTATTTAGTAGTGTATTGCTTAGCCTCCGTTTGCTTGTATTTTTTACAGTTTTCTTCCTGTAATTAATATCTAGTCACATAGCACTGTGGTCAGAACACACACTTGATACGATTTCAATTTTCTTAAATTTACCGAGGCTTGATTTGTGACCCAAATATGATCTATCCTGGAGAATGTTCCATGAGCACTTGAGAAGAAAGTGTATTCTGTTGTTTTTTGGATAGAATGTCCTATAAATATTAATTAAGTCCATCTTGTTTAATGTATCATTTAAAGCTTGTGTTTCCTTATTTATTTAAATTTTGGTTGATCTGTCAATTTGTGAACGTGGGGTGTTAAAGTCCCCTACTCTTATTGTGTTAATGTTTATTTCTCCTTTTATGGCTGTTAGCACTTGCCTTATGTATTGAGGTGCTACTATGTTGGGTGCATAAATATTTACCATTGTTATATCTTCTTCTTGGATTGATCCCTTGATCATTATGTAGCATTCTTCTTTGTCTCTTGTAATAGTCTTTATTTTAAAGTCTATTTTATCTGTTATGAGAATTGCTACTCCAGGTTTCTTTTTATTGCTATTTGCATGGAATATCTTTTTCCATCCCCTCACTTTCAGTCTGTATGTGTCCCTAGGTCTGAAGTGGGTCTCTTATAGACAGCATATATACAGGTTTTGTTTTTGTATTCATTCAGCCAGTCTGTGTCTTTTGGTTGGAGCTTTTAATCCATTTACGTTTAAGATAATTATTGATATGTATGTTCCTGTTACCATTTTCTTAATTGTTTTGGGTTTGTTATTACAGGTCTTTTCCTTCTCTTGTGTTTCCTGCCTATAGAAGTTCCTTTAGCATTTGTTGTAAAGCTGGTTTGGTGGTGCTGAATTCTCTTAACTTTTGCTTGTCTGTAAAGGTTTTAATTTCTCTGTTGAATTTGAATGAGATCCTTGCTGGTTAGAGTGATCTTGGTTGTAGGTTTTTCCCTTTCATCACTTTAAATATGTCCTGCCACTGTCTTCTGGCTTGCAGAGTTTCTGCTGAAAGATCAGCTCTTAGCCTTATGGGGATTCCCTTGTATGTTATTTGTTGCTTTTCCCTTGGTGCTTTTAATATATTTTCTTTGTATTTAATTTTTGATAGTTTGATTAGTATGTGTCTTGACGTATTTCTCATTGGATTTATCCTGTATGCAACTCTCTGCGCTTCCTGGACTATTTCCTTCCCTGTATTAGGAAGTTTTCAACTACAATCTCTTCAGATATTTTCTCAGTCCCTTTCTTTTTCTCTTCTTCTTCTGGGACCCCTATAATTCGAATGTTGGTACGTTTAATGTTGTCCCAGAAGTCTCTGAGACTGTCCTCAATTCTTTTCATTATTTTTTCTTTATTCTGCCCTGTGGTAGTTATTTCCACTATTTTATCTTCCAGGTCACTTATCCGTTCTTCTGCCTCAGTTATTCTGCTATTGATTCCTTGTAGAGAATTTTTAATTTCATTTATTGTGGTGTTCATTATTGTTTTTTTGCTCTTTAGTTCTTCTGGGTCCTTGTTAAACATTTCTTGTATTTTCTCCATTCTATTTCCAAGATTTTGGATCATCTTTCCTATCATTACTCTGAATTCTTTTTCAGGTGGTCAGGTAGACTGCCTTTTTCCTCTTCATTTGTTTGGTCTGGTGGGTTTTTACCTTGCTTCCTCATCTCCTGCATATTTCTTTGTCTTCTCATTTTGCTTAACTTACTGTTTTGGGGGTCTCCCTTTTGCAGTGTGCAGGTTCGTAGTTCCTGTTGTTTTTGGTGTCTGCCTCCTACTTGTGAGGTTGGTTTAGTGGTTTGTGTAGGCTCCCTGGTGGAGGGTGTTGGTGCGTGTGTTCTGGTGGGTGGGATGCATCTTGTCTTTCTGGTGGGCAGGGCTACATCCAGTGGTGTGTTTTGGGGTGTCTGTGAACTTAGTATGATTTTCGGCAGCCTCTCTGCTAATGGGTGAGGTTGTGTTCCTATCTTGCTAGTTGTTTGGCGTGGGGCTTCTAGCACTGGAGCTTGCTGGCCTTTGGGTGGAGCTGGGTCTTAACGTTGATACGGAGATCTCTGTGAGAGCTCTTGCTGATTTTTATTATGTGGGGCCAGGGGGTCTCTGATGGTCCAGTGTTCTGAACTCGGCTCTCCCACCTCAGAGGCTCAGGCCTGACACCAGGCCGGAGCACCAAGACCCGTCAGTCACATGGCTCAGAGGAGAACGGAGAAAAAACAAAAGAAACATAATTATTAAAATAAAAAAAATTATTAATGTAAAAAACCAGAAAAGTAATAATAAAAAAGGAGAGCAAACAAACCAATAAACAAATCGACCAACAATAACAAGTGCTAAAAACCATGCTAAGATAAACATAAAAATCAGAAACAAGTCAGTCACAGCAAACCCCAAGTCTGCACTTGTCAGTTGTTCCCAAAGTTCACTCCCTTAATTTTGGATTGATTCGTTGTCTATTCAGGTATTCCACAGATGCAGGGTATGTCAAGTTGATTGTGGGGATTTAATCCGCTGCTCCAGAGGCTGCACAGAGAAATTTCCCTTTCTCTTCTTTGTTCACACAGCTCCTGGGGTTCAGCTTTGGTTTTGGCCCCACCTCTGTGTGTAGGTCGCTCTCAGGCATCTTTTGGGAGGTCTGAGGTCTTCTTCTAGCATTCAGTAGTTGTTCTATAGGAGTTGTTCCACGTGTAGATGTAGTTTTAATGTATTTGTGGGTAGGAAGGTGATCTCCATGTCTTACTCCTCCGCCATCTTGAAGCTGTATGATCTTTTTTATGTGTTGTTGGATTCAGTTTGTTAGTAGTTTGTTGAGAATTTTGCATCTATATTCATCAAATATATAGGGCTCTAATTTTGTTTGGTTTTTTTTGTTGGGTACACGGGCCTCTCACTGTTGTGGTCTCTCCCATTGCGGAGCACAGGCTCTGGACGTGCAGGCTCAGTGACCATGGCTCACGGGCCCAGCCGCTCCGCGGCATGTGGGATCTTCCTGGACCGGGGCACAAACCTGTGTCCCCTGCATCGGCAGGTGGACTCTCAACCACTGCGCCATCAGGGAAGCCCTAATTTTGTTTTTTGGTGGTATTTTTGTTTGGTTTTGGTATCAGGGTGATGGTGGTGTCATAGAATGTCTTTGGGATTGTTCTTTACTTTTCAACCTTTTTGGAAAATTTTGAGAAGGATCAGTGTAGGTTCTTCTTTGTATGTTTGGTAGAATTTGCCTATGAAGACATCTGGTCCTGTACTTTTGTTTGTAGGGAGATTTATTTTTTTGTCTTTTATTACAGATTCTATTTTACTTCTAGTGATCAGTCTGTTTATGTTATCCACTTCTTCTTGATTCATTTTTGGTAGGATGTATATTTCTAGAAAGTTGTCTATTCTAGGTTGTCGAATTCTTTGGCATATAATTTTTCATAGTATTCTCTTATGTTTTTTTTGTATTTCTGTGGTATTAGTTGTGATTTCTCCTCTTTCATTTCTTAGTTTGTTTATTTGGGTTCTCTCTCTTTTCTTCTGGTGAGCCTGGCTAGAGGTTTGTCAATTTGGCTTACCCTTTCAAAGAACCACCTCTTGGTTTTATTGATTTTTTTTTCTATTTTTAATCTCTATTTTATATTATTTTCTCTCTGATCTTCATTATTTCCTTTCTTTTGCTGACTTTAGGTTTTGTTTGTTCTTTTTCTAATTCCTTTGGGTGGCAGGTTAGGTTGTTTATTTGAGATTTTTCTTGTTTTTTGAGCAAGGCCTATATAACTATGAACTTCCCACCAAGAATTGCTTTTGCTGCATCCCATAGATTTTTGTAAGGTTGTGTTTTCATTGTCATTTGTCTCAAGTTATTTTTAAATTTTCTCTTTAATTTCATTGTTGACCCATTGGTAGTTTAGTAGCATGTTGTTTAGTCTCCATGTAAGTTTCTTCTTCTTGTTTCCTTTTCTGTGGTTGATTTCTAATTTCATGTTTTTATGGGCTGAGAAGGTGCTTGAAGTAATTTCTATATTCTTAAATTTGTTGGGTTTTGTTTTGTGCCCTAGTTATGTGGTCAGTCTTAGAGAATGTTCCATGTGCACTTGAAAAGAATGTGTATTCTGTTTTTTTGGGATATAATGTCCTGAAAATATCAATTAAGTCTAACTTTCTATTGCATCATTTAGGATCTCTGTTGCCTCATTGATTTTCTGTCTTGAAGATTTGTCCATTGACGTGAGTGGGGTTAAAGTCTCCTGCTATTATTGTATTCCCATCAGTTTTTCCCTTTCTGTCTGTTAGTATTTGTTTTAAGTGTTAGGTGCTCCTATACTAGGCACATGTGTATTGAGTGTAGAATCCTCTTCTTGTATTGATCGTTTTATCATTATATAGTGTTCTTCTTTATCTTTCTTTATAGCCTTTTTTTTAAAGTTTAGTTTGTCTGGTATGTGTATGGTGACCCCCACTTTCTTGTCATTTCTGTTTGCATGAAATATCTTTTTCTGTCCCCTCACTTTCAATCTATGTGTATCCTTTGCACTAAAGTGGGTCTCTTGTAGGCACCATATTGTAGGCTCTTGTTTTTTTATCCAGTCTCACACTCTGTGTCTTTTGATTGGAGTATTTAGTCCATTGACATTTAATGTAATTATTGGTAGATATTTATTGCCATTTTAAACCTTGTTTTCCAGTTGATTCTATGTTTCTTTGTTTCTTTTTCTTTTTTGGTTTGATAATTTCCTTTTATTTTATGCTTCTGTTTTCTTCTTTTTGAGTTTTGTGAATTTATTGTATGTTTTTGGTTTGTGGTTACCCTGTTTTTCAAGTATGTTAACCCCTACCTATATCTACTTGCTTTAGATTGATAGTCATGTAGGCTGAAACACATTCTAAAGAAAGGAATCTACATTTTCTTACTCTTCTACCCCACGTTTTATGATTTTGATGTCCTCTTTTACATCTTCATGTTTGCTTTGCTATTCCTTGTGTTTATCATTGCTTTCACAGAGGTTTTTTTCTTTTTGACTGTATAGTGGCTTAATTAAGTGATTTACTTTCCAATTGTGATTTTCTCTTTCCTATATCTTCTTGCTTCTTTTCTATGTAGAGAAGACCTTTCAATATTTCTTTTAGGATAGATTTAGTATTGCTGTATTCTTTTGTAGTTCTTGCTTGTCTGAGAAATTCTTTCTCTCTCCTGTTCTAAGTGATAATCTTGCTGGATAGAGTATTCTAAGTTGCAGATTTTTCCCTTTCAAGATTTTGAATATATTTTGCCACTCCCTTCTGGCCTGCAGCATTTCTGTAGAGAAATCAGCTGATAGCTTTATTGGGGTTCTCTTGTAATTTAACTCTTTGTTTTTCTCTTGCTGCCTTTAGAATTCTCTCTTTAACTTTTGCCATTTTTCTTATAATATGTCTTGGTGTAGGTCTGTTTGGGTTTATCTTGTTTGGGACCCTCTATGCTTCTTGTATCTGGATATCTGTTTCTTTCTTTAGGTTTGGCAAGTATTCAGACATAATTTATTCAAATACATTTTCAATCCCCTTTTCTCTTTCTTCTTCTTCTGGAATCCCTCTTATGTGTGTACTGGCACACTTCATATTATCCCATAGGTCTCTTACGTTGCTTTCATTTGGCTTTCTGTCTACTGTTCTGATCTGGTGACTTCCATTATTCTATCTTTCTGATCACTTATTTGTTCTTTTGCATTATTTATTCTGTTATTCACTGTTGTTATCTCAGCTTTCATCTTGGCAGATGAATTTTATGTTTCCTTGGCTCCTCCTTATAGGTTCTAGTTACTTTTTACAGTAATCTGCATTTTTGTCAATAGCCTTTCTTAATTCCTTCAGTATTTTCATTACCTCCTTTTTGAACTCTGTGTCTGTTTGAATGAAGAGGTCTGTTTCATTGTTTGTTCCTTCAGGGGAATTCTCTAAGTCTTTTAACTGGGAATGGTTCCTCTGCTTCTCCATCTTACTTACATTTCTTTTCCTCTGTGAGTTTAGGAGAAACAATTATCTACTGTAGTCTCGGAAGGCTGTGTATATGTGGAGGTGTCCCTGCATAGCTTGTGTGGGTTTAATATCTTTGGCTGCTTTTATTATGGATGCTTGCTGCCTCTTTCTTCACCGTGTGCTGGCTGTTATCCCCTTGATAACGGCCAGGGACCCGTGCCAATGGGGGCAGCTATTGGCACCTGCTCTTGGGTCTCTCGGTGGCGGCAGCGGGTAGTGCGAGCTCCCAGGGCCCGTGCTGGGCAGGGGCAGCAATTGGCGCCTGTTTGTGTGTCTTTCAGCAGCAGCCGTGGGTGCTCCCAGGATGGTGGGGACAGCGAATGTGCCTGCTCCTGGTTCTCTCAGAAGTGGCAGTGGCCTGCTTCTGTCTCTGGAGCCTGCGATGGCAGTGTCAGCTCATGCCCACCCCCAGAGCTCACGTTGGTGTTGGTAGTGTCCTTTTGCCTGAGAGCACATGCAGGGAAAGAACCTCCTATGGCGGTCCCGCCCCTCTCCTCCTGTGCCCCCCAACAATGGCGCCTTGCCTCTCTGTTTAGCTTAGGCTTCTTCCACATACACTCCCAGTTGCCACAGTCTAGCCCCTTCAGGCTGTCTCCACGCAGCCAACCCCAGTCCTCTCCCCTCGTCTGATCTCTGAAGCCCAAGCTTTAGTATCCAGCCCCGACCCGCACCAGTGGACAAGCATCTCAGGCTGGGGAGTGCAGGGCATTGGTACCAATCATCTGTGCAGGTCACTCTCTGTTTTGTCTTCTGCAGACCGGTTGCTGCATTCTCCTCCAAGGCTCTGAAGCTCCCCCTCTGTCCAGGCTCATCTCCCTGCCAGTGAGGGGACCTCCCAGGGTGCAGGAACCTTTCCTCTTTCATAGCTCCCTCCCTAGGGTACAAGTCCTGTCTTGATTCGTTTCTCTTTTTTTGCTTTGCTTTTGTCCTTCCCAGTTACATGGAGATTTCTTTGCCCTTTTAGAAGTCTGAGGTCTTCTGCCAGTGTTCTTTGTGAACTGTTCCACATGTTGATGTATTTTTGATGTATTTGCAGGAGGAGGTGAGCTCCATGCCCTACTCTTTAACCATCTGGATTGCTATCCTTTAATGTTTGCCATTTAAATTATGGTATGTCTTGATGTAGGTCTGTTTGGGTTTATCTTGTTTGGGACCCTCTGTGCTTCCTGTACCTGGATATCTGTTTCTTTCTTTAGATTTGGGAAGTTTTTTTTTTTTTTTGCAATACGCGGGCCTTTCACCGTTGTGGCCTCTCCCTTTGCGGAGCACAGGCTCCAGACGCGCAGGCTCAGTGGCCAGGGCTCACGGGATCCTCCTGGAACGGGGCACGAACCCGCGTCCCCTGCATCGGCAGGCAGACTCTCGACCACTGCACCACCAGGGAAGCCCTAGATTTGGGAAGTTTTAGCCATAGTTTCTTCAAATCTATCTTCAGTCCCTTTTTCTCTTTCTTCTACTTCTAGGATCCCTATTATGTGTTGACTGGCATGCTTTATATTATCCCATAGGTTTCTCATATTGCTTTCATTTTTTTTTTTCCATTTGGGTTTCTTTCTGCCGTTCTCATTGGGTGATTTCCATTGTTCTATCTTCCATGTCACTTATTTGTTCTGCATTATTCGTTCTGCTATTCATTGCCTTTAGTTTTCGTCTCTGCAAATGAATTTTATAATTTTTCTTGGCTCCACCTTATAGCTTCTAGTTACTTTTTACAGTAATCTGCATTTCTCTTGATGGCCTTTCTTAATTCCTTCAGTATTTTCATTATCTCCTTTTTGAACTCTGCCTCTGTTAGACTGAAGAGGTCTGTTTCATTGTTCTTTCAGGGGAATTCTCTTGATCTTTTAATTGGGAGTGGTTCATCTGCTTCTTAGAAGTATATAAATATTTATATTTCTCTTGCACTATGAGTTTCGGAGAAGCACTTATCTACTGTGGTCTTGGAGGGCTATTTTATGTGGCATCGTCCCTGTGCAGCCTGTGTGGATTTACTATTTTTTTGTGTGTGAGGACTGTTTTTCGTATGGATGCTGCTGCCTCTTTCCTCAGTGTATGCTGGTCGTTATCCCCTGGATAAGAGGTGTGACTGGTGTTGTGACGACTAGAGCCTGCACTGGATATTGAGTGGGACCTCCTGTTGGCTCTATGGTTGTCACTGCCCTGTCAGGGGCAGGGTCTGCTTCCTAAGTTGTTGGAGTAGAAGCCCCCAGATACATTTCTGAGCTGTGTTTCTGATCTGCAGTGTGAGGTAGGTGGGATTAGAGTACTCCCACTAAGAGAAGCTGCTGAGTATTCCTCCACCAGAGCTGTTCACCAGTGAGTATCCTCTGCTGTGTCACCTTTCACCTATTGTGTGGGCTCACAGAGGACACTGTGTGGTTGGACTGCCATTGGCCCTGCCTCAACTGTGGAAATTCTGGCAATCAGCCCTGGTGTCTTTCAGGCGTTGTTTTCACAAGGCCACCAGCACAGATCCACTGAAGTCAGGTCCCAGGACTGCAGTAGTTGTGCACCTGGACCTGCTCTGGGAGCTATGGAGGCAGCTGAGACCCTGGCCTGGCCCAGCCCCCGTGTGCACATGCCCACAAAGCCCACAGCTGTGAAGGCCAGACCTGTCCCAGCTGCGGGAGCACCCATTGTCTGTTCAGGTGTCTCGCAGGTGCTGAATTTACAAAGCTGGCGGCAGAGGTGTAAATCCATGGCTCATGCAGCCACAGGAAGAGATTTCAGCCCTGCATCCTAAGTCGCATGGCTCAGCTCTAGTTTCAGCTTCACGTCTGCATATGGGGAACCTGCTGGTGTCTGCTCCCAGGGCCTGCTGAGGCAGCGCATGGCGTGGGAGCCGGCTGAGGTGGTGGCTGGGGTGCACTCCCTTGGAGCCCACGGAGGCGGGAGCCAGCGCATAGAGAAGGAGGCTCCAATGGCAGCCCCGCCCCTCCCTTTGCATGCCACTTAACAATGGCACTTTGCTTCTGTGGCAGGCCTGTGCTTCTTACGTGAACACTCGCAGTTGCGGCTGTACCACACTCCAGACCCTTCAGGCTGTCTCAGCGCAGCCAGCAGCCAGCCTCTCCCCGTGTCTATCCTCTAAATCCTGAGTTCCAGCACCCGCCTCCGCCCATACTAGCAGCTGCGCGTCTCAGACTGGGGCGTTCAGGGCAGTGGCATGGACTTGTCTGTGTAGGTCTGTAGGTCTCTCTTTCTTCTGCCTACCACAAACTGGTTGTTGCGGCCTCTTCTGAGCCTTTGAAGTTTCTTTTCTGTCGCGGCTGATCTCCCCGCTGGTGAGGGGCCTTCCCAGGGTGTGGGAACTTCTCTCCTTTCAGCTCCCTCCCAGGGGCACAGGTCCCATCTCGCTTCCTCTTTTTTTTTTTTTTCCTTTTGTCCTTCCCAGTTACCTGGAGCTCTTTCTTGTCCTTTCAGGTGTTTGAGGTCTTCTGCTCGTGTTCACTAGGTGTTCTTTGAGAACTGTTACCTTTGTAGATGTATTTTTGATGTATTTGTGGGAGGAGGTGAGTTCCCCGTTCTACTACTCCACCATCTTGAGCCCCTAAAGTTTTTTCTTTTCTAATGGATGAGGGAGATCTTTATCCCTTAATGAAGAATGTCTTTTTCATGAAACTGGATTTCCAGTGTTTGCTTCAAGAAGTGAGAAGTTTTCTTGATTCCAACTCTAAATTTGTCCTGAACTAGATACCCAGCAAAATCAAATTATTTTTAGTGGATTGTCAGTGAGATTATTTTCTGTACTTGTGTGCAGTCCTAAAATTTCCCCGCTAGGTACAGCCAAGATGATAGTTCGGACTCCCTGCCAGTTGCTCTTCTCTACAGAGGTGCCATTTTTCTAATCTGGCTTTGAATTATACCAGGACTCTGAATCCAAAGCACACAGATTGCATAATTGTGTACCTAGGCTTAGGTGACAATGACTTCATCGTACTTACCATAGCCAATTACTGTGTAGGTCAGAGTGAAAAGTTATGCTTTAATAGGACAGAGCACTATACATTGAAGACTTAGCTTAACACTTATTTTTGAAACTGCTAGTCTTGTGTGAGAGGGCCAAACTCATACATTTTGGTCAGAAAGTGAGGTTTGCCAGAGTGCCTGCTTCCAAACACGTGTTCCTACTGCTCACTGCTCAAATCATTTCTTTGCCATTAGTGGCATTCGCTCTCTTATTGCAAAGTTACCAAATGAGAAAACCACCTTTTTGCTTCCTACAGAAAGAACTATATTTCTGTTTCATTCCAGTTAAGATAGTGTGATGGTTCATTTTATGTGTCAGTTTGACTGGTCACAGGGTGACCAGGTTAAAATTTATTTCTGGGTGTGTCTGACAGGGTGTTTCTGGATGGGAGTAGGATTTCAACCAATAGACTTGGTAAAGTAAAATGCTGCCTCCATGTGTGTGGGGATTAACCAGTCCATGGAGGGCGTGAGTAGAAATGGCAAAGGAAGGAGGAATTTGCCCCTCTTCGCTTTCTGTCTGCGTGCTTGAGTTGGGACATCTCATCTTCTCTAGCCCCCAGACTGGGTTTTAAACCATTGGTTCTCAGCCCTTCCGACTTAAATGCATTACCCCACTGGCTTTCCTGGGTTTCTAGCTTGCAGGTTGTGGGACATCTCAGCTTCCAGAATCATGTGAGCCAATTCATCATAATAAATCTCCATATAATATATATAATTAATATATTATTAATATATTAACTTTAATATAATTTTAATTACAATTTATGTATTTAATATATTAATATTAAATATAGTATATATTTAAAACATGTTTTATTATGTAATGTTATATGTATATTATATATATTAAATCTATATCTTTATATCTGTCTAGTCATCTCTCATCAATTTATCTGTTATCTTTCATTTGTCTATCTCTCCTACTATTTCTATTTCTCTGGAGAACCCCTAATTAATATAGATTTTTACTTTTATTGTCCCCATTTTACAGTGAAGAAACTGGGGCTTACCCTCAGAGTACTCTTAAAACACCAGACTATACTGCATATAAATAAGTTGATTAAAATTTGCTTTAAATTTAATATTTCAGGAACAAAACAAACACAAAGTAAGGAATTTCTGTTTTATATATATTTCCTAAATGATACCTGGGATACCTAGGAAATTCATTTATGTCTGTGATATAAGTTTTTTTTTGGGGGGAGGGTAAACAGAAGGTACAGCATATGAACTGAAACTAGAGTATAAACTATGGGTTCCTTCATTTAGAATCAGTCTTGGCTCCTTTTAAAAAACATTTGTGTTTCTCAAGCAGGAAATCAGACATATTTGCCATAGCTCCATTTTAAAAAAAAATTTGTGGTAAAGTATACAGCATAAAATTGGTCATTTTAATCATTTTAAGTGTACAATTTAGTTGCAGTAAGCGTATTCAAATTGATGTGCAACCATCATTACCACCCATCTCCAGAACTTTGTAATCATTCCAAACAGAAACTCTATATTCATTAAAAAACAACAATTCCTCATTCCTACCCCACTCAGCCTCTGGTAACCTCTATTGTATTTTTGGTTTATGAATTTGTCTGTTCTTGGTACTTCCTATAAGTGGAATCATACAGTATTTTCCCTTTTGGTCTGGCTTATTTCACATAGCATAACGTTTTCAAGGTACATCAATGTTGGAGCATATATCAGAATTTCATTCCTTTTTAAGGTTGAATAATAGTCTACTGTATGTACCTACCATATTTTATCATATCATCTGTTGATGCACATTGGGGTTGTTTCTACCTTTTGGCTCTTCTGAATAATACCTCTGTGAACACTGGTATACAAGTATCTGTTTGAGTCCCTTCTTTCAATTCTTTTGGGTATATATGTGAAGTAGAATTACTGGGTCATATATGGTAATTCTATCTTTAACTTTTGAGGAGCTGCCAAACTATTTTCCACAGTGGCTATACCATAATACATTCCCACCAGCAATGTATAAGCATTCCAATTTCTCCATATCTTCACCAGCACTTGTTATTTTCCTCTTTTGGGGAGGATGGTAATAGCCATCTTAATGGGTACAAAGTGGTATCTAACTATGGTTTTGATTTGTACCTAATGACTAGTGATGTTGAGCATCTTTTCATTTGTTGGCCATTGTATATCTTCCTCAGAGAAATGTCTGTTAAGTCTTTTGCCCATTTTTATTTATTTATTTATTATTTTGGCTGCACCGGGTCTTAGTTGTGGCACACGGGATCTTCGTTGCAGCATGCGGACTCTTAGTTGTGGCATGTATGTGGGATCTAGTTCTCCGACCAGGGATTTAGCCCAGGCCCCCTGCATTGGGAGCGCGGAGCCTTACCTGTGGGACCACCAGGGAAGGACCACCAGAAAAGTCCCTTTCCCATTTTTAAATTGGGTTGCTTGGGGGTTTTTTTGTTTTTTGTGTGGGGTTTTAAGAGTTCTTCATATATTTTGGATATTAATCCCTTATCGAACATAAAATATGCAAATATTTTCTCCCATTCAGTGTGATGTCTTTTCACTCTCTTGATAGTGTCCTTTGATGCACAGAAGATTTAAATTTTGCTGTAGTCCAATTTATTGTTTTCATTTGTTGAATGTCCTTTTGGTGTCAGCTCCAAGAAATCATTGCCAAATCTAATGTCATGAAGCCTTTCACCTAAGTTTTCTTTTAAGAGTTTTATAGTTTTAGCTCTTACATTTAGGACTTTGATCCATTTTAAGTGTTTTTTTAAATTTTTGATATTATTCCAAATGTGGGTTACAGTAATAGTTTTCATCATTTTGAGTCAGTTTTTGTGTATGATGTAAGATAAGGGTCCAACTTCATTCTTTTGCATGTGGATATCCAGTTTTCCCAGAACTATTTGTTGAAAAAACTGTACTTTTCCCACTGAATGGTCTTGGCACCCTTGTTGGAAATCAGTTGACCATATATGAGAGAGTTTATTTCTGTGCCATGACCTCATTTTGTACAAGTAGGAGATAGGCCCTATAATCCTTTTATAGGTATGCAATAGGTACTTTCTGGTAATGTAATATATATAGTACAGAAGGTCTATGCCAGAAGGGCTATCATATATAATAAAAGGATATGGTAAAAAAAGAAGAAAAACAAATACCACCAAAAAAGATTTTAAAGCACATTTTTATTATAGATAGGCAAGTGTGGTTTGCTTTGGCTAATAGTATGTTTATAATGGATGTACATGCTTTTCTATATACCAAAAGGTATAATATTTTTCTTTTAATACTTAACTAACACTTCTCTGACAACAAGGAAAGTCTGAACTTGCTGAGCCTATTTTAAATAGCAAAGGACTGTTTTTGTTTTCCTGAATGTTACTTTAAAGACTGGTAAATTGAATTCTTTTAGGTCCCAACACATTAAATTTAAGAACAGTGAAAGAAAATCAATGAATAATTACAAAAACATGTAATTTCTATGAAGCAGAAATATAAAGCTTTTATAATTTAAAACATCAGCAATTTCAAAAGATTTGCTGAATTAATTAGAACTTTACAAAATATATATATACAAAATATCATCCCAGATGATCATGGATTTTTAAAAATAGTATATCACAACCCCTAAACTCTAACCCAAACCTACTACTGGATGTAGCTGGCCTACAATTTTTTACAGCAATTTAAAAATAAAACAGTTAAAAAAAACCCCTCCCAATTCTCTTGTGCTTAAGCACCGGTTACAGTGTGCTGGCTTTGATTCTAATATCCACAAAGAGAATTTTAAAATAAAACAAGGACTTCACATAAATAATGTTTTACTTGTTATTAAGTATGTGACCAAACAAATTAAAATAAGTACTAACAACCAAAATATATCTTGATGTAACCAGTACATACACTCTTAAAGAATGACAGAGACGAATAAAGAAATAGTCTATGAAAGCCACAAGCACCTTGTTTTAGAAAGAGCATCAAGCAACACAAAAAGGCAACATGTAAGAGGTAGTGTATCACGGGCTAAGATGTATATGCCCACTGGGGACCTGAATACAGCTTAGTACTTGGGAAAATAAGACATATCAGACTGTGGCTTGCAATTTTTAGACAGAAGCATTGCACGTTTGGGAGCATTAGCCAGTATTGCTCCATAGTGCTTTGCGTCTCCAGCTGTCTAATGGGTACTTTGCTCTCAGACAGTCAAAAAATATAGAATATCCTGAAGAATTCCATGTTTATAAATGTTCAGTTCTAGGGAATTCTCTAAGAAAGCTCAGATCAATATAATTTTTAAAAGAATTAAATACTTATAGTCCTTTAAAAAATGCCTCATCTCCTTCTTAGGAGGAAGTCTTTTCTTCCTGAGATTCTTTAAGATTTAGCCAATGCTTTATTCCATGCATTTCATAATATCCAATAGTACCTTTCTGTCTATATTTTTCCCCCTCTGCAGCAATTACCTGGCCAACAGCATGAATTCTGAACTAATTCAGAGACTTTAGAGAAAGCATACAGAACTGCTTTCAATGTAGTACTTCCGTTCAGTTTTGAGATGAGGAAGTTTTTGTACTTCAATTACTGGAAGTTGATTAGGGTCCTGGGTGTGAAAAAGGAATTTTGCTTTATGCCAGCTGCCATCTTGAATCTGTAAAATAAGAATGAAATGCTTTAATCTGTAATTGTTTCATTAGCAGCAGACAGTGTCCTTCATAGACAATGTAGACTTATTTTAAGGATTAGAAATAATGAACAGAAAGTGCCTAGAACAATGCCTGGCACAGAGTAAATGCTCAAAAAACGGTAACAATTACTATGAATAATTGAAAATATGTGCTTATTCCTTTCTTTAAATGGTGTTCTGATTTTTCTTTTGAGGGTTTCTGCTTCTGTTGTCTGTGGATCATTGGACCAGATATGAATTTAAAAACTGCACTATTCCTAATATGAGTAATACCCATCTGTTTTGTGTTCCTTTATTTGGGAGTGATGTTTCAGGATGGGCATTTTTCTTGGATGAAAGGGAATGAGCTAGCTCAACCTCTCTGTACTTTAGGCAGGAAATAAGCAGAATCACTTCAGTAGAAGTAAATTATAATTACATTGAATCATCTTTTAGGTTTCTTTTTTTTCCATTCTGTGGTTACTGTTTATATAGTTTCTTTCATTCCTCTCTTCCTTTCCTTCTAGGCCTTTCTGTTTCTCTTTATTACTGTATGCTCTTTTGTTTCTGGTAAATTCTGTTATGGATCAAAAACTATTACATGATTAAGATTCAAGAAGACAAAATAGAGAAACACAGTTGACTAGTTTTGTGAAGCTTTTTATACAGGAGTTTATTCATTTACTCATTCACAGAATTATCATGGTATAAATTTTAAAGTTTGAAGGAGCTTTAGAAATTATCTAAACTATAAATTCCATTTTATGTTAAGGCAATTGAAGCTCACAGAAGATAAATTACCAAAGTCACAAGCTTGGTATAATAACTAGAATAAAGTTCCCTGTGTAAGACACTGTCAGATTAACTTCATTAAATCTCAAACAATATGTGTTGAACACTAAGTACATTTGGCACAGTTGAATAAGATGTAATCCTTCATTTCCTTACAGTGCTTGGAAAATATAAAGATGAATAAATTAGTTCTGGCTTCTGAATTCTAGCAACTTATAAATTTAGTTGGGGAGAGGAGAAACAGCCATAATATAAGACTGTATATGATAAATGCAACATAAATAATGTAGACAATGAGTGCTAAGTAAGTCCCTCATTTCCAACTGGAAGTGTCAGGGAAAGCTTTGTGAATTCAGAATTTAAGATGGGCCTTAAAGTTTGCCTACAGTTTCCACTTGGTTAGAGGGGTAGAGAACGGCACTTCAGAGAAAGGGAATGACCTGAATAGAAAAAAACAAAAAGTTGGAAAAGTAGAATGTGGTTGTGAAAATAAGCCTAGCATGGGGTTTAAGTGCACAGATTTTGACTTGGAACAGATTTTGATAGAAACCCAAGTAGAGCTATTCTCTTCACATATAAAATGAGAAGAATAAAAACCTACCTCACAGTATTGTGTGGATTAAATGAGTCTTCAATTAAAAGTCCCTAGCAGTGTAGCATGGCATTGACTTTGGAACTGTACACACCTGGGGTTGATTTCTTGCTCCTCTGCTAATTAGCTGTATGACCTTGAACAAGTTACTTAACCTCTGTGCCTTCACTTTCTTACCTATAAAATGATACTAATAGGAACTTCTTCACAAAGCTTTTATAATTAAATAATGTATGCAGTACATGGTACCTGTCATCTAATAAGTCTCCAATAATTAGTAGTAGGAATTGTTGTTTTTGTTGTTATTATTATTATAAATAGATCAGGTGGACCACACTTTAGGGTACACAGTCAGTGAAAGGTAGAAAGGTAGGTTTGGGGCCTGACTATTCTAACGGCTGAATAAAGAGCTGATAAGTTTTGATTGTGTCTCAGAGATAGTAGTGAGTCACTAAAAGTTTCAGGACAAAATTGTGAAAGTTAAATTAATTTGTCGGTAATATTGATCTCTTCACCTATAGAGAGTGAGCTGTATACTTCTGTTTGCTTATGATTTTTCAAATACCCAAGAGCTGTTTATCTGCAAATGAAATGTGAAAAAGTAATGGTAAGAGAAATGGTAAGAGATCCTAAATCATGGGCTTCATAGTACACCAGAACAGGAAACCGAGCTACTTAAAGAAATTAGGATGTATGTAAAGTGGACAACCCTATACTATATAACAGGAGTCAGCAAACTCTTCTGTAAAGGGTTAGATAATAACTGTTTTAGGTTTTGTGGGCCATACAGTCTCTGTCGCACTTGCTCAACTCAGCCATTATAGTGTGATAACAGCCCTAGATAATAAACAAACGAATGAGTGTGGCTGTGTTCCAGTAGCATATATGTATGAAGACGAGTGCTGGGCTAGATTTGGTCTGTGGATTATAGTTTGCGACACCTACTCCACAACGTAATGTTTTAAAATTATAGACTCTTCACTATTATTTAATAGGAAAAATGGGCTATGATTCAAATACAGATTTGTAGGGTCAGTCAATCTGCCATTATGCCCATTATTTGGTATCAGGTATAGGGACTGACAAAATGAAATAAAGCTGACTTGCCTCTATAACCTGCCTTCCATGATGTAATGAGATGCAGAATCACAGTGCTAAAAATATAGGAAAGAAATCATTTGTCTATATGCCCTATCTGCCATCTATCTATCCATCCATCGATCTATGATATAATTATTTCATATGGGGAATAAAAATTAAATTTATGTATTAACACCTGTTTTGCATATAAAACTTCACGGATGAACAATGGGTGTGACAAAAGTTGATATGATATAAGCAAATCTTTGACTCTGAAAAATGTACGGTTATTACACATCAGGCACGTTAAAACTTACTACCCTTCTGTATCTGTGGTTTGCAATTAAAGTCTTACTCATTATATTAATTTTATATAGTTTTATCAATTTTACGTTAGTTATATTGAACAATCCTAAAAGTGCCATTCCCTTACCTTGCAGTCGTCTGAAAGCACTTTAGGTTCAAGTAGAGTGTTTTCTTCGAAAATCTGGCTATTCCATCCCTTGAAACCAATAGTCAATCCTGAGCCACTTGTCTGAGCACTTGTCCACACTGGAGTGTTTAGACAATGAATGGTGATGATATGGGTGGCTTCTGAGCTCAGTAAATGAAGGAAGTTCATCTGGACTTTTCCAACTCCAAACTCCAACTAATGTCATTGAAACAATATGCAAGTTATAAGATATGGCAATTGAAAGCCTTACAGTTTGGGGAAGCCTGAAGAAAGTCCTTGACAGGCCAGGGGTGGGGCAGGGGGGAATCCCTGATTTATAGCATTTTCTGATTTCCACCCCTATGGTGGGAGTTGTAAATACTCCCACCATGGCTGGTTTTAGGCTATCAAGGTCGTGTCATTAAACATGGAGTTCACAAGAGACATTAATCATAGGCTCTCCTGAGCAGTATGAGCTGGCTTTAGCATACTACTAGGCTACTAGATATGAACAACAAAAAAAAAGGAGATACTTTGCATAATGTTATTTAAGATGCATTAATAATTTGTTGTTGATTATTGCTTAAAATTTTTTCATAAAAATCTGAAATTCTGTCTATACTTTCATTTGAAGATTTATTTTTGAGTTTCCAAAGATAAGTTAAAAGTTGTAATAATAAATTGATTAATTTTAACTATGAGAGCCTTTACAGACAAAGACAGAATCTTAGTCTTTGTGTTGCCAGCCCCTAATGCAGTTCCAGTCATACAGTGAGTCATCAGTAAATGTTTATTGCATGAATGAATGAATGCGTGAGCAAGTATTTACTAATAAAGTGAACGATATAGGGCAACACTGGAGCAAGGAAGTATGACTGCACGTTTTCTAGGCTTGAACAAGGAAACAGATTTTTCTATAGCTTTAGACATCATCATCAAATATTTTAGCATTATTCAAGCATGGGGATGGTCATAACATAAATGAATAGAAGTAGTTCCTACTGAGGAATTTATGTTAATCTCCAAACACAAAATCAGAGAAATATCAGTTATGAGGTAACAGAGAAGGAAAAAAAATAAAATGACAACAAAAAAGCAAAACTTCAGGGAAAGAGAGGAAAGGCAAAGGAAGAGTATAAAGATGAAAACATGGAAGGATCATCATGAGGAATATTAGAGCTGAAGTAATTCAAATTCCTTCATTTTGCAGATGAGAACCACAAACCTGTGACGTATGTAGCCTTTCTGAGCTTTAGTTTCTTTGTTGGTAAAGCTGGGTATAACCCCGACATGACAGGGTTGTTATGAGGATGAGAGGTGCCCACTGTCATTTAGCTAGCACAGCACCTGGCACAGAGTGGGCTCTCTGGTGGCTCACAGCATCATTCCCCAGGTTTGTAGGGGAAAAGAAATTAGAATCCAGGTTCCAGATTGCAAGTCTGCTGTTCTTTCCACTACCTGCGCAGTCTTTCTCAGGTTGCGCTTATGGATAGGAGAGATGGGAGAATTGATTGAGCCAAGGAAAGAACTGGAGTGCAGCTCCTTCATTTGATCCTGTCTTCTTTGCACACCAGTCTCCCCTTTTCTTCCACGATAATCCAAATAAAAATCCTGGGCTGGGGCTTCCCTGGTGGCGCAGTGGTTGAGAGTCCGCCTGCCGATGCAGGGGATCCAAAAAGGGAGAGGCCTGCGTCCCCAAAAAAAAAAAAAAAAAAAAAAAAAAATCCTGGGCTAAACCCAGGGGAGTGAGGATGATCGTGCATAGTTTGGAAGCAGGACGATCACGCTGCTCCTCATTAGTTCCACAGATCCCATAGGAACATAAGAATCCGCCCCTCCTCTGCTTTGGGTAACAGTGGTGAATGGCTATTGAGATGCGCTGGTGAAACACCCTAGTTAACGGAAGGGGAGCGTTTTAGGAGGAGAGGGCAGTCTAATGATAAGCAGCTGGGAGGGACTGACACACTGCATATTTTAGCTGCTGCCTTTCTGTGGTGGACAAAACACACAATAGGTCCGTGTATCAGTTCTTTGTCAATGAGAAAAGTTCTTGGGAAGGCCACGGTAGTTTAACCAGAAAAAGAAAGAAATGCAGTTTTAGTTTCTTCAGTACATATTGTAGGTAGAACTAAGCTTTAGGGTTTAGAAATGCTTGTTATAATATCCAGTGTTACGTACCAAACTAACTTTCATTCATTCTAAACATTTGGTTTATAGAATTATACTTGTAAGAAATTTTAAATAATATCCAGTGGATGTTTAGGAGAGGTTATTTTTGTGCCCAGTCACCAAAAATAGCAAGCTTTGTGGTGAAATTCCTCTTTTAATCATGATGATGTCTTTTTCAGTAAAACTTAAGGTAACTGATTACTGAGTACAAACACTGCAGCTGTTTGGGAATTTTCTAATGAATGCATGTGCATAAAAAACATATGTTTTACATTTTTAAAAGGAATTTAAAAAGCATAGTCAGTAGAGTAAGCCAAGCTAAGCCAGTCATAAAAATACATAATCAAAATGTCAAGATTTAACAGGATTATTTTTTAAAAACAAAAAATTTCTTCCTCATATATGGTAGAGAATATCTTGTTTCCATTCATAAAATTCATAATTGTTTAAAATGAAAGAATTTTTAAAATCACTGTTTACTGATAGTGGGCAAGTACTAAATTCAAAACATACCTTTGTCACAGAGACAGGAGATAAACATGTCTGACCACCAGCACTGAAATTGCAGAAAACCTCAATGGCATCTGAAGGGCATCCAAGATTTGGATCAATCCAGTATTTTCCTATTAATTTATTGTAAAACATAAAGATATTTAAATGCCATGCTAAAATATATTTGAACTATCCTTACAGATTATCATGATACTTTCAATATATTTTTTCACGCTTTTTCCTTTTAAAAAACTTAGATTATAAAGATATTTACATTTAGTCAAAGAATGAAAGCTGCAAGCATTATGTAAAACCAATACTGAAAATACTGTATTTTTCACATACCTATCAATTTAAGGGCATTTTATAATTTTAATAAAAACCGGATGGCTGAATCTGTTGCTCCATTCTATAGATAAGCGCAGCAACTTTAAGTGAATTGTCTAAAGTTACATAGTTAATAGAAAAGTTGAAATTAATATAGGATATGTGTGTATTTTTGTTCTATGTCATTACAGAGCTTAAAAATGAATATATATATTTAAAAAACAGAAACAACTTCTTCAGTCTCCCTGAGGAAAAACATATCTTTATGTGTAATATTGATAATTAAAATAAAAGGAATAAACATTTTTTTGTTTCCAGAAATGTGCAATTAAATGGTTATTTTTGTGCTTTCTTTTCAGATCTGTAAGTGGAAAAAACTGAAATCTCTACAGCCAGTGTAAGCCTGCCAACCTTTGCCTCCATTGAGTGCCCAGGAGAATCAAATGGTGTGTAAAAGACTTCAAGACATATTCAGACTGAAAAGTACTGGGCTAGCGTCTTAATACCGGAATAACAGGCTCAGAATACTGAAATAGCACCTTATTCTGAACGCAAAGGGCAGGAATTTTTGAATGAGATGGCCCTGCCTTCTTGCATTAAAAAGGCAAGACAATCAAACAGTATTTGTAAAATGTCATTTTCTATAATAGGTAGAAATCCCTGTTTGTTCCATTCCTATCCCACAGCAAAGATTCCTCCAGCTCATCCTGGGCTTCACCTGGTGTCATTTTAGACTTCCACAACATCCTCGACTATTCTCCCCTCTACTATTCTACTAATTCTTCAAAGGGAAGACTTGTTGAATTGGTACTTCCAAGCGTAGGGGACTGTCACAGATAGTCCAGATAGCTGGACTCCATCCCAAGAGTTGCTGAATCATTAAATCTGGGATGGGACTTGAGAATCTGCATCTAATTCTGGTCCACGGACTATATTTGGAGAATCACTGATCTATTGAAACATGGAAGAAAGGGGTGAAAAAGATCGTAATACCACCTCCATCCTGTTTTTCCCCATTTCCTCAGAATGTTGAACATTTTGTAGTTTGTAGAAATTATAGCTGGGTTTTTGTTTTTTTTTTTAAACCAGGATCTGATCCAGGCTTACAGTCATATCTTGATTCATCATCTCTTCTCTTTCAAGAAATAGTTTCCTACTACTATGTGAGTGAATATATTGTTTATAAAACGTTTTCCTTCAAGCAAGGTCTCATTGTTACATGGGGTGGAATGCTTTGAATTCGGGCATTATGTTGTACAATGGTGAACTGGTAGGGGCTTCATATTTTTTTCAGGGTATGCTGAGCTACAGATAAAGCACTATACCATAATACGTCTTTTATAGGCCTAAATGCTCTAACTCCAAATTGGCTCTCTTCTGAGAACACTGCTTCCCCTGCAGCTCTTTCAAGTTCTGCCACAGCCTCTATAGCATTGTGCCTGGGCGGGGAAGGGATCTTTCTTGCTCCTCGTTGCCACTTTCAGACCGTTCTCCCCACTTTCTCCCTAAAAACACTCTGTGGTAAAATTGCTGTCATCGCACTATGTCACCTGTTACCTCTTCCTGTTGCTATCACCAAATTTGTTTCTTTGATGATTCTAGCTATCACTTTCAGAAAATCTATTTATAACCTAATTCTTCGTGATTTTCACATCCACATGGTTGATATTTGCAATACCGACTTCTCAGTGCCTCGAACTCTCTCCCACCAACGTTTTTGTACCCTTCTCCTGTCCTGTTTACTTTAATCATTAACTTATAAGGCCATACCCTAGTTTTTGTTATTACCTACAGCTAGATCTCCTCCATGATTTCACCTCTTTTCTCATTCCAGCTCATTCCCTCTAGTGTTCTGCCTCTAATAATTCTTTGATCTCATTAGGACCTACTATCCATTGATACTACCACTTTTTCATTGTCCTTCATAATCATGTGTTCACTTCTCTTCCTGCCTAGCTTAAAACCCACAGTCCTTTGCTATGATCATTTCCTTAGAGACTTCCTTCACATTCTTGCCCTGCCTCACTTCATTGTGCTTGTCTTATAAAATCCCAGTCCTGCATAAATCCAGTTTTGTGCCTAATCTGTGCCTGTACCTGCACCTGCACAACTAAATGTGCCTAGAGAAAAACACAACTATGCTGACTGGCCTCACTTTAAATTTAAATGTTTGAAAGGCTGCCAGACAGTACTACTATGTTTCCCTCGTTCATTTCCTCTGTCACTTTCAGAGTTAACCATTTGAAACCTTTTCCTGTCCTCTCAAGTTCATTATACCTTTCCTTCATTCTTATTCTTGACTGATAACCTTTCAGTTTCACTGAGACAACTAAAGCAAACTGAAGGAAACTTACATAAGCTCCCTTTATGACCTTTACCCATCTATCTGTACTTGCACACATATATTCTGCCTTCTCGCTTATTATTGTGAATAAACCGTGTTCCTAAATAAGGTTTACCTTGTCCGTTAAACCTTCCATTTCAGATTTTTCCTCTCTTATTTTTTCTTTCGAGTCAGCTTCTGTTGTCTGCTGTTTCTGCCAGTTCTCATTCGTGGTGTTTTGTCAACTTGTGTGCTTAGTTATCATTGATTGTGTGCTGGGCACTATATTTGAAAAATTATTTGTGGAAATAATTTGAGCCCTAGGATGATATTATCTTTCATAGAAGAGTTTTGTTTGTTTCTATCAGGTATGAGGGGCTACTAGCAGTCTGGAATCATCTTAATCCAAGTTCACAGTTTGAGATTTTCTGAGCCGTCTTGACGATGTGAAGCTAGGCTGCAATCTGTACGAATATCTTTTCTTTCCGTTTATTTTTACTCTTAAAGTGGAGCCCTTTGAAAGCCTAAGTCCCCACCTTTTGTGGACTTCAGATTCCAACCTTTGACCAAAAGCACTACTCAGTTTCTGAACACACCCAGGGCAAAAGTAGCTCTAAGTATGTGTTCGTCTCTCTGCTGTCTTTTTCAGAATATTGGCTTGAAAGTCCCTCACTACTTTGTCAGTATTTGATGCTTTTAACTTAATTTTCAAAAAGTTTCGTCAGGCAAATTGAATTACCTGCTTCATTAATGGGAGTGGAAACTCTCCAGCTCCACCATTTTCTCTGAAAACCTGATACAGTTTTAACTGCTACCATTCCTCTAAACCGCTCTCGCGAAGATCATCAAAGACCTTCCCATTACTAAATCTAGTAGCCTTTCTCAGTCTTCACCTAACTTGACATCGACCCAGTAGATCCCCTGCTCCTCAGGCAAACACTTTCTTCACTCCGCATTCATCTAGTTCTCCTCTTATCTCAGTGATAGCTTCTTCTTAGTCTTCTTCGATAGTTCCCCCTCAACTCCCTGACCTCTGTAAACATTGGAGAGCTCTAAGGCACAGTTTTTAGAACTCTTCTCTTTTCTTTATTTATCTGTTCTTTAGATAGCCTTAAACAGTCTCAGGGCATTGGATACTGTTTATATGCAAATGACTTCATAAATTTTACCCCTAGCCAGGACCTCACTCCTGAATAGCCAATGACCTACTTGACATCCTTACTTGAATGCCTAACAGACATCTCAAATTAAATACATCCAAAACAGAACTCCTGATCTTGTCTCCAAACTTGCTTCTCTATCTCTTTTGACAGCAATCCCACTCTTCTAGTCCCTTAGTCAAAAATCTTAGAGTCATCCTTTATCATTCTATGTCTCTCATAACCCACATCCGAATTACCAACAAAAAACTGCTGGCTCTACCTTAAAACATATCCAAAGATTTGACCATTTCTTATCACTTCCCCACCACCAACTCTAGTCCAAGCCATCATCACCTCTTACTGGATTATTTCAATAGTCCTCTCAATGTCTCCTTCTACCCTGTCCTCATATTTGCAGTACAACACCCAGAGTAACATTTAAAAAATTTAAGTCAAGTCACGTCGTTCCTTTGCTCAGAATCTTCCAGAGGCTTCCCATCTTATTCAGTAAAAGCTGGAGTCTTTTGAGTAATCTATAAGATCCTGTATAATCTGGTTTCTTGACATCTTTCTGACTTCATTTCCTACCATTCTTCCCCTTATGCACTTTCTTCCAGTCACGTTGGCCTTCTTGCTAATAGTAGAACATGCTAAGTACACGGTCAGGTTCAAGGACCTTGCGTTTGTTCTTTCTTCCTGGAAAGCTCTTTCCCCAGATTTCCTGTGGCTTGTTCCCTTACCTCCTTCTGATATTGCTCAAATGTCACTTTCTCAGAGAAGCTTTATCTACCTACTCTATTTACCACTTCACCCCCCACCCTACTTTCTGTCATATCCCCTCTTCCCTGCTGTTTTGTGTTTCTCTACTGCACTTACAATCTCCTAGTGATGAAAGTATTTTTGGGCATAAAGACCTTTCTGATACCTTACAAGCCATACCACTTAGCTATTTCTCCTATGAGGAAGGTAGACCTTGAATTAGATTTCAGTAATTTGTATGTCCTGTAGTGTCTTTGTTCCTTTCAGTTCTATAGAATTGCATTTTTATACCCTCAGATATGGGAAAGAATCAAATTTGAATTATTGTAGGCAGCTATAACTGTAAATATTATTTGTTTTTGTGATAATCTAGGGCAGGAAATATCTATAGAAGTTAAGCATTTTATTAATATAAATAAAATGAATATTTTCACTATACTTTATTCTAGAATGGAAGATGTTTTTGGACAAACATGTATTTATACATATATATGTATATGTGTGTGTATAAAATAAAATATGGACTACTATTCATCCTGCAGAATTAAATAACTTATTTTCAAATCAGCATATATGTCATTGTGTGTTAAGACTAGAGTTTTTACCAAAAAATGATAACTACTAATATTGATTGTACAGCTGACCAGGTAGACCCAATAGAAATTAAAATTAAATGACATGTTGTAGCAGACAGGGTTTCCCCTACTTATCATCAGATAGTGATGGTTCTTCCACTTGCTTTAAACCTTTCCTTGATGGTTCTGTTTTTGCACCTACCTCTGGCTAATGGATTTGGGGTATCAATGTGAGGATGAAAAAATTCCAAGAATGACAAGCCACTCCATCTTTATAGTCACTGATACTGAAATGAGGCATTTAAATTCCATTTTATGTAAAAACTAATTATAGAGAGTGTGGTAGAGAGGGCTCTATGACCTCTTCATGTTGCCATAAGTCAGGCTGTGCAGTGGAAAACCTTTTGTAAAGTGAACCCTTGAAAAAGGATACTTTGACCTCAGAAACATGTTTACCTCTTTGAGTACGTATTTGGTTCTTGATGTTAAAATGCCTCTGCCAGGGATTTATCAAAAATGATAAGGTTTGGAATAAATACACCGCAAATCTCAAACACACTGAAATGATGAAGCAAAATTAGATGTCAGAGTTTAAGGAAACCAGTAACTTACCATCTGATACTTTGTGTTCACAGTTAAGCAAATCTTTGCAGATTCGTGCTGGGTTATCTCGTGTGCCAAGAGGATTCTTGATGCTGTGCAGTAAATTGCTAAGGTAGTTCAAGGTTTCGAATATCTCTGCACTGTGGTCAATTAAGGTCACTTCAGTATTCTGGTAGCTCTGCCAAGTCATTGTGAGAATCATATTAGCAAAGAAGCTTGGAGCAGTCATTACCAGCATGTAACCCAAATGATCAACACGGAGCAAGGCAGAAGAAAAATGTACTCCTGTTGTGTGCAAGGAGTTTGGAGTAGGATGTAAAGAAGAGTTTATATTTAACTATAGGCATGTTTGTATATTTTATTAATCTTGATCCTAATAAAAGCTTAAATTCACACTCAAAAGTCTAGTTTTCAAGCTGACATAAAACTTAATTACTATGCCTACTGCGTAATTTGAAAAAACCTATATTATGAATAAATAGAGCTTAAATAGGAAAAATGAGTAGTGATGATAGATAGATCCCATTTTAAGAAATGGCTAACTTCATTTAACTGTTTCTTCTATAGTACCAAATTCTTATTTTAAAAAATCCTTTAACAATATTATATTTTTGTTTTAAATGTTTTCCTTAAAAAACATCTGATGCATACATTTCTGTTTATTAAAATTGCTTACTTTGTCCTTAAAATTTTTATCATTACTTTTAATCTCTTTTAAATACAGGCTTTGAGATAAAGTCACATTTGGGCCTCTGAAGAAAATTTCTGTTTAATTTGTAGATTGAGAGTGCCAGTGTAAATAAAGCCAGATATATTACCTCCATCTGTAGGGCAGTATGTGATTCAATCAGGGCTTGAATAGCAGCATTGATATCCATTTGTTTCTGTGTAAAACAAAACCATTTGAGATCAGCAATAAGATCAACACTGAGTGCTCTAAAGTAAAGCCTATAAATTCTGAAAGAACTGCTGTTAAAGTATACTAGACTTATTATCTAAAAGGGGTTTGTAACTCTTATGGTTAGACAGATCTTGCAAGTATTGCCTGACTATCCGAAAGGACAATATGCTGCTTTCATCCAAATCTCAAAAGTCTCCTAATTAAAACAGGACCAAAGTCTAGAGTTCTCAAATGAAAAACTATTTGTCTCTGCTGCATGAAAACACACAAAAAAGTTACTCACATGGAAGAAGAATGAAATATGATCCCCTCAGTTAATAAATTGTAAAGTGAAGAATAAATAACTGTAGTAATTTTTAACAGTTACATTCTTGGAAGGAAAATAGAATAAAATATTACTGTCCTGAGGTAGTCACCACATTAGTTTAATCTGATACTTCTGCGGTCTTAAAAACAATTTCTGAAGTTGGAAAAAGTATCATTAGTCCCAAAAGAAATAATACATCATGAATCCAATCTCCTCCTGCATTTAATAAAATATATTTTTAGAGAAAGACCCAACCTAACCATTAGTAAAAAGTCTTTTCGTATTTTATTTTTTAAAAAGCTTGGAAACTAAGAAGCATGAGTTGGGAGAAAGTTCAGTGAAATGGCATCTGTGTGAGCAAATCGAGCGATCTAATTTCTTTCAGAATGATTGTACTGCTGAGATATCTTTTTACTTGGCAGCCCATACAATAGAAACTCTTTTCAACAGATCTCTCATAACTCATGGTTGGTAATTTGAAAAACTATTTAAAATGATGGGACAATCAACAAAATGTACTCATCTTTGCCTCAACATGTGGTTTTCATATTGGAAAATACTTGACTCATTCTGCATATGTACACTGCCAAACACATATTGAGGAAAAAATGGTAAGCAAACAATACAAAACAAAACAAACTTGCCCTTGTAGAGCTAAAGTTTAGAGGTCGATAAAGGCATTAATCAAATAATCTCAAAAATACACATTTACAAATTGTGATACGTGCTATAAAAGAAAAGTGCACGGACCTATGAGAGAAATTACGGAGTATGAAATCTGGGGGATATAAGAGATTTGGAAGGACTAGATCAGCATAGGCTTCCCTGAGGTGGTGATATTTGAGCTGAGATCTGAAGAATAAATATGAATTGTTAGGAGAAGGGCTGGGAGAGCTTTCCAGGCAGAGGTAACAACTTTGCACAAAGGCAGTGGGATAGAAAAGCATGGCCTATTCAAGAAGAAGAAAGGCTTAGCATAAAATGTTCTGTGCAGATTAAATAATTCTGACCATCATTCTTGTGAGAATTGGCAGACTTTGGACATGGGTCACAAAAATATATTGGGACTAAATATGGGCAACTGAATTAAGTAGTAAACAATAGCCACCTTTATATTTTCCAGTTGTTTGTGGCTAGGGCTTTGATCTTAGAAAAACTAGCAATAAGCAGTTCTCAGGCGCTTCAGACTCAAGACCCTTTTGTACTTTTAAATATTATTAAGGGCTTTAAAGGACTTATATTTATGTGCCTTATAGCTTTTGATATTTAACATAGTAGGAATTAAAATATAAAATTTAAAACTATGTGTTAATTGCCTTAAAACAATAAATCCATTATGTTAATATAAATAAACATTTTTTAATGAAAAATAACTATTTTCCAAACAAAAAATTAGAAGAGCGGTACTGTTTTACACTTTTGTACATCTCTTTAATGTCTGGATTAATAGGAGATAGCTAGATTCTCATATTTGCTTCTATATTCAGTCTGTTAAAGTGTTACTTTAGCTGAACTGTATGAAGAAAATCCAGCCTTAAAAAGATATGTAGTTGGAAAAAAGATTATTTTAGTATCCTTTTCAGATAATTGTGGATATTCTTCTTTGATATTCTACCAGAACTTGATAAGTGGTAGTTTCTTGAAGGTTACTTGAACTGTGAAATCTGAAACCATATCTACAATGTATCTATTTTATATTCTTTTATATTAAAATCTATTGATCTATCTTAAACTTTGAAAGAATCATTTACCAATGCATGATTTTAGTAAAAATCATGATTTTGGTTAAAATCATGCATTGATCATTGGAAAATAACGGTTCATGAAATAATGCAGATTTTCCAAAGACTGACACATTTCATTATGTCATATCAAAAGATTACATTCGTTAACATCATCACCAATCTCATCAGAAAAATGTAAGTACTGGTAAGTTGTCAAACTTGTAATAGATACAAGCATTCCTCAGTTATTGTTGCTTGAAAGTTTGAAATTTACCATTGGTATCAAATTGTCAGTTGTTTTCCTTGAAATGACAGGCTCACTTCATTCATTTTCAAGAAAATATCTGCCAAATACTCATGTCTGAATAACATTATCATTCTGTCAAGTAATAATGGCGTTCCATGAAAAAAGCAGCTAGTTCAGTTTGCAACTGAAACAATTCTACAAGTGCTTTTATTTGAGGCAACCATTGTACTTCAATATGCAGAAATGCTTTATATGTTCTTCCATTTCATCACACAGAATATTAAAAAGATGTGTACTAAAGATTAGAGACCTAGGAGACAGCAAAATGGTGGCATAATGACCTCCCAGAATTCTCTCTTCTATAAAAGCAATGAGAAAACTGGAAAAAAATGTAAGAATGAAGTTTTTCAGAATTACAGAAATTAACAGAATGCTTGCAGCAACCTGGGGAGCATTTATGAAAAATAGCTTAATTTCAGTAAGGGCAGTGAGCTTTGTAAAGCTTTAATCTGTCCTATTCCCATGCCTCTCTTTCCAGCTCTGTGGTAGCCTTGAAAACCAACAGCCTGCAGTCGCAGTGAAAACAAGAAGCCTGGAAACCACAGGAGGGAGCAGAATGGGGCTTGGAGTTGCTTCAAAGCCTTATTTCCAGCGAAATGTCATTATTTGACCTTTCTGGTGGTTCCCTTAAAGACTTGCAGGACTGTCTTTATTTTACCTGACTCAGAGCTCACTCAGTGCAAAAAGTCTTTCCCAAGGAACATTAAAAAAAAATTTTAGATGGAATTGTTTAACTTTGTGGCTACTGGAAACATTAGAAAACAGTCGGGGCAAACAATAGGCTAAGAAAAGCTAGGGAATGAGATGTCCATAGAGATTCTAAAAAACTCTGACATATTCCTGGGAATCTAGAAGTCCATGTACATGCATAGGGCTGTGCACATGATCAGGAAAAACATAAGAAGGCCCTAAGTTCTGTCTTCTGGCTGACCTTCAGGCTCTGTGAAAATAGGAAATTAAAACTTGGGTATAGTTGTCAGTTGCCTGGCTGAGCACTGAAGGAATGCTCCAACATGCTCACAGAGACCCTTGGCAAAAACTGGGAGACTTCCTGGTTCTGGCATTTAAGGAAATCTCTCTCCAATCCTTAGCTGACCACTAAGCTAACTGAGTAGAGACTTTAGTGGTCACATATGTCAAAGAATACAGACTTTATACCTTTAGGAAAAGTCACTAAACAAACAACAAAAACAACAAATAGCAACAATAAACACTGAGGTTGGGGTGAAGAATTTGACTTCCAGAGATGCCATTTTATATTATTCAAAATGTCCAGTTTTCAAGAAAAAAATGACAAGACATGCTGAGTAACATTAAAGTATGACCCCTATACATGGGAAAAAGCCAAGCAATCAACAGAAATAGAAATTGTCCCTGAGGAAGCCCAGATGTTGAACAAAACTTTAGCTATTTTAGGTGTGTTCAAAGAACTAAAGTAAACCATGTCTACAGAACTAAAGGAAAGTATGAAAAAGATGCCTTACCAAATAAAAAATAGAAATTATAGAAAAGAAGTAGAAGAAGTTTTGTAGTTGAATAATAACTGAAATCAAAATTTACTACAGAGGCTCAACTGTAGATTTCAGTAGATAGAAGAAAGAATCAGTGAACCTGAAAACAGTTTATTGAGATTATCCAGTCAGTCATATAAAGAAAAATGAAGCAGAAAATGAACAGGCTCAGAGATGTACAGAACATCATAAAACATACCAATGCGTGAATGGTGGGAGTCTCAGAAGAGAAGAAGAGAGAAATAGGGGTAGAAAGAATATTTCAAAAAATAATGGCTGAAAATGTGCCAAATTTGATGAAAAACATTAATCTCCACATCCAAGAAGCTCAATGAATTCCCCTGGACACATCATAATCAAACTGTTGAAAGCTAAAGACAAAGAGAGAATCCTGAATGCAAAGAGAAGAGACTCATCATATCCAAGGGATGAGATTTTTCATCAAAAACCATAAAGGTGAGAGGCAGTAGGATGACATATTCAGAGTGCTGAAGGAAAAAGACTATCAACCAAAAATTCTATATCCAATAAAACTATCCTTCAAAAAGGAGGAAAAAAGATATTCCCAGATAAACAAAAGCTGAGGCAATTTATCATTAGCAAACTTCCCTAGAAAAATAATAAAGAGAGTCCTTTGGACTGAAATAAAGGATACTAGGCAGAAACTTGAATACACATGAAGAAATAAAGAGCACTGGTAAAGATAACTATACAGGTAACTATAAAAGAGAGTATAGATCCCAAACAGCCAAACAATCTTGAAAAAGGACAACAAACTTGGAGGTCTCACACTTCACTTTCAAAACTTACTACAAAGCTACAGTAATCAAAACAGTGTGGTACTGGCATACAGACAGACATATAGACCAATGGAATAGAGTGCAGGAATAAACCTTCACATATATGGTTAAATGATTTTTGAGAAGGGTGCCAAGGCCATTCCCTAAGGAAGGAATAGTGCTGGGAAAATTTGATAACCACATGCAAAAGAATGAAGTTAGACTCCTACCTACATCATAAACAAAAATTAACTCAAAATGGATCAGATAATTAACCGTAAGACCTAAAACTATAAAACTCTTGAAGAAAATATATGGGAAATGCTTCATGACATTGGATTTGGCACTGATTTCTTGGAGATGAAACCAAAAGCAAGGTAAAACAACAACAACAAAACCCTGAAAAATTGGACTACATCAAAAACTTCTGTGCAAAAATCAACAGAGTGAAAAGGCAGCCAAAGGAATGGGAGAAAATATTTGCAAATCATATATATGATGAGGGATTAACATTTAGAATACATAAAGAACTCCTGTAACTCAACAACACAACAAAAATAGGCAACCCAATTCAAAAATGGGCAAAAGACATTTTTCCGAAGAAGATATGTAAGCCAGTTTTGCCAAAGAAGATACATATAAGCCAGTGAGCACATGAAAAGATGCTTAACATCTGTAATCATTAAGGAAATGCAAGTCAAAACACAGTTATCTGCCACTTCACACCCCTTAGGATGGCTGTTATCAAACAAGCAGAATATAACAAATGTGAGGGAGGATTTGGAGAAATTGGAACCCTGTGTACTATTGGTGGGAATGTGAAATGGTGTACTTGCTATGGAAAACAGTATAGCAATTCCTCATAAAGTTAAACATAAAATTACCATATGATCCAGCAGTTTCACTTCTGGGTATATATGGAAATGAATTAAAGGCAGGGACTCTTTAATCCATATGGAGTTAATTTTTGTGTATGGTGTTAGGTAGTGTCCTAATTTCAGTTTTTTACATATAGCTGTCCAGTTTTCCCAGCACCACTTATTGAAGAGGCTGTCTTTTCTCCATTGTATGTTCTTGCCTTGTCATAAATTCGGTGGCCATTATGTGCGTGGGTTTATCTCTGGGCTTTCTATCCTGTACCATTGACATATGTTTTTGTGCCAGTACCATACTGTCTTTTTTTTTTTGGCTGCGTTGGGTCTTCGTTGCTGCTTGCGGGCTTTCTCTAGTTGCGGCAAGCGGGAGCTACTCTTTGTTGTGGTGCTTGAACTTCTCATTGCGGTGGATTTTCTTGTTGCAGAGCATGGCCTCTAGGCCCACAGGCTTCAGTAGTTGTGGCACACAGGCTCAGTAGTTGTGGCTCATGGGCTCTAGAGCGCAGGCTCAGTAGTTGTGGTGCACGGGCTTAGTGGTTCCATGGCATGTGGGATCTTCCCAGACCAGGGCTCAACCCCCTGTCCCCTGCATTGGCAGGAGGATTCTTAACCACTGTGCCACCAGGGAAGCCCCATACTGTCTTGATTACTATAGCTTTGTAGTATAGTTTGAAGTCAGGGAGCCTGATTTCTCCAGCTCTGTTTTTCTTTCTCAAGATTGCTTTGGCTATTCAGGGTCTTTTGTGTTTCCATACAAATTGTAAAATTTTTTGTTCTAATTATGTAAAGAATGCCATTGTTAATTTGATAGGGACTGCACTGAATCTGTAGATTGCTTTGGGTAGTGTAGTCATTTTCACAATGTTGATTCTTCCAATCCAAGAACATGGTATATTTCCCCATCTGTTTATGTCATCTTTGATTTCTTTGATCAGTGTTTTATAGTTTTCTGAGTACGAGTCCTGTGCCAAATGTAAAATCGTTAGCTGGTGGGAAGCAGCAGCGTAGCACAGGGAGATCAGCTCGGTGCTTTGCGACGACCTAGAGGGGTGGGATAGGGAGGGTGGGAGGAGGGCTCAAGAGGGAGGGGATATGTGGATGTATATATGCATATGGCTGATTCATTTTGTTGTGCCACAGGGTCTAGCTCAGTATTGTGAAGCAGTTATACTCCAATAAAGATATATTAAAAACAAAAGGCAGGGGCTCAAACAGATATTTGTACACCTATGTTTATAGCAGCATTATTCACGATAGAAAAAGGTGGAAGCAACCCAAGTGTCCATCTGGATAAACAAAATGTGGTATATACATACAATGGAAATTATTCAGCGTTAAAAAGGAAAGAAATTCTGACACATGCTACAACATGGATTAACCTTGAAGACATTATGCTAAGTGAAGAAAGCCAGACAAAAAAGTTCAAATACTATATGCTTCCACTTATAGGAGGTATCTAGAGTAGTCAAATTAATAGAGAGATAGAAAGTAGAATGGTAGGTTTTTAGGGACTGGGGAAGGGAGGAATGGGGAATTACTGTTTAGTGGATCAGAGTTTCAGTCTTAGATGATGAAAAAAGTTCTAGAGATGACTGGTGGTGATAGTTGCACAGCGGTGTGAATGTACTTAATGCTACTGAAGAGTACACTTAAAGATGGTTAAAATGATACATTTTATGTATATTTTACCACAATTAAAAATAATAAGTAAATAAGTATGCTCATTATCCCTTACAGCTAACCATCCCACTTCTGGGAACAGGTCTTAGAGATATTCCACAAAATATGTATATGGACAAGACATGCATACTGTTTGTATTAGGAAAAAGATTGGAAACAACACCACCCATGAATAGAGGACTGGATGGATGAATAAACTGTAGGATATTCTTAACTGAAATGACCATGGTTCGTTTTCTTTGAGAATGTGGCAATGAAGAATACAGTGACTTTTAGTAGATTAGGAGTGTAGCATTTGGTACCAGATTCAAGCTAAGGTACTAGCAATTTTAGCCACCAACAGTACAAATGTCCACTCAATGAAAAAGGCAGGGTTTTTTCCCCCCACAATAGGCATTAGAAAGAAAAGAATGTCATAAAACTTGGCTACTCATAAAATTTTTAATTCCTATAATGCCAGTGTATTCCCAAATCCTAGCTCATGCCCGGCACATAGCAGGCATTCAATTTGCTGAATTTATTTTTTCCCAAGGATAGCCTTTAGGGAGGGCAGGCCCATAGAGATGGTATTAAGATGATTTGCCTGGGAAGTCATTCAGCAACATCTAAGTGTCCCCACCTAAGTGTGAAACTCTCATTAGGTCCAATAAGGGAATCCAAAAGAAATAGCTTCCTCCATGTACTCTAGTTAGAACATATTCTCACATGAAAATCGCTTAAGGTTTATAAAAACGTGCACCAAGAATAAGGAGTTATCAGGATTAGTGGGACAAATGAAGGAAATTAGGATTCATTATACCTTGAGGGGACGTAATATTCACAGTTCCTTTCCAATTTATTTGAGTAAAATGCAGATCTAGTCTGGGCACCCCAGTACTTTAAGAAGTGTTATTTTCCAGCCATCTAAAATTTTAAGATCACTGGATGGTATAAACATTTATAGGGTGGGAACTGATTTCAGGTCATGCACCTCTCCATGGTAGAGGAAATTGCTTGTTCTAGGGAATTAGGATGATACCCACAGCTGCTGCAACCTCTCAATTCACCAATCCAGGTTTCACAGCTGACCCATTAACTGGTATCATTAAGTTGAAAATTCCTTATCTCATTTAATGATTTTCAATTTTTACTATTTCCACTCCCCACGTCACACACACACACACACACACACATACACACACACCCATCCTTTATCCCACCAACCATTTGTGGTTAACTTTGACATCCTGTTGTAGTTTTTTTTGGTCAGTTTCTAAATATCTTACCATGTGCACTGAGGTCTGGTCATCACCCTGATAATATCCTCAAATTCAAAAGCACCATCAATATATATTCCTTTTCCTGAAACATTTCTTTTTAGCTATTCTACTTTAGGAACTTGAGCAAGTTACTTATAGGTCTTAAAAAGAGGGGGCTGGACTAGGTTAGAAGTTTTCAAACTTTTCTTATCTTGACCCATAGTAATAAATACATTTTTATATCATGATAAGGTTCACACAAACATATATTTAACTGAAAACTTTTACAAAACATATTTTTCCCTACTAGTGGTGATATACTTATTATGTTTTTTTTTAATTGAAGTATAGTTGATTTACAATGTGTTAGTTTCAGATGTACAGCAAAGTGATTTATACATATTATAATCTATATCTATATTTATATCTATATTTATCTATTATTTTTCAGATTCTTTTCCATTGTAGGTTATTACAAGATATTGAATATAGTTCTCTGTGCTGTACAGTAGGTCCTAGGGTGTTCTTTTTTGTGCTTTTCTTAAAAATTGAGTAAAATTCACATAACATAAAATTCACCATTTTAGTCATTTTAAAGTATCCAGTTTATTGCTCTGGTAGATTCACTGTGTTGTGCAACCATTACCACTATTTAATTTCACAACATTTTCATCACCTCTAAAAGAAACCCTATACCCGTTAAACAGTCACTCCCCACATTTTTCTGTTCTAATTTCATTTCAAAAGAATGCTGAGACTCACCATGTTGATCTTATGATCCACCAACTAATGAGTGACAATTCACAGTCTAAAATAATTACTAAATAATTACTAAGAAGACTTCTATCTCTAATTCTAATATGATCCTTTTCCATTCTAGACATTATTTCCCTCGAAGTGAAGTCTTCTGGCTTGGAGGATTCCCACTGAAATTTTCTAAGAGTTGCAACTTGCCTGTTTGCATTTATTCATTCATTCAGTAGACACTTCTTAAGGGCTTGAATGGAAAAGAGATACAGAACACACTGCTTACCTTCAGAGAGTTCACAGTCTAATACATGGAAATGGGCATGAAAATAAATGAGTATGAATGAAGAAGGGGAAGTGATCAGTTCTATCTTGCAGTGCAACGAGGGGATGGAATTAAGAAGAGTTTCACAGAAGATATGATCATAGTTTGAGTTCAGAAGGAATATGTAGGTATTTTCTTATTGCATGTAAACTTCTACTCTGAAAGTCTTTTTTTCAAGGCTACACTGCCACTTTCCTACAATGGTCTCTGCAAGTCCCAGAAAGACAGTATAAAGAAACTGGGTTTCATACTGGCCAGGAACAAGGAAGACAGAAAGGAGAGAAAGGGAAGAAGGAAACAAAGAAACTAATGTTAGTTGAGTACCTATAATGTGTCAAGCACATATACTTTTTCATTTAATCCTCCTAATAAAATTCCTCAAAGTATATATTCTTATCCACATTTTTCTCAGAGCAGAAACCTCTCACATGTCCTAATTCATTTTGGCTGTAGAGGAACACATACAAACATTTTTCAAGTGAGAGAGGGATGTGGTGCTCCAAAATTTGGCACTTCAATGTGAAAGTTTTCACTAAACACCTCTAATTTGCCAATGATATATGATCTTTTAGAACTTGTTCTTTATTAGGAAAGCAGCTATGATACATCAAAGTCATTATAAGGTGAGAAGGCAACTGATGAGGGTTTTTCTAACCCATGCATTGTGAGGATCCAGGAGGAAAGGAAGAACAGAGAAGTGGAGAATAATCTAAAGATTTAAAAAAGGACATGCCCACTGATGTTCATGCCAGGGAAGGTTTCAATCCCCATCAGTCAGATGGCCAGAAAGGGGGAGTAATTTTTAAAAAATCATAGAGAAATAGGTGTCTTGTTTCCAAGGAGACCATCTTCCTGTGGCGCTTTGCTTGAAAGTTACTCCTTGCCCTGATGAAAAGCTGAGGAGAATGAAGAGTTCCTGACCTGCTGGGAGTGGACCGCAGTGATCCACCAGGTAGAACTTTCAAAGATCCAAATGATACCAGAGAAGCATGTGGAAATAAGTAAGGCTTGGAAGGCATAGGACTGGCCATTCGTTTGGACAGTGTAGCCAACAGCGGATTTCCTTTAAGCAGGAAATCTGACCAAGGACCACTGCATTTGACCAGGATTCTGATTCTGCAGGAATGGGGCATGGGTGAGGTTGAAGATAGAAGGAGACCTTTTGTAGAAAGCAGGAAAACAAAGATATTACTGAGTAGCAGAGTGGATACAACGCATGAGATAAACCAGTCTTGGAACACTGAGGCCAGGAGATGATAGCTGATAATGAAGTAACGGAAGTATCACCTCAAAGATAGGAGTAGCAAGCTTTGGGTTGTGATCGGTCACGAGCAAATACATGAGAAGTCCCAGGGCTTCTATGGCCAGCAGCAACTGAGAAGAGTTCATGTAAAGGCTAAAAAGTGTATAACTCTGGTTGGCAAAAAAGAACATTTGAAAAAGGAGAGCTAGGACCCAGAAACAGGAAGAAATGGAGGGAGTATTTTGGAGCATTAATTATGTCAGACATTGTGCTGAGTACTTTACTTCTTATTTAAAACTCAAATCCACCCAAGAAAGTAAGAGATACCATCCTCATTTTATAGACAAGAACTCTGAGGCTTGGATTTCAAGTTTTATTATAGTTGGGAAGACTCTATATCAGATTAACAAAAGGAACAGAGGTAGGCAATAGGGATACCTTTTAACAGGGAGTTAATAGAAGAAGCTTTATTCCGGACGCGCAGGCTCAGCGGCCATGGCTCACGGGCCCAGCCGCTCCGCGGCATGTGGGATCTTCCCGGACCGGGGAGCAAACCTGTGTCCCCTGCATCGGCAGGCAGACTCTCAACCACTGTGCCACCAGGGAAGCCCTAAAAAATTATCTTATACTAAGATAAAAGAAACAAAACCAAGAAAACTTACTCTTGGGCCTGATGCTCCAGGTGGACCCTATAACATAAAAAGATTTTTAAAGTATTTATTAAGTAGATATCTCAAACCAAGCAGGCATATAAGCATCAATGGTAAACAGATATAAATGTAAATAAACTCACTGGAGGCCCTGGTTGACCTCTCGGTCCTTGGGGACCCTAGAAGAAATGGAGACAAAGCACAATATGAATATACTATGCTTTTGGTTTGGTATAAACAAGATGACTAAGATTCAACTGCTATCATTGCCTTTTCATATGAGGCAAGCGATAGGATTCAAAGTTATTTTAGTATTTTGAAGTAATATGTTCTTGAACTCAGCTGTCACCCACATTCATCAACAAGCTGAATACATACGCTCATGTTTTGTTGATATTACTAGAAACTAAATTTATTCATTTTAATAAACTTATAAGTGTAACATTTAACAATGTAATTCTGTTTTTCCTGTTATTTCTATCTACCATACAACTAATTGTAAAAAAATGGAAACTTCAGTGTCCTTAGACATCTTCTTCTCCTTCAACATCCACCTTCTTCTTCAACTAACTACTTCTGCATTCCATAGTACATAACAAATAGGAAAGTCCCTACAGACCTTTAAAAGTGTCTTAGTCATCCTCTCATTTTCTGGAACAGGAATAGTGCCTAATACATAGTAGGTGTTCAAAGATTGGTAACGAATGAATGAATAATGTTTAAATTAACGAGTACTGATTTAGAAATTAGAATAGTTGAAAGGCATATAGTAAAATGTGAAAAGTTATGCTGACATTTTTCAAAACGAAACAACAGTAATCACTGTTAAGAATGCTCAAAATTTAACTTACTGGATGGTCGATTGAATGTTAAGACTGTACTGAGTCAAATTCAGATTATGGTTAAAAGATGGCAAAGCAAAATTTATCTTCAACTGAGTTTTGAATAATGTTAATGCTATGCTTGACTTAAGTATCTTTTATTGCCAAAGCTGTTGATTCTAAATATACTGTGACAATAAGAACAAACAACACATAGTAACTTAAAAAGGATAGAGTACTCCAACACCATGCCTGCTGGACATTTCTTAGTTTGCATGATTTATGATTATAGGTTAAAGCAGAAAATGCATCAAACTTTTACCTCAGAAGTGGCATGGTAAGTTAGGGAGATTTCATGTTGGAGACAGCCTTTCAAATGTACAGAGGCTCGGGCTTCCCCGGTGGCGCAGTGGTTGAGAACCTGCCTGCCAATGCAGGGGATACGGGTTCGAGCCCTGGTCTGGGAAGATCCCACATGCCGCGGAACAACTGGGCCCGTGAGCCACAATTACTGAGCCTGCGCGTCTGGAGCCTGTGCTCCGCAACAAGAGAGGCCGTGACAGTGAGAGGCCCGCGCACCGCGATGAAGAGTGGCCCCCCCCCCCTTGCCACAACTAGAGAAAGCCCTTGCACAGAAACGAAGACCCAACACAGCCAAAAATAAATTGAAATATACAGAGGCTCAAGAGTGAAATTGGCTGAGTAAGTTTCTCCATTTTGGATCAGCATTGTAAAAATAAACAGTTGACATTTTACTCTACTTAGCATATTTCTGACATTTGCAAAATCTCACTGAAGGTTCAGTACAAAATAGCTACCTTATCTTTGACTGTGAAAAAGCATTTTGTCATAGAAAGAAGAAACTATTTTTACTGAGTTCACTTCAGCTTGTTACCCAGAACAAGTCAGATCATCACAAATATGATCAAATGAAATACTTCAAACCAAACAAGACAGGACAGGACAACCCCAATGAAGCAAATGCATAGAATAAGGCCAAGTAAAACAAAATATTATTCCAACAATATAGTATTTATTCTTTTTTATTCTTCTACCTAACCCACCACTAAGGAAAAGTGATTCACTCTCTCTAGATATTATATAAACAAGTATATAAAGAAGGTTATCATACAGTTTATAATAAAACTACAATTGTCTATGTTAATTTCCTATAGGGGAACCAAATTAATGTGAATGGTTATAGTGGTTATTTGGCTGTAGTGAGAGCACTACCTTTGAAAATCGACTGTCTCTCCATTTAATCCCACAATTCCCATATGATCCTTCAAAAGTAACATTTTTTTCATTAAATTTGAAAAATACTGGTAAGTGTATGTCCTTAAACCTGACTGTGTTAGACTTTGCCTTTACAGAAATGCAATCTGTAGTTTCAGGATCTTTACTTTAGGCTGGCTTATGTACAGAGAGCTTCCCTTTCCTCATTCTTAAACTGAGAAGCTTGCACGGTAGATGCTTAGCAGCATCCCTGGTCTCTGCACACTAGATGCCACTAGCATCCTTTCCCTTTTCTCCAGTTGTGACAACCAAAAATGTCTCCACACATGGCCAAATGTCTCCTGGGAGGGGGAGCAAAATGGCTCCTGGTTGAGAACCACTGGTTTAGAGGGTTTAATTGGGAGTTTAGTAATATTAAATAAGATTTATTATTAGACAGTAATGTGATTAAGATGGAATGAGTGAATTCATGAGTTATGCCCTATAAGCCCTAGGGGATAACTGCATATCAGGAATCCATTCATGTGGAATCTGTATGTGGGCTGCTCTTAAAGTAGGTGAAGGATGTGTACATACCATCTTCCTTACCCAAGTTGCTCCTAACTCTTACTTTCTGAGAGGTACTATGATTAATAGAAAAGCACAGTAGCCTGGGATTTGGAAGATCTGGGCTCTGGTCTTATCTCTGTACCTAATTAGCTGCATGTCCTTGAGGGAGCTGCTGCACATTTGGATCTCAGATATCTCGAGTGTAACATAATAGGTTCGGTGAAGATAATCTCCAAGATTCACTTTAGAACTGTGATTTTCAAGCCTCTTCTTAATGTTTTGTATCTGGAGAAAGAAGGTCACATACGTGTACAAATAGGGAATGTTTTTCACATGAAATGCTTGTGACAGCCATTGTCATAGGCACTTGAGGTTTCCTATCTTGATGGAGCTTATGTTCTAGCCACAGTACTTGGAGAGGATAGGTCAGGGAGGCAGTTGGAGACAGGTATGGAATATGGGTTAATTCCAAGCCTCCCTATTTTTTCTTTTCCCTTTGTACTTCTCCTGCGGGAGCGGGGTGGGGGTGGGGGCATATAGCTTCACTGTGTGCAAACATCCTTGCTTCCTGTTAAGTAAGTCTGCTGAGAAAATATAAGGGACACATTGCTGCAAATTAAACACATCTATTTCAATACCCTTTGAGGATTCTTAGGCTCTCTGAAATCACATAAATTTCCTTCCTCAGCAAACGAATATAACTATAATTTACTTACTCTGAGCCCCAAGCTTACCCTATGGTGAAAAGCAGAGATCTCAGCTGTCACTATATAATATCATGACCTTTTAAGCAAGACTTTAATGCTATCTTCAAGTTTATTCCTATATGCCTTCTATATTTGGTTTCAGTACCCCTCATTTCACTCCATGCATGCCCTCTGTTTATGACTGCTGCTTTAGTAAGTTCTGCTGGGACAGTGGCCCCTTTACAAAATATCTTCTTTAACTTGGAAGAATTGACATCCAAGAAAAATAGGAAATAGTGCCAGTGTAAGCCATTTAGTCCTGAAAATGCTGTGTACCTTTTGCCCATCCTCTCACCATTGTTTCCAGTTGGCTGAAATATACAACTAATGATTTGCTTCTGCTTTGCAGCCCTCTTGGGTGCTGACTGGATCTAGTGGTATATATCTAAAGTGACTTGACAGTCCTCCTGTTCTGGCACCGGTGAAGAAGGCTCACACCTCCTCTCCTGATGCCTGAGAAGGCAAATATTCAACTTCACACAGTGATTTGGAAAGAATGTGACTGGCAGATTCTTAAACATGTTTAGGGCTTATCAGGTTTCACTGCAGTATACCATATAGGTTAGTTCTACATATAGGTTAGTTTTCTTCCTGAAAACTGTAATTTTATTTTCATTCCACAAGTATCAGGGACATAATAATGAAAAAATCAAAAAAGGTCCTTGCTTTCATAGAGCTTATAACCTAGTGACCAGTGATACTATTACCACAAATTTAGTTAAACTTACAGTTTCACCTCTAAAGCCTTTTTCACCTCTGGGTCCCTGAAAGAAAAATAAAATGTTAGTTTAGTGTTGTTGATAGTTATTTATCAAATGTAGTTGAGGCTGTATCCAGAAACATGATAATTTCTGTTGGGTTTTTTCCTATCTAGCAAGACCTGTTTAGTTAAAGTTACCTAAATTCTGATTTTCGTAAGTTAAGCAAAGCAAAACAAATACAACCTACTGACTCACCATGTCTGTTTTGCTATGCCTAGTTCCACCTTAAAGTGAGGGTTATGATACTTATTCATTCAGTTAAGTCAAAACAGCTGATCTGACAATCAAAGGCAAAATAATTTAGAAAGAAAATTAAGAAAGTTAAATTCTTCTAATATTTGTTTCTCTCAGCCTTTGAAAAACCCTGCTTCCAGGGTGGTTTCCTCCTTCTCTTTTATCGTCTTTTTTTAAATTCCTCCTTCTGAGCTATATCCCATAAATTTTGATACGTTGTGTATACAGTTTCAGTCAATTCAAAATATTTTCTAACTTTCTTTGAGACACTCTGGTCCTTGAATTATTTAGAAGTGTGAGGTTTATTTATCAGGTGTTTGGGGATTTTCCTATTATCTTTCTAGCTTATTGACTCTTAATTTAATTCTGTTATGGCCAGAGAATATACCTTACATGACTTCTGTTATTTTAAGTTTAGTAAAATTTGTTTTATGATCTAAAATATGGTTTATTTCAGTGAATGTTCCATGTGCACTTGAAGACAATGTGAACTCTGCTGTTGCTGGATGTCACTACTGTTACTCCTGTTAATATTTTCATGTTCCTTGTGGAAATTGTGTACTTTTTTATTAAAAAATGAGATAATACTACTCATCTTTTCTGTAACCTGAATTTGCACCTTCAAAATATTAATGCTTTTCTATATCAATCTACAATTCCCACCTAACCATAATGCTTACCAGTATTTTAAAAAGTATGATATTTTAAATGAATTGCCTGTTAAATTTTTTTCTAATTTTTGTCATGATAAACAGCACTGTGATAAATATCCTTGCACTCTTAAAAATTTTGGATAAAAATTGTCCTCCAGAAAGTTTGTTTGAAATTGCATTCACACTTGCAATATATGGGAGTGCATGTTTCTTCTGTTACATGCTATGATGTACTATCACTTTTTGTTAATCTTGCAGGCTAAAAATACTGTTTCATTATTATTCACTATTTATATTACTTCGTTTGTGTTTCCTATCTTGTCCTTAATTCATTTCAAACTACTATATCAACTTTAAAAAGCTGATTTTTAAGATGTCTTTACAGAACTTTTTTTATGCCCTCCTCCACCTCCAATCCAGTATTAACAACGTGGTACATATCGCTTCATACTTTTTTCTAATCAGATATTGACAAGTGTATTTACATGTGTATGGGGTGATTGGTCATGTTTTATAATGTTGATATCATATACTCTTCTATGCATCATATTTTTCACGTTTAATAATACATCATGAAACAATTGCAAGTCAGCCAAACTAGATACAAATAATTATTTTTAATAGTTGCATTAATATTCCACAAAGTGGATAGATCAGAGTTTACTCAACCATTCCTCTACAGATGAGCAGTCATGTGATTTCATACTTTTTTTTTTTTTTTGCCATTACAAACAGTGCTGTGAAAAAAAGCTTTGTAAAATTTCCCTAGTGTATTGGGTACTTATATGGGACAAATTCCTCAAAGTGGAACTGCTTGGTCATAGGGTATATGTACATATATTTTAACAAATACCTTTCCATAAAGGCTGTAATTCACATTTCTATTAGTGATAAACAAAAATACCTTTCTTCCTACAGCCCTTTCTGAGAGGTTAGATGTAATATCTCATTATTACCTTAATTTGCATTTCTCTAAAAGTTAGGAGACTGGTTTTTCAAATAATTACTGACCTTTTGGATTTATTCTTCAATTCTCTACTAAATTTTCTTTTTCATACCAATTTGTAAAGCTCTTTATATTACCCATTATATGGTATATGCTTTGCAATTACTTTTTATCAGTTATATTATTAGTTTTACTTATGGAATCTTTTGCCATAAAAATTAAAAATTTTCAAGCATTCAAATATGTCTTCTGTTCTTTTATAGTTTTCATATTTCCTATCTTATATAAAAGGTCTCCCCAACCCTTAAGCTATACTTTAGTTTCCTAGATGATTTTTCTGAGATTTTTAATTGCTTCTTTTCTTTCTTTTTTTTCCCCTCTCTTTTCTTTCTTTTTTTTAACAAAGTCTTTAAAAGTTCATTTGAGATTTTTAAAAAATTGGGTGAAATAGGGTTACAATTTCTTATAGCAGTAGTAAGACTAAAAGGAATTTCGTCTCCCTTCCCTATCACTGTTATAGGAATGGGTGTGTGGCTGATTAATAGACATGAGAAAAAAAAATGTAAATGGAGACTTATAGAAAAAGTTTTATTTTTCCCAAGACAAGGGATACAGTTCACTTTTTCACTTTGGATAATTATATCTAGATGTGATTCCTGAGAAATTGTAGTCATTTGCCCTAAGCCTAATTATAAAGATAGCATTCAGGATGGCAGAGCAGAGGTATGGAAATAGTCTTGGATAACATGATTAACTCACCAAATTAACCAAATCTGAAGCCCTTCCTAACTCTGGGATTCCCATAATGAGATAGAAGTTTCCTTATTGTTAATGCCAGTTTGATTCAGGGTTCCTATTACTTGCAGTCCAAATCATCCTAACTGATATACCATTTTCATTGTAATTAAATTCCTATTTAGTCTGAGACCTAATTCTGGGCTCTAGCCTGTTACAATGATCTATTCTTTGTACTAACACATAGTGTCATTTACAAAGACTCTGAAGTAATGTTTTCCTTTTTGGAAAAGCAAGTCCTCCATCCCCCACCACTATTTTTTTCCACAGTGTGTTTTGGCCATTCTCAAATTCTTATTCTTTCATAGTGAGCTTTCCTTAGAAGTTTCTTCTTAGAATAGAAAAAATAGATGGAAAAAATTTGATGTACATGCTGAGCATTATAAGGGCCTTTAAGAACTATCTATAAACAAAACACAGTAAGATATTTTAATTGAGCCATTTCTTTATCATATTTTCCTTAACCAATTAATATTTCACATTTTTGACAGAGGAGAACAATCATTCCATAATCAGAACAGTATGTGTTCCTTAGCTTGCTGAAGAACCAACCACCCACTGAAATATGAGATTTCTCCCACTTATAACTTCCCACTTAGACTATATAGCTCTGAGTGGTAAATGCTGCAAATCTAGAGAAATACTGAGTTACACATTTCATTTTTTTAAATTAAAAAGCCAGAAGCTTTGGTGGTGAATTCTTCTCTAAATTTATCAATGAGAACAGTGATACTTAATATTTGAAACATTCTCTTTTATATTTTAAAACTCTGTGTCTATAGACACAACACTTTCAGATCATTCAAAATATTGATTCCCTGCAGAGAATGAGTCTTTCCTTTCCAAGCCTCAATTTTCCTCTTGTATGTTTATACTACTGTTAGTATTGTAAAACCCTCCTGTGACCACCTCACTGTCTTATTTCTGTTTTATTTCATAGCAAGATTCCCTAAGGCCCTGGCACATGTTAACTGTCTCAGTTTCCTCTCCAGACATAGCTTGAATGGAGTGGAAAGAGCACTGCTCTTGAAGTAGGAAATATCATCTATATGATTCACTACGTGTATTATCTTAAATAACTAGGTGAACTTCTATAAATGTCATCTGTTTCCTTATGTCTTGAATGCAAATAATCATACCTACTCCAAAAGTTTGAGAAAAGTTATTATTAAATATTTTTATTTACTTCCTTCCTCACTGAAAGCTGTACTCCGTCTTCCACTGCAATGTATTCTCTTAAAGATCACGGTTAGCTACTCCTTTCTCGAAACTGAGCTTAACCTTGTGCTTTTCTGTTTTTCCTGCTCTTCCCACCAACTGTTTCATCCCTTTATTGTGGGCACCTCCAAAGACTCAAATCTTGGCTGTATGCGTACCTTTTCTTATTCTCCCTCTTTCAGAAAATGGATTCTTTCTGTTGCTTTAGTGATCACCCCTGTGCTTATAATGCTCAGCCCCTCCTCCACCACCCAGTGCTACTTTCCTTTCTCAACTCCAGTTTTAAGTGCCTACCTCACTATGTATACCTTTTCATTACATTAGATTTCTAAGTTCTCAAGAATAACCTTCCAGATGAAAATGTACATCTGTTTTTATCCTTGCTTCTCAAATACCCAGGGTGATCCCTTGTGGATTACTCTTTATATAAAAAGAAAAAAAAAAAACCTGTATTGTGACAAACTTACAGTTCTACCTGTTGGGCCTATTATACCTTCTCTGCCAAGGGGGCCAGTGTTTCCCTGTTGGGGTTAAAAAAAAAAAAGAAAACAGTCAGTCTTAATGCCAGTATAATTCAGGAAAATTCTAGAAAATTTCTTGCACAATGGCAAAATAGTCCATGTCCACATAATTCCAGTTTTTATTACAAAATTTTATGTTATTGGCAGAAATCATAGTAATTTTGATTTGATGCAATTCTGCATATTATTATGGTTTCCCATTAGGAGAATTAATCTCTATAATTTCCAACAAACTGATAAATCAGCATTACAATTTTTATGTGGTGATAGCTTCAGTGGTGCCATTTTACATAGGTGTCATTGCATAACAAATGCAATTACTTTATGTAACAAAGACTATGTAGAGTCATGGACAAAATTTTGAATACATTTATTTACAGATGTTGAACAAGCAGATATTTGAGTGACATGCAGCATGGAATTGAGAGAAATTATGGGAAAGAACCAGAGGGCATCATTTGTGACCAGTTAAACTTCTGGCTTCTTCATCAGTAAAATAAGAATGCCTACCTTCACAGGGCCATTGTGAGAACTAAATGTGAAAAACAATTTTGAAAGTGTAAGCTGCTATTTGATTATGAAGGTAACCTTGAATAAGCTGGATCTCTGGTCGACTCCTCCCAAACTAAAAATGGAGCCTATCATTTCTTAATGAATACAAAATACATGTTTTAGTTATTTTCCCTCAACCTCCACCCCCGCTACCACTAGCTTCAAATTTCAATGTTTCTAGCTCCACTTAACGTGGCATATATAAATGTGGCTATCTAACAGGCTTTCTCTTTGTCCAACTCCTGCCAAGATACAGAAAATACTCAGTGGAGATAATTATAATGCCATTCAGTCTATTGACAAATAGCTTTAAGATTAAGTTGGCTTAGAATGAGAGAAATTACCTGATACTCTAAAAAGTAAATCTAATGAAAGCACTTTTAAATATGAAGATCTACTTTAAGTGATAATTTTAAAATATGGTTCCCAAATCACAAAGGTCCACAATCAAGAGGCTTGATTTCTTATCCTAATCAAGTATATCCTCTAGATTGGCTTATTACTGGGAAAAAAAAAAAAAGCCAAGAAAGTGTCAATCTAATAAATTTGACCATGATCTAACTTTCTGAAATAATGATTTGTACATATTATTCAGTCAATCAGATGTGGATTCAAATTCCAGCTCCTCTACATACTAGCCACATATGGCTTTCAGCAAATTACCTTTCAGAGATTTAGTTTCCCTACCAGCAAAATGGGGATAATAGCATCTCTCACAGGATTTTTATGAGGAGTAAATGATACAGGGACATAAACTGAACACCAGTACCTGGTACATAATAGTTTTTTGCTAAATATTAACCTAGCAAGACTTTTCACTTGTCTCTACAATGACTTAATAGGAATATCTGCACTTATAAGTTAGTATTTGTGAACTAGTTACCATAACCTTACTATTGGAGAGCTGATAAAATTTCTGGAGCTGCAAAGCAGTATAGGTTCAGATCCTGGCTTATAGAGACACAGCACCTCATATGACTTTGCTTAGGACAGAGGCTAGGCAGGCAGCCAACTTCTCTTTGACAATATAAAGAAAGGATTTAATTAATTGAGAACTTAATAAAATCAGAATGAATGAATTTAATTACTGGGGAACTTTATGTAAGAACTTAAAACCAATATTTATTACAGAGAAGCTTATCCATACATAACCCACCTGTGGATGATAAAGAATTGGACTTTACCTAAAAGCACAAGCTTTCCATGGTTCTTCAGAAATCATAAAAATAACTAATACATTTGCACCTGGAGAAATGTTGAGACGGGTCTTTAAATAAACATTTCCCACGATAACACTGCTCTTTGTATTATAGGAAATAATTTATTGTAAGAGTTAGGGAAGCGGCATAGGATTTTAAAAATTTGACTTTTCATTTAATATTTGGACAAGATAGTGGTTTTCAGTTTTAAAATTCTTCTTCAAGACTCAGTTCTCCTCTATCTGAACTGCTCTCCTTCCTCTCAGCTCTCTCCACCCTTGCCTTAGCAACTGCTGTTAGCCGTAGAGGTGCTACTACCACGGTCAAACCAGTGCTTGGCTTTTATTTTTAACCTTTTTTCTCTTTAGTTTTATAGATCATCTCATCAGTTAGGAGAGTGTGGTTAATAAAAAAGCAAACAAACAAACAAAAACAATAACCAGTTACTGCTGGTGACTTATCTATCCTATTTACGTTCTCTACAGTTTGCAATTTCAGGCACTAAACAGCTAACTGGAGTTCTTCAGAGCCCTGACCTTTCCAACTCTTTAAGGAGTTTCTCGTTACTCTCTGGGGATACCCACCCCTGAGCAGAGGAAACACAGCTATTGGGAAACATTTTTCAAAGTGTGGTCTGAGAAGCTCTGGTCATAGACAAGCCTCCTCCAGGTGGTACATGGGGGTGGTCTCTAGTCCCTGGTTATATTAATTCTTATAACATGAAACTGCTTTTATGTTTTTTATAATATATTTATTAACTGGTATGAGTTAATAAATATATTATCCAGTAGTTACATTAATTCTTTTTTTTTTTAAGTAAGAACTGGGCAGTACAGGTGGTCTGTGAGGTCTTTTGCTCAAACTAACAAACGAACTGAAAAAGGTTGAGAATGTCTGCATGTGCTCTAATGAGTTTCTGTTTTAAGAGTCATTTTTTAAAGTTATTAATTTGGCGCATATTTATTTTAGAGTTCTTAACCCTAATTCCTGTAGTCAACAAAGAATCACAATATCTGGGAAGGCAGAACGACTTCATACTTACCCTCTGTCCAATAGGACCTTTAGGACCTGATATTCCAACAATGCCAGCATCTCCCTCAGGACCCTAGAAACACAATTTTAAAAAAGCCAAAATATGAACATTTAGTACATGAAATAACCTTGTACCAACGTATTAAGAATTGGCTCTTAAAAATGGGACTTGATAGTTAATGAAGTACAGCCTTAAGTATTTTGGAGGAATTGTACTGAGGTCTACAATTTACTTCAAAAGACATCAAAAATGGATGGAGAGAGGAGGAGGTATAAATAGATGGGTAGGTACATAGTCAAGCAAGTAGAGTAAAATGTTTTGGTAGAATTTAGGTAATAGGTATATAGATGTTTACTCATTCTCTCAACTTTATGTTTGAAATTTTTCAAATAAAATGTTTGGGAAAACAGAATGAGAAGAGACAAAAGCTAATTATTCCATAAAATTGCTAGGAAAATATATAGTTACATAAGTCAAAATTAACATATTCAAAACTCAAATATATTACTCTGTACCAACTGAAATTTTGCGATTTAAAAAACAAAAGCTCAAGTCAGAGATTAAATATTGGTATTTCAACATCTGTTTCTTGAACAGATGTTGAACATTGGTATTTCAACATAGAGATGAGCAGAAAATATGTAAACATACTTTGGGGCCTGGGAATCCTTGGAAACCTGTCAAACCTTGAATACCATGTTCTCCCTGCAATGTGAATAGATATGATAACCATTATTGTACGATGTTGGCCTGGTCTGTAGAACAAGTACTTCGTGAATTTCTGAGTTGTCACCTACAGACTGCCCTTTCATGCCAGGCTCTCCACATGGTCCTTGATCACCTTGTGCTCCTCGGTGACCTCTTTTACCTGGAATTCCAGGTTGACCAGGTAGCCCTTGTTCACCCTACAGACAAAAAAATAAAGGTTATCTTGACTTTAGAACCTATAAACATATTGGCTTTTAAATGAAATCTAAATACTGGCCCATCCTCAGGCATGTGTACAAGGCACTAGAGAAGTCAAAATCTGCATGATCATTCTCCCCACCAATAGTTTCCATATACATAATATTTGATTATAATGAACGAGAAGTGTGGCAGCAGGGAAATAGAATTCCAGAGATTGTGGTCATGACTGTGGAAAGAGGAGGGAAGAGGGGCCTGCAAAAGTAGGAGGAGGATAGTGGGGCTACAGAGAGAATAGTGAGGGTGTAGGATGTGTGGAGGCGTTTGTATGCGATGGAACTTGTATTTTATTTGAATTGAAATTATTTTGCTGTGTTTTTCTTACATACAGAGATGATTCAGCTATCTGATATCAGAAACAGAGCAGAATCTCTTGAAGTGTGAACCCTGGTTTTTTCCATGAGTATCTTTTCAATTCCATCATTAATTTCAATTATCTGTTTCCCAAGATTCCTTTGATACCAGTCCTCTTTATCCCCTAAAAGTTCACTTTTAAGACATACTTTATTATCATTATTTTATTTTAAAAAGTCAAGTCCTTTTAAAATTTAGTTTTATTTTGTTTTTGAAGTGAGGGTTGCAATAGCTTTTACCATTTCTAAAAATAAACAAGAATCATGTGGGGTTTATAGATAAGGTAATGAAAAATGATGCTTGGTAGACTTTGACCAAAGCTTTAAGATTAGCAAATTATCCTTCACTGTATTGAGATAAAGATACAGCTTTGGGACTTGACAAACTGGATCTTTTCTTTTCTTTTTTTTTTTTTTTTGCAGATTCACCCATAAAAGGTAGGGATCTTTCTTATTTATTTTCCTAGGTTTAGCATTTGCTCAGCTATCTTGTATTTCAGTGGAAAGGGATATTCATGGTATAAACATTAACAGAAAGGCTCAAACTTTAAACAGTAAGCTGCTGGGTCATCATTTTCAGTTTACCCATATGGGTCAGACTACCTAGAAATTCTTTATAAGTGGAAATCTGAAAATCAAATTAAGAGGTAATAATGATGAGGGTGCCAATGTCTTAATCCTAGTCTTTTATGAAATAGCATTAGATACGGGACTAGTCTCTTAGTTGTCTGGGTCAAATCTGCACTGAGATATTTCTAAGAGAGGTTTTGTATGGAAAGCCTATTGCCATGTGGCAATACTCCTGGCAATGAATGTTAAGGCAAGACAATTACTATCACTTTGACTTTAAGAAGTAATCTGTACTCCTATCAGATTTATTAATTGGTTGGTTAGGTTCAGAAGTAGGGGAACAGGAAGTATAACTGAGAAAGTATGCAACTGGAAGTAAATAAGATTTTTCTGTTTTGGCGGAGAAGGTGGATGACAGAAAGGAAAGAAGAACCAAAATGAGTCAAAGAACATTTTTTAAAGCATCACCAGTCCTGGGTTTATGAGTAGTTTTGGCAAATGACATGCACTGTGGCTATCACGGGAGATGGCTATGTCAAGGCCACACACTTTCGTTTTTTCCTAATGTGTTTTCATGTTAGCCAAATTTTATTAAAAGCTATCAGTCTTACCATCCTGTGATCTAGCCAGTAAACTCAGGGCCAGGAAGGATGGTCAATACTGCTCATCCATCAGAACAAACATGAAAGTACCTTCGGGCCTAGAACTCCTGGGCTTCCTGGAAGGCCCGATGAACCCTTTGCTCCTTGAGGACCTGGAGACCCAGCCAGTCCCATTCTTCCTGGGCTGCCTCTGACACCCTAAATAACACAGATAAGAAATGAAGACTGGTGCAGCTCCTAGAAAATCCATCCAGACGCTCAATAAATGAAGGAGGGGTTGGTGTTCTGAAAGCCTACTGTTGATACACTGCCCAGGTTTGGGAGTTATCCTGGGCTTCTTTCCCAAATAAGTGAAATGTTTAAATGATGTTTTGGCTCACCTAAAATCTCTAATTATAGTTAATGTAATGGTCTTGGGTTTTTAAAATAAAAATACCGAGGCAGCACAAAGTCCACCTTTGTACTATCCACCAAAGTCAGTATCTTCTGACTAAGTAGCCTAGATGTGAAGTATGTTTGTCACATTCTAACTTTTTGTGTTATACTCCTGTGTGCATGCAACTCTAATGAACATACCCTTAAGAAGAATATTCTTCTTATTGTGGTCATTATTTCTCAATATATACAAATACCAAATCACTACATTGTACACTTGAAACATATGATGTTATATTGATTATATCTCAGTAAAAAAGAATATTCTAGTTTTCAATCACACGTGACTCCAGAAAATTTGCTTCAAATAGCTTAATTGGGAATAAAGTTAAGTAAGCAAACAGTATTTCTTCAAAGCCAAATCCTAAATCAAAGTTGGTAAACTATGGTTTGCAAGCCAAACCCAATCCATCCCCTCTTTTTGTAGAGCTTGTGAGCGAAGAATAGTTATTACATTTTCACATGTTGAAAAAATCAAAAGAAGAATAATATTTCAAGATGTGGAAATTACACGGAATTAGAGTTTCAGAATCTGTAAATAAAGTTTTATTAGAAAACAGTCATGCTCATTCATTTATATATTATTGTCTGTGACTGCTTTGTGCTATAATGTCATTGTGGCAGAGACTAAAAGGCACTCATTGCTTCCCACTACTGCTTGTTGCATTGCAAATTACAGTGATGCAATTATAACTTGACAGTGTTTTGAGAGGAACATATATTGACTCATTGTGAGACTTTATTATCAGTGCATATCTGTTGTATCAAAACAAGAAAAGAAGAAAACAGTGGGCTTTGAATGTTGTATTTTTAAGGCACAGTGGAATGTGGCTTATTTTGTGATCAAATTAGATGTGAAAGCTTTATTTATTATGCAATGACACTATAGTTTTGCTTAAAAAAGTACAATATACATCAACATTATCATACCAAGCACCTGACACAATATTCCCACCTCACAGAAGTGTAACAGAAAAATTAGGAAACCTAAAACGGAGTATCTTAACACAATAAAAATTCTTCACAAAAATTTGAAAATGAAGTTGCAACTAAAGTTTCTGAGTGGCTCATTTGTTAGTCCAACAAAGTTGCTTATTGATAGATTTAATTAAATCGTGCAGCAAAAATAAACTCGTTTCTTAGCATTTTGGCAAGAACAGTTGCTTAAAATGTCAAGGACACTGGAGCAGCATCAATAGTCAATTGAAAAATAAGGCAAATGCTTTCAAGTGGTTTTCCTTGCCTCTTGATTAATCGACAGATGTTAGTAATACTACTCAGCTGTTTATTTGAGGAGTCATTGCTGAGTTTGAAGTGCCTGAAGCATTAACCTGTATGAATAGTTTGTGGAGTGACTATAGGTAAGAATATTTTCAAGTAAGTTAAAACATTAAATCAATTCAACCTGAAGTGGTATCTGCTAAAATGTGATAAAACTGATGGCAATGGATAAGAGAAAGACTAACTAGACGAATTAACAAAACTTGTGAAAATGTTAAGATATTTAGAGCTATGTTTATTTATTGTATTATTCACTATCAGGTACTCTGAGGAAAATACTTGAATCTAGCATATGTTATCATTGACTCTTGTAAATTTAACCTTTGGTGGTTCTGTGAATTTTTTTTGTCAAAATAGAAACTGAATATCCTGACTTTCTCTAACGTGTAGCAGTTTGATGGCTTAGCAGGGATAAAGTTTTATTGAGATTTTTGAGACTATGATTGAAGTTTTTTTGAATGAGAAGAACTGCCCTCAACCTCTATTATGGAATGATAAATGGCTTTAGAAATTAGATTTTGCTGCAGACTCATTTAATGCTTATCTATGAATTCAACCAAAAATTGCAGGGCAAAACAATGCTCACATGTGAAACATACTGTGCTAAAGTCATTTTGATGACAACTAATGTTTGAATCACAAGTAATGTCAAACAGCTTTATACACTTCCTGTGCTGTCAAAAATTAAAACAAGAAGTGAGATCTCCATTTCCACACAAATTTGCGGTGGGTAGATTTTCTGAGCTCAAACACTTTCAGCCTTTGAAAGTGAAAAGCATTTTCACTTTCAAAAGCATTTCTAAAGCATTTTTCAGACCTAGATGCAAGAAATTTCTATATTCAAAATCCATTTAACTGTTCACTTGAGGAGTTCAACCTATAACTTCAATTGGAAATGACTAATGTACAATATAATGACATTCTAAAAGGCAACTACCAAGAGAAGAATCTAACAGAATTTTATAAATTCCTTCCAAGCAATGAATATGCTCAATTAAAATCATATGCTCATGAACTGCAGTATTTGGCAGTACATATCTGTGTGAAAAGAATTTTCAAAGATGAAATATGTAAAACATGCAAAACTCATTCTAAGTCACATTAACAAATGAAATTTTGATGATAGGAAACTGTAATAAGCTAAATGTTATCCCCCTTGCAAAAGAATTCTGTTTTTCTCATTAGTAGACTTGTATCACAAAAAATTATACTACATTAATATATTTTAAATTTCATAAATAAAAATTTTGTGAAAACTTATTTTCTTTCTTGTTACGTAAGTTCTTAAGTAATACCCTTGATTTTGCCTCTTGCCTTGCAAACTCAAAAACAGTTATTAATATTTACAGAAAAATTTTGCTGACCCCTGTTCTAGGAGATGATTGCTACTTTCTGAGTTGATTCCTGGGATAATAAATTGGGTCGTGTAATAGTTGTTCCATGCATTCAACAATATTTGTTGAATATCATCTATGTGTAAAGAAGGTATCATGAGAAGCCCTGTGGAGAATACAAATATAAATAAGATATGGTTTTTATTTTTAAGAAGCTTAAAATTAAGTTAAATAGACTGTAACATAAATAGTTATAATAAAGGCAGAAATGTAAAAAAAAATAAAGACCAGATGAGAAAAGAGATATAAATACTAGAAAGGTTCTGAAGAGGGGACGTTACCTTTGGTGCTAATTAGAAAAGAAATTACTGAGAAGGTAGGGTTAACTGGATCATAAGGTAAAGCTGTTTCCCTTAGAGTTATAAATGTGGTAGGAGAGATAACTGACTCCAGATACACTAGACTCATTTCTGTGGAAGGCCTGCTTGGGAGAATAGGATTTAAAAGGTAAAGCCAATTTTGAATTTAATGCTAAAGCACTTTTCCTCTTTTTAAAAAATGTTTCCTCCAAATTATCACATATCTTTTTATTCTCTTACTAGTGGTAAAAAAATAGTTCAATATATTAAAAAATTACCTTTTCTAAGCAGATTTTCTTCATGATCACAAAACTCACTAAAATAATGAATAAAATCATTTTTTCTATCACTATCACTAGGTGCCATGTACTATGCTCAGTGCTTAGGACACAGGCTCACATTCCTTAGCTTGACCTTCAAATCTTTTTTTTTGTCCCAATCTACATCAACCATTTTATCTCTCACCATTTATCTATATTAGTGGCTCTCAATATTTGTAAGGAACCATTATGAGGGCAAAATCTATATAGGGAGGGAGGAAGGGAGGGGGGCATGACAGAGGGAGGGAGAGGCAAGGGAGAGAGAGAGAGATCCACATTGTGGACTTAGGATTCAGGTGGTGTGGTTCTTCCACGTTGCTTGCACCTTATCCTAAGTCATTAACCTACGCTAGTTCTTTCCCTTTGCTTCTTGCTATGTGTTTTACATCGATTTGATTTAATTTGGTCTGGGAGCCTTTTGGTTCCATATCTCTGGGATAGATTATCTGGTAGTGTACTGTCCATATGAACTATGAGAACCCTGGAGACATGAGATGGTGCCATTGTAGAGCTCATCAATACAAATGAAAGCAAATCCAGTCATAGTCATTTGAGACTGTGGGATACAGAATTTCAAAAATGTTCAGGGAAGGGACTTCCCTGGTGGTCCAGTGGTTAAGACTTTGCCTTCCAATGCAGGGGGTGTGGGTTCGATCCCTGGTCGGGGAGCTAAGATCCCACATGCCTCAGGGCCAATAAACCAAAACATAAAACAGAAGCAGTATTGTAACAAATTCAATAAAAACTTTAAAAAATGTTCAGGAAAGATATAAGTGTTATACCAATGGCCAGGATTCTAATGGGAATATGACTATAGGAAAGGCAAGTTTTAAAAACAAAATTCAGATGAATAGTGCCCTTCCCAATAAAAACAAAAAGAGGTTGAAAAACCTGAAGAAACCAGTGGCCTAAAGAGAAAGCAGATTTTACAAGGTCATAAATAAAAGATGGAAGGAAGGACATGTAAGCCAGGAAGAAAACAAATAGACCAACAAAGTCGCTCCAGAATTAAACTAGGTGAAAGGTTATAAAATACGAATGAGTACAGAATTTAAAAAAATAATAATGGGTTGTCTTTCAAGACTGAGCGTATCCTGTGTCTGGCCGTATTAGACAACTAGTGATCCCAGTTGGAGAGGAGATGTATCACGTGAAAGATCACCCTAGATGACTTTAGGACACCTCAACATTCTGGAGTTCTAAAATAGTACCACTTTACCTCACTTTACTTGTAAGTTTAGGTATTTTTAAAAATCTTTATTCTCCAACAGAAAAAAAAGGTATCTTTTGGGTGATACATGAACAATGGACATGCAAAGACTGCTGAACATTCCTGAGGTCAATAAGTATTTTTAGTGAGAATAATAAAGACCATATGACTAGTCCTTAGGGTTAACTGTACACGAGAAACTTCATTTTACTTGCAGCGCTATCAGACATTGTAACACAGCATGATAAATATGTTCCAAATCATTTACTGTTCACATTGGTTTCTTAGAGAGAAATTTGAGGAAAGTAGCAGAGTGTTCTGTACAAAGTTCCAAGCAATGTTTCATACAAGTAGAGAACAAACATTTCTTATTATGAATATACAGATGGATGAGTAATTCTGCTTTCAAGAGAAACAGATGCTAATCCCTAGGAATTCCTTCCAGTGTTTTCTAAATGATTTGTCTAAAACCAATCAGCAAAGCGTAAGTCACTGCGAGCAAATTTTAAAAAGTAAATAAAATCAGAATTACCATTAATTTGTTCAGAGATGCTGAGACCAATCAATAGTTTACCTGAGTCTTAAAAAAGTTAGTAAAATGATAAGAGTACATGATGTCTCATGGCCAAAAACTTCCATTATCCTCAGATAGAAGGCAGTCTCCCTGCTGAAATTGGTTTTGACTCTGTAAGAAAGTGTCAGTTTTTACAGGACTGAAGCTGATGGCTGCTTAAGCCTTGGGTTTCTAAGGAAACAAGTACTTGGATCAGTAATGACAATAATGTCAACCACAACGACAAGAGCTACTTTTTATTGCTTACTTTTTATTGCGTGCCTTCTATGTATAAGAAACTGTAATGGCAATATGGTTGTGTTGTTTTATTTAATCTGATGTCAGTTAAGGAAAGAAAAGGAAGTTGCTTTCCACTTTGACTTCCCCGTGCAGAAAGGAAGGAATAGTTTTAAGTCTGCCTTCATCCTGGAACTAAATGGAAAGATCTGGTAAGGAAAATGGGGCTAACTACACATATTAGAGGACAGACACAGAGACAAATTTTGGAACAATGATGACTGGTTTGCATTTAATAGTGAAACATACCAAAGAGAACGTTATGCTGTTTGTTATTCCCCTGGCCCCTTGGTGTAGCTGTCTTATTCTCATTAGAATTAAAACAAATATATGAAGAAATAGAATGTGCTAAATAAAGGCAACGATAGAAATCCACATTTTAAAGAGGATTAGCAAAGGAATACTATCTTTAAAGTTTTGAGTAAAATGAAATTTTTTAATGTGAATTTCACTGATTTTTCAATAGTAGATTGATAAATTTAAAACTACACTGAACTTAAATTAGTTGATGTTTTAATCTAAAATAAAATTACTAGGAAAACAGTTTTTTCCTTTCCCTACAGCCGAGCACCCTCCTCTGTGCTCACAGCTTATGTTTATATAGTTATTTGCTGTATGAGAAAATAGTAATTAAAACTAATTTACTTTCTGTAGTATAAAAAATAAATGCGACGACCTAATTTTTTTTTGCATAATATTAGGCAACGTAAGTACAGTATTTTTAAAGCCAGCAAACCAGTGGATTATAAAAGTAATACTTTACTTCCTTTACTCCAAGCAACTAAAAACACTTCTGTTTAAGTAGGAATTTCTCATTTTATTTGGCTTACTAAATATATCCCTCCTAGGAAAGAATTGGCTATTTAAAAATATGTGGGGTAGTAATTATTAGGTGATTATATGCAAGGCTACACTATAATAAATACTGTAGCATTCATAACATTTTCCTGTAGGGGCAATCATAAATAGTGTGGCCAAAATGTTAGAAATAAGATTTATGAATGAGCTGTATACCAACGTTAGGAGGTAACTTTAGCTTTGAATCGCTAAACGTGTTAATGCCTGTGGAACTTGGAGTGGGATTGAATTGAGGCAAGTCTTAAGGTAGTGAAGGTAGGTCTGCTTGACTCAAGTCCATTCCCAAGAGCATACACAACTAACTCTTGTTCAGTTTCAATGGATACAGGCATTTCAACATTGTAGTACCTCACAGAAATTAGTTACTCATTTTCATAGAACAATTGGTCGTTTATCATTCTTGCAAAATGGACAGTTTCAAATGCCACTATAATATTGGACAAGATAAGTGTAGCCTATGAAATCTCCTTTACCCAGGCCTCAGCCTATATTCACGGGACTAACGGAGTGAAGGACGATATTTCATCTATTCTTTGACTCTTAGCATGACTAGGCATTCATACCACCATGAAGAAATGAATGTCCATCCTTCTCTCAAAAATAACAAATCTGTACCCATACTATCTTGCTTGATCCTCGGCTAATCCTATTATCATGCCAAACTTTTTCCTGCCTACAGGTCTTTTCATTTTGGGTTTTTCACATGGCAAGTTCTTCCCTCATTCTTAAGTACTTGGGTCAGTCTTACCTTCAGTCCTTAGTTCAAGTGTAAGCCTTCTCAGTGAGGCTGCTATAGTCTATTCCATCTATAAGCTATTTCGCATTACACTTTATCTCAAAATCTATTTCCCATTATGCTTTCTTTCATAGCACTTCCACAATTTAGAATTACTTGATTTGTTTATAGACTACTACCCAATTATTAGGTTGATTCATATTAAATTGTGACTTTTTTTAATGTCAAAAATGGTCAAATGTCAGCAATTTCCTGCTGTTGCACGTATATTCCATGAGGGCTTTTCTTTGCCCATCTTGTTCACTGCTGTCTTCCCTAACTCTGGGCTCATATTGTAACTGAGCAGGACTCTATGGGGCCTTCCCGGGACAGACCCATCCCCCATAGCCTCTGCTTTAGCTCCCCTCTGAAGTATCTAGATTATAGTATCTGATGCACATTTCCTGAGTTGCTTTACAGATACTAAAATCCCCACTAAATGGAAGAAATTAACTACTTGATGACCATGAGCACATAGCCCCCAGTCCCACAGGTGCCTAAGCATTGATAATGTTAACCCCTCTGACACACCACCCTGTAACCTCACCATCAACCAGAGAATTTTTTATGAGCTAATCACATATCCTGTGACACCCCTCCCTCACCTCGCCTTTAAAAATGCTTTGCTGAAACCCATCCGGGAGTTTGGGCTTTTTGAGCACTAGCTGACCAGGACTCCTTGTATGGTGCCTTACAATAAATGTTGCACTTTCCTTCACCACAACGTGGTGTCAGTAGATTGGCTTTACTGTGTGCAGGCTAGTGGATCCAAGTTTCATTCAATAACACTGTTACGTACTAAACAAATATTTGTTCACTGAATGTTAGACTAGCCATGAAAATTATTATGAAAAGATAGTAACTCAATAAGTGCATGCACCGTACTAAGCACTTCACATACAAGATCTCATTTGGTTCTCATAAAAACCATATGAATTAGATATTATTGTACTAATTTTATAGGTGATTCTTAAGTAGCGAACACATCTTAATTTTAAACTCAGGTTCCCAAAGTCATAGTTATTATGCAAAGGACATTTATTCTTCAAATATTTATTGAGCTTCTTCTAAATGGGACTGACACTATGCTAAGTGCTAGGGATACAAAGACAAATAAAACAGAATCCACGTTCTATAGAAGTTTACAAATGCCTGAGGGAGAAAGACATGAAGATCAGTAATTAGAACCCATATGAGCCATGCTCTGATGGAATCAATGTACAGCGTGTACAGAAGTTCAAGCAGGCATGCTTAACTTTGACTGGAGAGTCCAAGGAAGAGATAACAGTTCAATTGAGTCCTGAAAGATCAAGAAGTTGTTCCTCCTAGGGAAAGATGGAAGAGTCTTCCAAGCAGAGGGAATAAATTACACGTACAAAGCCATGAAAGTGAGGGAAATACACAGAATTTGGGGCAATGTCTAAGATATTAAGCATACTTGAAAAAAGTATAGCACAGTGGTTAAAACACAGGCTCTGAATCTAGATTGTGTGATTCTGAATTCTGGCTCTATTGTTTGTTGTCTGTGTGACCTTGGGCGAGTTACTGTGAGTCTCAGGTTCCTTTTCTGTAAACTGAAGATAATAGGTATACCTATGTCATGGGGTTTTGGTGAGAATTAAACAACATCATATATATTCAGCACCTGGAATAGTGCATGGCACATAGTATTAAAAAAAATATTTTTTTGCACGTTTTAACATCTTTATTGGAGTATAATTGCTATACAATGTTGTATTAGTTTCTGCTGTATAACAAAGTGAATCAGCTGTATGCATACATGTATCCCCATATCCCCTCCCTCTTGCGTCTCCCTCTCACCCTCCCTATCCCACCCCTCTAGGTGGTCACAAAGCACCGAGCTGATCTCCCCGTCCTGGCACATATTATTTAATAACTGTTTAATAACTGTTAGACTAAAATACACAGCACATGTGAATAGTAAGGTAGAATGTAAGACTGGAAATGTAAAACAGGCCAGATCCTAAAGGAACAATATTCCACAAAGAGTATGAACTTTATTGGATTCGGAGTCACTGAAGCGGCAACTAGGAAGGTTACTTCCTTTAGCGAGTCTTTCATTTTGTTGCTAATAAGCAGCCAGACAGGGTGAATTCTGTCTGCTCTGGAACAGTTCCTAATGAGCAGTAAATGGGCCAAAACAAGCAGAGGGTGGAGAAGAGAGAGAAAGTAGCAATCAGGATAAACCCTAACTGGATAATCAACCCCTTAATAATCAAGAGGTGACAGGATTTGATGAATGTAGATCTGGCTGATGCCGGTATGTTTCTTCCTCCAAAATACTAAGAAATATATCTTCCTGGAAACAGAAGTTTCTTTAGGGTGACCAGCTCATAAACTAGAGAACACACAACCCAGAGGGATGCCAGGGCTGCTGGTGTTCCTAACAGAGGCTTCTACAGGGCTCCTGCTACTCTATGCTTGGATCATGAGTGGGCTGATGAAGTGTGTTTTTCCTTCTTAGACTGGACACAATTCACAAGTGGAAAATGCAAGAATTTCAACGTTCTTTTAGGACAAACATCTCATTTTAGACAACACTTAAGCCTGTGTTCACCTGAGAAAGTGCATAGTCAAGACTGAAAGGCCTTGGGCTTCCCTGGTGGCGCAGTGGTTGAGAGTCCGCCTGCCGATGCAGGGGATGCGGGTTCGTGCCCCAGTCCGGGAGGATCCCACATGCTGCTGAGCGGCTGGGCCCATGAGCCATGGCCGCTGAGCCTGCGCGTCTGGAGCCTGTGCTCCGCAACGGGAGAGGCCACAACAGTGAGAGGCCCGCGTACCGCAAAAAAAAAAAAAAAAAGATTGAAAGGCCTTGATTTGTCCTAAGTCAAGCTGTTAGTTTTGTTTCTTTCCCTTTTTTCCAATAACCAATTTTATAGTTGCAGCAGTGAAAAATAAAAAAAATGGGTAAGGCTTCATTTTGATGACAAATAGATTTATGATCTTTGCAGGGAAAAGTTGTTTTCCTTTTTCATAAATGAAAACAGCATGGTAGACTCATTTACTACAGATGTGCTAAGTTGCCTAGTCTCAAAACACTCATTTATACAGAAGGAAATTCACATAGTCAACTGTGAGCCTCCCCAATACTATCCTTCAGTTATAGTCACATGACTTTAAAAAACCATTGAAACTGCAGTGTGAATGTGCCAGGAATACTTTAACTCCTTTGGCCACATCAAAAAAAAAGAAAGAACATTGTTTAGGAAAATCAGGCAGTTGCATAATGCTAGAAATCCCAGAATAAATATTTTTCTCAGTGGAAAAATCCAGCAGTCTTTAAAGGTAAGCCAAAAAGCACTATGGTGCCATGATTTGAAAAAAAGAAACAACAACAAAAAAAAAGACCAATGGAAAGATGTCCTTATCCTTGTTGAAAATATTCCAGGGAATTTGCTAGTATTACTTTCTCTTAAGCAGTTTTTCTATTACCATAGTAGGTTTCAGAAATAATTATCTTAGAAATCACTTTTCCTAATGACCAGTTTAGCCACTGTACCTAATTTCACTGAACAGACTTGTCCCTTATAAAGTATTATAACTAATTTCATATCAGATATTCTACAGGGAGCAGAAACATTTGTGGAAAGTATTTCCGTATTCATAAATACCAATATCATGTGTAAACCTTGGGGTTGAAAGGGGATTCTTCAAGGGAAAGTTATTTTGTTTTTATTTCAATGGTTACAAAATGCTTCAGTACTTATGACATCCTGATTTCTAAGTATGCATGTAAATCTTTTCTAACATTCTTTGAAAATGCTAAAAAGTAGGAGACAATGAGTTACGATCTGATACCTAATTGCTTACTAATGGAAATACCAGATGCCACTCAACTTCATGGCCCTGTGAGGTATACTGCAGCAGTATTCAACATTATTGTAATTCATTTCAATTTTTTCACCACAGAATTCAATGAGCTTTTTATACTAGTCATATATAAAGGGATATGTGGCTCAGAATCTGTTTTTTTTAATGACCTCCAATTAGAAGTAGAATAACTTACTAAGTGGAGTTAGAATATGCATGTTTTGTTATCTGACCAATTCATACTCAGATTCTTTTTTCCCTTGATTTTAAGTCTTCAGTCTCTCCATCTCTACTAAGTCCCTCTAGCATTTAAATATGGTAAGGCTCGCTCATTTAAAAATAACTTTCTACCTTAGCCTCAGTTTCTTCTCCAGTTATTGCCCTACCTTCTCCTGCAGAGCCAACTTTCTCCATTCGATTGTCTGCATATCTTGATTTCCTCATACCCTCTCACTCCTCAAGCACTCCAATCCTGTTTCTGACCCCACTAATCAAATCAAATACTCACTTGCTAAAGTTACCAATGACCTCCATATACTAAAATACAATGATGATAATTTTATCTTGTTAGATTTCTGTATTAGGTGGGGGGGGCGGTCCTTATTTGCAAACATCAGAAACCAATTAAGCAAAAAATTTACTGAAAAGATATTGAGTAGCTCATATAATCACAGATAAATCTAGAAAACCAGGTTTGGAAAATGGGTAGAATTAAAAGAAGACTAGGCAGCCAGAATTAGATACTGTAGTGAGCACCAGACCAGCTGCTGGACATTGACCGCAGTCATCCTTGGACACTGAGTGCCACTGAAAGTTACTGCAACTGCCACCAGAACGGAATCTCCATTATTGCTGCTTCTGTCTTACTAACTCTGCAATGGAAGGTGTGGGTGAATATAACTGATTTCTTAGGCCTGGGTCATAGGCCTACATTCTTGTTTCAAAGACGGAGTGGAAGGTAAGAGTCTAGACTTTTTGACTTCAGTAGTAGAAGGTGGCTTGCCATCAAGACTCAAAAAAGAAAGGAAACATAAAAATTTTTGAACATAAAAATGGGGTCAAGATGCTGAGTAGCCAAAAAACAAAACCAAAAACAGAATAAAACACATGTCCAACAAACTCTCTCATGATGATTAGACACAGTCGATGACTTTCTCCTTGATATATTCTTAAGCTCCCATGACATTACATTCTTTTTCTCCTATCTATTATGGCGACTCCGTCTCACACTCCTTTGTCATCTCCTCTTCCTTCTTTACCTGACTTCTAAATGTTAGAATTCCTCACCACTTGGTTCTGGACCTTCTTTCCACTGTTTATCTAATATTTGTGTGTGTTTTTCTTCATTTGCTCCCTATGTCCATTCACTGCCCCTTCTCTATGTTGCTATTTGTATTGAGTCTTCTGACCCATGAACATAGTGTATACACCATTTAACATTTGGGTCTTCTTTAATTTCTGTCAGCAATGTTTTACAGTTTTCAGTATCAAGTTTGCACAGTTTTTGGGGGTCAGATTATCCCATTTTGATACTACAGTAAGTACTGCTTTTTAAATGTCAATTTCTGATTGTTCATTGAGTATAGAGAAATACAATTCTTTTTTTTTTTTTTTTTCGGTACGCAGGCCTCTCACTGTTGTGGCCTCTCCTGCTGTGGAGCACAGGCTCTGGACGCGCAGGCTCAACAGCCATGGCTCACGAGCCCAGCTGCTCCGTGGCATGTGGGATCTTCCCAGACCGGGGCATGAACCCGTGTCCCCTGCATCGGCAGGCAGACTCTCAACCACTGCCACCAGGGAAGCCCCTACAATTCATTTTTGTATATTGATATTGTATCCTGCAATCTTGCTAGATTCAATTATTAGTGGGTTTTTTTTGTAGATTCTGAAGGATTTTCTACATAGATGATCGTGTTGTCTGTGAATAAAGACAGTTTTATTTCTTCCATTCCAATCTGGGTGGCTTTTATTTCTTTTTCTTTTACTGACTAGAACCATTAGTAGAAGCTCCAGTACAGTGCTGAATGTATCATATAAATGTGAGAGGATAATAAAGATATCTGTTGGCATATGAGGCCTTGGAAGGTTTATCTCACAAACACCTACATTGAAAATACTTTTTGGAGGAAGTACTCAAATAATAATAAAAACAAATTCAGGAGGTTCTATAAGGAATACTGAAAGTAATAGTGACTGAATAGCTTAATTAAGTTTACTACTATGTTAAAAAAAGAAACAAAGGAAATAAAAAGAGAAAGTAGGTCAGAATGGCCATCATCAAAAAATCTACAAACAACAAATGCTGGAGAGGGTGTGGAGAAAATGGAACCTTCCTACACTGTTGGTGGGAATGTAAATTGGTACAGCCACTATTGAGAACAGTTTGAAGGTTCCTTAAAAAACTAAAAATAGAACTACCATATGATCCAGCAATCCCACTCCTGGGCATATATCTGGAGAAAACCATAATTCAAAAAGATACATGCACCCCAACGTTCACTGCAGCACTATTTACAATAGCCAGGACATAGAAGCAACCTAAATGTGCAGCAACAGATGAATGGATAAAGAAGATATGGTACATATATACAATGGAATATTACTCAGCCATAAAAAAGAACGAAATACTGCCATTTCCAGCAACATGGATGGACCGAGAGATTGTAATACTGAGTGAAGTAAGTCAGACAGAGAAAGACAAATACCATATGATATCGCTTATATATGGAATCTAAAAAAAGGGTACAAATGAACTTATCTACAAAACAGAAACAGAGTTACACATGTAGAAGACAAACTTATGGTTACCAGTGGGAAAGGGGGGAGGGATAAATTGGGAGATGGGGACTGACATACACACATTACTATATATAAAACAAATAACTAATAAGGACCTATTGTATAGCATAGGGAACTCTACTTAATACTTGTAACAGCCTATATGGGAAAAGAATCTAAAAAAGAGTGGATATATATATATGTATAAATGATTCACTTTCCTGTACACCTGAAACTAACACAACATTGTAAATCAATTATACTCCAATAAAATTTTTTTTTTTTTCAGCGGTACGCGGGCCTCTCACTGTTGTGGCCTCTCCCATTGTGGAGCACAGGCTCCGGGCGTGCAGGCTCAGCGGCCATGGCTCACGGGCCCAGCCGCTCCATGGCATGTGGGATCCTCCCGGACCGGGTCACGAACCCGTGTCCCCTGCATCGGCAGGCGGACTCTGAACCACGGTGCCACCAGGGAAGCCCCACCAATAAAAATTTTTTTAAAAATCAGAATAAGTTAAAAAAAAAAGAGAATGTAAATGCATGAGAATTATAAGTCAAGATTCAAGGTAATATCAAAAAATGATGAAGGGAAAGAGTGGTTTATAGAAACAAAAGGACATGAGAACAAACACAAGTACTTGTTTTGTTAGAGGGAAGATACAGTTACTGATTTATTAAACAAATCACTAGAGTTAAACAAGGACATATTTCGTTCTTAAATTTGGGGCAGCTGCCACAAGAACATCAACTGAAAGAGAATAGGTAACTTTTAAACCTGCAGAAGAGAATTCAATCTATCCACTGGAAATCAGAAAATAAGAAAAAAGAAACAAAAACCCCCAAAGATAGTATAGGACAAGGAAAATACAGAATTAACATGGCAAAATATTCTTAATAGAGGAATTTTAGATGCATTCTCTCTAAGATTTCAAGCAGTAGAAGGAGGTCTGCTATTACTGCTACTGTTTAAGATAGTATTGAGGGTCCCTATCCACCTATGTGGAAAGAAAAAAAAATGAGTTTAAGAAAAGAGTTAAAGCTGCCATTGTTTGAAGATATTACCTACCTAAAAATCCAATAGGATCACAATAGCAAATTATTAGAAATAAAAAAATCCAGTTGTGTAGAATGTAATCTAAATCAGTAATATTTAAGTAAGTAATAAGTAACTAGAAAATAAAATAAAAAATAAGAATACATAAGGCCTTTATTGAGGGGCCATATTGAATATTGACAAGAACAAAGAATATGGAGTTAGACTGCCTTTGTAGCTATGTGACTATGAAAATGACAATTTTTTTCTGTATAAAATAAGGATGATAATTGTATCTATAATATTGTAAAGATTAAATGAGTTAATACAGTAAAACATTTATCATGGTACCTGGCACATACTAAGTATTATATAACTTTTTACCATTATTATTATGGAGAAAATCTATTATAAGATCTTATATTGATAAGATGACAAGAATATTTTATCTCACATAGATAATTAAAAGGTTAAGAGATTACTTTTCCCCAAATAAATCTAAGGCAAACCCAGTGATAATTCAACTTTATGTTCTGTTTTTAAAGAAACTCAAATCTAATCTCGAATATATGTGGTAGAAGTGTAAAGAATGGGCCTTGCCCTACTAAATATGGGGACATAAGACAAAGCCATAGTAATAAAAACGATGTGATAATACAAATAGACCAGAGATCAGCCAAGTTGTTCTGTAAAAAGGCTGGATAGTAGATATTTTAGCCCATGTGGGCCACTGGTCTCTGTTGCAACTACTCAACCCTGTCATGTAGTGCAAAAGCAGCTATCTGTAAACAAATGACCGTGGCTGTGTGCCAATAAATTTATGAATACTGAAATTTGAATTTCATGTAATTTTCGTGTGCCACAATATTCTTTTTATTTTTCTCTATCATTAAAAATGTAAAAACCATTTAGCTCACTGGCCATAGGAAAATAGGCTGATTTGGTTTACCAGGTGTAGTTTTTTGACACAGGGAACAGATTGCTGATGAACTTAAATAGTGTTGCCTGGATATTTTCTGTTTGCCTTTTGAGATCTGCCCTTTTCCAGCCTGATCTGTGACCCAGCAGGTTCCCTTACTGGTGAGTGACATACCAAGGGCACGTGGATGGGAGGGAGCCCCCCCTTGGTGAAGGCAGTAAGGGAATGCATTGTTGGTGGTGAATTTTTTTGGGGGGGGTGGTATTATTTTTTTTTTAATTGGGGTGTAGTTGCTTTACAATGTTGTGTCAGTTTCTGCTGTACAGCAAAGTGAATCAGCCATATGTATACATATATTCCCCTTTTTATTTTTATTTTTTGCGGTACGCGGGCCTCTCACTGTTGTGGCCTCTCCCGTTGCAGAGCACAGGCTCCGGACGCGCAGGCTCAGTGGCCAGGGCTCACGGGCCCAGCCGCTCCGCAGCATGTGGGATCTTCCTGGACCGGGACACGAACCCGTGTCTCCTGCATCGGCAGGCGGACTCCTAACCACTGTGCCACCAGGGAAGCCCTATCCCCTCTTTTTTGGATTTCCTTCACTTTAGGTCACCACAGAGCACTGAGTAGAGTTCCCTGTGCTATACAGCAGGTTCTCATTAGGATGAACTGGGAGATTGGGACTGACATATATACACTAATATGTATAAAGTAGTGAATTTTAAAAATAATTTTTAAAATTGCTTTTGTTTTCACCATCACAGACTAGCAATTCTAAACCATGTCAGTGATAAAATAGGCCTCCCTGCCAGGGCAGATTGTTCCTATTATCACTCTTACTTGGTTGAGTTTGGCTAACAGGATGTACTGTTAGGGGACTGGAAGACAGGAGGAGACTGAAATACTTATTCCCCTGGCTCTCCCTTTGCTGAGTTGCAGTGGATTGGCTGAATCCTTCTAGTGAAGGTCTCAACTCCTGCTAAATGGCTCTCTCCTATGGCAATAACTACTTTCTCTATAATTTTGTTCCCCTTTCCTTTGTCTCTTCAGGCCTATGGGTTGTAATGATGCGCCATTGTTGCTATCCCTCGGGTGCTTCAGCATCTCTTCTTGGTTTTCCTTAGCCCTGCTCACATTTTTGTAAGTAGTCCCTTTATTAAACCTTCCTCAGTTGCCCCACAGTTTTTAGCTAGACTGTGATATGTAATTGGTAATAAGAGTGAAGTCAGGAAACGAACCCCACAAATGGGATTCTGAGATTGGTTTGCTCATAATCAAGGAATGCTCAGATAACTTCCTTGTTGCGGGTAAACGGACACTCCTAATCTGTGGTATGCAGTGGCATCATGATTATTCAAATTAGCACTGGCCATGACATTAGATTAAGTGCTGCTGGAGGGCAAAGTGTCAGATCATGTGGCCTTGGCATGTATTCACTATGGTGAACATAGTGACTATAAAGACTGCGTGATCAGAGGGCAGTCTCTTGAGTGATCTAGAGAGAATACAGAGAAAGGGACAAAATAAAAGTCTTGCTCGCTCAACTTAGAACATAATGAAAAATCAGAAAATCCCCACGGCAGCTTGAAGGAGTCTTTCATCTCCTATAGTCCAAGGCAGATGTGGCTGAGGACCCAAACTACTGTAAGATTTGCAGAATGTGTATACAAATACATCTTCAACTAACCAGACATCTTATGCTAAATCTTATGCTAAATAAGGGCACTGGGTGGAGAAAGAGTAGAACTCCAAGACAAGGGATGGGGATATTTGAGCAGATATGGGCAAGACTAAGAACTGTGAAGCTCAACTCCCTCTTAGTCTTCCTTGCTTGTGGAGATAGCCATCTGCTCAAGCATCTGGGAGCACCATTAATAGTCTGATGGATTGGCAACTTGAAGCCTTGACTCAACTACGGCCTACAGTTAATGAGGGTGAACGCTATAACTCCCCTAGAATACTTCGTAGGAAGGGGTTCAAATGCTCAGGAAGATAGAAGTGTGGAGACAGATTTATCACGTGCAATCTGATCAACCACCCTCTAACCATGGCCCCTGAAAGGGATCAAAGAACACTCCTTACCAAGGTGTTAAGAAATGTCATAAGGATAAAGTTCCCTTATTTAAATAGGAATATTGGACTCTGAGTGGTAGATTCTAGGTGACAGTGCTTTACTATCAGAGAAAAGGTAGAAGCAATTATCACACTAAGCCATAAGATGTTTTGACTAGATGTTTTGACCTGCAGAGATCTGTGCTGATGGTGAGTTGATCAAAGATCCATAGGAATTAAATATACCATATGCTAATATATTGATGTATAGGTAGAAAAATTCTAGGTCTGATGGGTATAATCCTAATTAAAGTCACTGTACTTGGGATTCATGGCCTCTTGCTCAGTTCCCAGACTCAAGCCAGTTCCTACATCAGAATCCCTTGACTGAGGGGGAGGCAGGTTCTCTTTGAGGAAGAACCCTGCAATGTGGTCATAGGTGTACACAGTGACTTCTGCCCTAAGCCTTCTGCAGAGGGACATGTGGTCATTTACCAGGTGACTGAACACTGGGGAAACAGAAACTCTCAGCCTTTCTGGGGGCTGTTAGATATTGGATTTGAACCGATAATAAACCCTGGAAATCCAAAATATCATCACGGCACTCTGGTCAGAGTGTAGGTTTATGAAGGCCAAGGGATAAACAGTGATAAATGCAGATTTGGCTCAATTTTTTTTCCCAAGTGGGTCCAGTAGGACTGTGAGCCCAGTTTTTGTTTTTGTATTTTCTCCAATCTCAGAGAATAGTAACAATCCCTCACTTATAAAGTAAATGCTACTGTGGTAGGAAGGGAAGAGACATGTGGAAGCCCCTGCAACTATCTCTTCCTGCCCCCTTCCCCACAATGTATACCTAAGGTAACACCACACCCCTGTAGAAAACTGTTCATATTAACCACCACATCCCTGTGGAAAATTGTATATACTACGGCCAAAAGACCTGAAGGATGCAAAAGCAGTGATCCTACCATATCGCATATCCATTTTACTCATCTGTTTGGTGCACACACCAGATAACTCCAAGACTTAAACTTACAAACTCAATTGTGTGTTGATGCCAATCACAGCTGCAGTTTCTGATATGGTGTCTTTACTAAATGGTACAGCAATTAGTAACAGCAGTTACTGACCTAGTAAAAATACTTCCTACCAACATTCCTATCAGTGAAGATGATCAGAGGCAGTTTGCTTGCCTTCACAAGGCAGAAAGAGCTGTATCACTTCAATGCCTTATCTCAGTGCTGTGTCAGCTCAATTTTCCTCTCTGTCATAAAATAGACCAGAGTGATACCTTTATAGTCTTGACATCTCACAAAATATCAGGCAGGTCCATTAAACTGAGGCCACTATGCTAACTGGACCTGGAGAGTGGAAGAGAACAGGCACCCTAAAGATACACCAGAGGATAGGATTAAAAAGTTCATGGGACTGCTAAATGGAAGAAGTTCCTAGGAGTAGTGGTTTGGGGGTATATCAGGATATCCTCTCTAAAGTAGAGACAAGTTGTTGCACTTTGCATTGCTCATCACAATAAAAGAGGCACGATGCTTGGTGAGCCTCTCTGGACTTTGGAGTCAATCTATACCACCTTTGGGTGTGCTGCTACAACCCTTTTACCCACTTACTGGGTAGCCTGTAAAGTTGCTAGGTTTTTATTGCAGTCAAATATATATAACATAAACTTACCATTTTAACCATTTTTAGATTGGACTCTCAACCACTGCGCCACCAGGGAAGCCCCAGAAATTTTTATGTTCCAAACTGAAACTCTGTACCCATTAAACAATAACTTCTCCAAATCCTCCTCCTCCCAGTCTCTGGCAACCTCCATTCTATTTTCTGTCTATGCATTTGACCACTCTAGGTACCTCATTATAAGTGGAATCATATACTATTTGTACTTTTGTGTCTGGCTTAGTTCACTTAGCATGTCTCCAAGGTTTATCCACGTGGTAACGTGTGTCAGAATTTCCTTCCTTTTTAAGACTGAATAATATTCCACTGTATGTATATACCACATTTGGTTTATCTGTTTCACTGCTGACAGCCACGTGGGTTGTTTCCACCTACTGGTTACTGTGAATGATGTTGTTATGAACATTTGGAAAATTTTTGTTCAAGTTTCTGTTTTCATTTCTTTTGGAAATACACCCAGGAGGCGAGTTGCTGGATCATACGGTAATTCTGTATTTAATTTTTCAAGACCTGTCATACTGTTTTCCACAGCGGCTGCATCATCTTACATTCCCATTAGCAATACACAGGGTGCCAGTTTCTTCACACACTTACCAACACTTGTAATTTTCTGTCTCTCTTTCAATTTTTTATTTTTTTGGATAATAGCCACCCTAGCGGTTGTAAAAGTGGTATCTAATTGTGGTTTTGATTTGCATTTTCCTAATGATTAGTGATGCTGGGCACCTTTCCATGTGATTATTGGTCACTCGTGTATCTTCTCTGGAGAAATTCCAGTTCTTTGCCAGCTTGCTAGTTTTGGGTGGCCCCCGACGAAAATGCTCGGCAGCAGATTCAGGATGCTGTGTAAGCTACCTTGCTATGACTGAGCAGATCCAATAATATCAAAAGGGTCTGTGGCTGGTAGAGATGCTATATGGACACTTTGATAACCCCCACCAGAGAATCACAGCTTATACCCATAAGGTTTTGGACATAAGCAATGCCTTCTTTGTCAAATGTAATTTCCCATTTGGAAAGCAGTTCTGGGCTTGCTCTGGTTGAAGCTGAATAACCGACCCTGAGACATCAAATGACTATGTGTCCTGAACTGACCATTATGATCTGAGTGATATTTGATCCGCTAAATCATAAAATTGGCTGGGCACAACAGCGTTCACTCCTAAATGGAAATGGTGTATATCGAGACTGGGTCCTAACAGGTCCAGAAATCACAAACAAAATATGCAAGCAAGCAACTGAGACTTCCATGATACTTGTTCTACTGCTTTACCACTGCTCCTTCAGCCTTCGTAGAGAATTCCCCTTACCAGTTAGTAGGGTAGAAAAAAGTTCAGGCCTGATTTATGGATAGATCTGCATTGAATGTCAACATCTGCTAGAAGTGGATTGCTGCTGCATTTAAGCCTGAAAGATATCAGTGAAGGAGACTCTTCCCAGTGGGCAGAACTTGGGGCAATCTGTATACATAGGCAATCCATATAGCCGTGTTTGGTTGTTCGCAACCAAAGAGCCCTGTTGATATACCCTAGAGTTCTAACTGGGTCTTGGAATAGCCCTGAGTGTGCAAATGGCTTCAGCATCTGGCTTTAAGTCCTCTTCATTCTTTTTTATTCTATGTGGAACCAGTGATTTGGTTTTATGCATGAGCCTTCACCCACACAGCCAATCAAAACCGTGTGGCAGATTCTAGAATGCAACTTAGACAGAATTAAAATGAAATCAGTATCTTATTTGTATCTACCATTTTCTGTATTGGCTTTCTCTTAGCCATTATATTACTGTCCTTTAAGTATTACCCCATTAAAGAAGGATGTAGAGCTGTTAGAAAATGTCTGTTTTCTTTCTGGAAACTAGCAGCAGATAACAATCACTTGCCACATTGCTGTTTTTATGCAAGAGAAGATGGTTCATATTTTTGTAGTCTGAATCAATGTTTTCCTTTTATTTTCCAATTTTCAGTCCTTTCCAGGAAGACCTTCAGGTGTCACATACTGCCAGAAAGAAGTTGTTTGCCACAATGAAGTATTAAGTGACTTGGTGTAAAAAATGTGGATGACTTTGACCTGTCACTAGTGTCTGATGAATATCTTATATGCTAAATGTCTGAAATTCTTATTAAACATGTATATATATAGGATCCTGATTTGTATTATCCATATCTGGAATAAGTACCTGGATTAGTATTATTTTAGTCAGAAAACAAATGAATCCCTCTTCCCAGTAATTAAACAAATCTATTTGCTGTTATTAGTATTTACAATTCAGTTTCTAGCCTTATCGACTACTGGACACATCCACATACATACCACCTCCGTGACTAAACCTGTGTTCACAACAAGAAATATGACATATTTTGAAATGTGGTTTTCCTTGTTTCAGCTCTCAAAATCTTATTCAAAGCAGTAAGATTCACTCTAACATTTCCCAGTAAAACTTAAGTACAGACTCTCAGACCAATTCAAAGTGTTTTACTGTTGTATTTTTAAAACTCCACAACCTCATTTTAAGACTCTTATATGGTGAGCCTAGAGTGCAGCATCATACATGAAGGTTCAGGGCGTGAGCTCCCTTTAAGACTGGGATCTCAAATGCAAGTCCTCTTTTAACCAGACTGATGTTAATGGCAGAAGTTTAGAAAACATATATTTTAATCAAAATATCAGCCTGGCTGTCAGATTTCTCTAGGGCTTACACCCTGATGCTCTGATGTTCAGATATACTGTCCCCAAAGCAAATAGAAACCATACTAAGCCTCCTTAAAAATATTCACCTTTCCAAATAGAATATGGCCAGATATTTATTTCTGAAATAATTAAATTGGCTGGGTCATAATTTGATACTTATTTTTAAACAAATGAGATAATTCACCACAGTGAAAGAATAATATTAATTTGGGCTTGAGCTTTGCTACATGTGAGTAAACAACTAGGATTGATTCATTTAAGAAAAGAAAAACAGGTCAATAGACAATCATATCCAAAAATAGTGGAAATGTAAAAGGATAAATTTTACTGGATTACTGAAATATGCGATTAATTATTCTTGTATTTCAAATGGAAACACAACATGAGATAACAAAAAATATCTGGATTATGATGAACTTAGGAAGGAAAGAGGGAAAATGGCTAAATGAAGACAAAAATGTCATTTTAAAATTTCTGATCAAATAAATAATATAGAAATCTGCATAAAAATAATAATGTACATCACTGCGCATCGCATCACCACTAGATGAACACAGAGAAAATGTTCACACAATTTCTGTAAAATAGTGAGGCTATAAAAGTAAAGGGAAAATGATTTTGGCAGAACTTACCTCGAGTTATTGCCAAGCCTGAAATGTTCCAAAGGTGGCTTAAGACATTTGATGAACTCAAAACACAGGTTGTGTAGCCCTTAAAGTTTTTTTTTTTTCTTTTTTTTTCTTTTTTTGCGGTATGCAGGCCTCTCACTGTTTTGGCCTCTCCCGTTGCAGAGCACAGGCTCCGGACGCGCAGGCTCAGCGGCCATGGCTCACGGGCCCAGCCGCTCTGTGGCATGTGGGATCTTCCCGGACCAGGGCATGAACCCGTGTCCCCTGCATCGGTAGGCGGACTCTCCACCACTGCGCCACCAGGGAAGCCCCCTTAAAATTTTACTTCTTTATTGTTTCTATGTACCAGCTTTTATATGTATAAAAATAATATAAATTATTAATAATATGGGTTATTAGTTATAAAACATCCAACATGTACTCACTGACATTCCCTGTAAATCATAAACACAATATGAACCAATGTCAAAGTTTAGAAAGACAGCCAAAGTATCTATGGTTTTAGTAAAGAGATACTTATGCATAAGAAATAAAGAGCAAAGAATATTCAATCTACTCACAGGAAGTCCCTGTTTTCCTGGTAGCCCAACTTTACCAGGGTTTCCTGAAATGCCTTCTGCTCCAGGGTATCCTTGCATGCCTTTTGGCCCAGGTAGGCCTGGAAGTCCCTTGGTAATTAAAAATTACTTGGATTATAGAGAGATGCTGTACAGATGTTTAAATGACAAACACTTTTATACTTATTGGGGGGTGGGATTCCGCGGCATGTGGGATCCTCCCAGACCGGGGCACGAACCCGTGTCCCATGCATCGGCAGGCGGACTCTCAACCACTGCGCCACCAGGGAAGCCCCCAGGTTACATTCTTAAAACCCTGTCCCAGGAAAATTTTTCCTGTTTCCTGGATTCCTTAATAATTTACTATTTGGATACAGCAGATCAGGTAACTGTTCCCTAAACTGAAATGCCAAGCTAATCAGCAATTTATTGTGTAACCTTTCCCACTTTACTGTAATTTCCTGGTATTTCTTATTGTACCAGCCCATGCTCTATCCAGCTGTGGAGAAAAGATCAGCTATGTGCACCTGTCAGTTTAGGATATAGGCTGACATTCACCATCTCTAAAACTCTGTATTGTATTATTTTCCCAAGAAATAAATTACGGCTCTTTTAGTTGCCACTTTGAATTAGATAATTATATGACTGAGTAAAGGTCTGAACATTTTGTTTGTACTCTTGGGCAACTGGATTTAATCTGTAGGGAATCTCTGATCTCAATGTGCTCATAATTTATGTTCACTTTTCTTTACTTTTTTTGAACCAACACAACACAGGCCACCCAAAGCAGGCTGTTGGCTAGGGGAGACCAGCAGGAAGTCTTTGCTAATAAGCTAGTCTACACATATTTGCTTGGCCAAAGAGGAAACGGATGGCTAAGGTAAAATTAATCTTTGTTCTGTGATGAAAAGATTTAAAGCTTTTTTCTAAGACTTTCTGTTCTATTTCCCAGGAAAATGAGAGGCTGAGTTCTTCAATTAAAATCCAGCTCATGTCTTTTCAATTATGCTTGAAAATCTCTGACCTCTGTCACCATTCATTTAGTCATGACTGCAAGTTGCCTGTTTTTTAGTGGTTCACCATCAAAGAACAGTAGCATGAATCCACAGAGAGATCTCCCTGCACTGGAAAATAACAACCTTCAGTTGCAGTGACTTCCGTTTCAACACCAAGCTTGGTTTTGAACTAGTAGTCATATTTTGTTCCCTCTGTGTTCCGGCATGGGTTTAAACATTTTTTTGAAGACAATCTGATTTATCCAACACGTCATAATTGGCCCCAAACTTTTCTGCTTGCTAAAGTTCTATTCAGAAAAACAATAAAGATGAAAAAGGCCTGTTACTTACAGGAATCCCAGGTTTCCCAGAAGGGCCAGGAGCTCTTTTTTTCCCCTTAGGACCCTAAAAATGTGAAGCACAGTTGTCAACTCATTGCTATAAATTTAATTAAACTGAAGGCATAGAAAAGAACTCTGAGACCTGAAGGCTACAGCAAGTCCTGCCACTAACTAGCTGTTTATCATTGGAATTGCCATTTCACTTTCCTGAGAGTCATTTTCTTCATCTGTAAATGAAAGAATTTGACTCTATAATCTATGAATTTCCACCTGGCTCCAAATTCTATGATTTAAGAATTTAATTTATAGTTCTAAAAAGGAACTGAATAGATTATTTAAATAAAAGTCCCCACTTCAGGCAAGGCCTTTGTCTCCCTACTGAAAGTGGTTAAGTACTTATTTAATTAATTCAGTAAACATTTCTTGACTATTAGGTATCAGGAATTCTGTTATGTGCTGGAGATGCAAAATCAAAGCTCTTGTTCACAAGGCACTTACAGTGTAGTGAGGGACATAAACCAATAACCTAAAATGTGCTTATCTGGAAGCACAGAGAAGAACATACGTGTAAATCAAAGAAAAGATCTTTATTTCCCACATAATTGCTTGTTTTTCCATGTGTGAGATGGAAATTTTATTTTAAATCATAATTGATTCAGCAGTAACGGTCTACCAGGATAGTTAGAAATTTGCCCTTGCAAATCATGCCATTATTCTGATGATATCCTAAAATTATTTTAAGAAGAAAAAGGTGTTAAAGAGTGACCTAGTTCACAAATAAGAAAAAGAAGCATATTGCCATTACCAGAAACATTTCTCAGAAATCATCAAAAGTTCTCAGAAACAGGATAATTCCACCAAAATGAGATGTTAAGTTATTCAAATCTGAACACAGTTGTACTAAAGATTCAATTTGACAACAATGACAAAATAAACAATTTCAGAAGATGTTACATCTTCTGAAAATGAGCTTAAACGTTTTAAGAAGAAATAGCATATATAATCAGAGAGAAAAAGGGCATTTTCTGTAAGAGATAAACATCCAATTTTGTTAGAATTCGATGATAGGGAGCTATATGGATCAAGGGTTCTACCTCCAAGTTCAAAAGCTCTTTTACTTGCTTTAAAAAGTCACTAATGTAAATTCTTCCTAAGGGTAAGGAAACCAGAAAAGGGGATAGTTGGTGAACTGGGTTTAGTTGAAGTAAATACAATTTCTGGAACATATGATTCCTATAATAGATGTATCTTTTAGAATACAATAAAGAAGTAAAATAGAAAAATAAAGACTGTTTTAAATATTGAAAACAATTCTGATTTCAGTTGTCTTGAATAGCACTAATTAAACAGTACATGAATTGTGATAATATTCAAATATGTTAACTGGCGTGTGTTTTCCTTCACAGTATTTCTTTTTATATAAAGCAATAGATTTGTTCTAAACTTTTGATTTTCAAAATAGACTTTTTTAGCTTAAGAATTTCAAAACAGTCCTCTGAAACGCACAGTGGGGGAATAGTTTGAAAAGAATATATTTTTAAATACAAAAGCCTGATTTTTAAATATTAAAAGTCTATCATTGAACATAAAAAAACAAGGTCATAAAGGATTCAAGTCATAAAATTTATATCATAAAGAACATATTTAGAAGAATTATAATAATGTAAGAGAAAGTTTTTCCTACCTAAGGGGATATAAAAAACCTTCAAGTTGGATAAAGGTAAAAAGAGAAGGAAAACTGTTAAGACACTGATGGGTATCTATGAGAAGAGACCTTGACACCAATCTGCCGTCAAGTCCTGGGGTGGGTAGAAACAGTAATACCTGCAGAGGATACAAAATTAATACACAGAAATCTCTTGCATTCCTATACACTAACAATGAAAGATCAGAAAGAGAGACTAAGGAAATAATCCCATTTACCATCACATCAAAAAGAATAAAATAGCTAAGGATAAACCTACCTAAGGAGGCAAAAGACCTGTACTGAGAAAAGTATATGATACTGATGAAAAAAATCAAAGATGACACAAACAGATGGAGAGATATACCATGTTCTTGGATTGCAAGAATCAATACTGTGAAAATGACTATACACCCAAAGTAATCTACAGATTCAATGAAATCCCTATCAAATTACCAATGGCATTTTTCACAGAACTAGAACAAAAATTTTTACACTTTGTATGGAAACACAAAAGACCCCGAATAATGAAAGCCATCTTGAGAAAGAAGAACAGAGCTGGAGGAATCAGACTCCCTGACTTCGGACTATACTACAAAGCTACAGTAATCAAAACAGTATGGCACTGGCACAAAAACAGAAATATAGATCAATGGAACAGGATAGAAAGTCCAGAGATAAACCCAAGCACCTATGGCTACCTAATCTATGACAAAGGAGGCAAGAATATACAATGGAGAAAAGACAGTCTGTTCAATAAGTGGTGCTGAGAAAATTGGACAGCCACATGTAAAAGAATGAAATTAGAACATTCCCTAACACCATACACAAGATAAACCCAAAATGGATTAAAGACCTAAATGTAAGGCCAGATACTATAAAACTCTTAGAGGAAAATATAGACAGAACACTGTGACATAAATCACAGCAAGATCTTTTTCAATCCACTGCCTAAAGTAATGAAAAAGAAAACAAAAATAAACAAATGGGACCTAATTAAACTTAAAACCTTTTGTACAGCAAAGGAAACCATAAATAAAATGAAAAGACAACCCTCAGAATGGGAGAAAATATTTGCAAACAAAGCAACTGACAAGGGATTAATCTCCGAAATATATAAGCAGCTCATGCAGCTCAATATTAAAAAAACAAACAACCCAATCAAAAAATGGGGAAGGCCTAAACAGACATTCCTCCAAAGAAGACATACAAATGGCTAACAAACACATGAAAAGATGCTCAACATCACTAATTATTAGAGAAATGCAAACCAAAACTACAATGAGGTATAACCTCATACTAGTCAGAATGGCCATCATCAAAAATTCTACAAACAATAAATTCTGGAGAGGGTGTGGAAAAAAGGGGACGCTCCTACACTGTTGGTGGGAATGTAACTTGGTACAGCCACTATGGAGAACAGTTTGGAGGTTCCTTAAAAAACTAAAAATAGAGCTACCATATGACCCAGCAATCCCACTCCTAGGCATATATCTGGAGAAAACCGTAATTCAAAAGGATGCATGCACCATGATGTTCATTGCAGCACTAGTTACAATAGCCAGGACATGGTAGCAACCTAAATGTCCATCAACAGAGGAATGTATAAAGAAGAAACGGTACATATATACAATGGAATATTACTCCGCCATAAAAAGGAACAAAATAGTGACATCTGCAGAGACATGGATGGACCTAGAGACTGTCATACAGAGTGAAGTAAGTCAGAAAGAGAAAAACAAGTATCATATAATATTGCTTATATGTGGAGTCTAGAAAAATGGTAGAGATGAGCTTATCTGCAAAGCAGAAATAGAGTCACAGATGTAGAAAACAAACTTACGGTTACCAAGGGCGGAAGGAGGGGGGTTGGGATGAATTGGGAGGTTGGGACTGACTTATATACACTACTATGTATAAAATAGATAACTAATGAGAACCTACTGTATAGCACAGGGAACTCTACTCAATGCTCTGTGGTGACCTAAATGGGAAGTGAGTCTAAAAAAGAGTGGATATATTTATACGTATGCCTGATTCACTTTGTGGTACAGCAAGAAACTAACACAACATTTTAAAGCAACTGTATTTGAATAAAACTTAAACTAAACAAAACAAAACAATAATATCTGCAGATAAGTATGTGGATTTGGGCACAGAGATGATGGCTAGAGAGACTAAAGCCCTCACTGAGATGAACGCTAAGTTGCACTGAGTGCCGCAATAGAGTTGAAATTTCTGCATGAGATGTCTAGGCCAGGGGACCTGAGGAAGTCTGAGTCCCTCAAGCACCCGGCATGGTATGGGGAGCAGTAGAATGTTATTTCCATGTGGCCAAGAACAGAAGCATATGGCCCTTAGAGTCTTATCTAAGGAGATCTTGCACCTGAGTTGAGAAAATAGCTGTACAAGCCAATAGGGATCAAAGAACTTTTGTCTGGAGGGCCAAGGTAGATGCCAACATGGTGGGATGATGGCAGATGGGGGCCAAAAGGGGTGATGTACATTTCAGTGGAGGCTAGTATGAACAGATGATGGCTAAAGATCAATCTCACTTCCTATTCCCCTTCCCTAACATTGCCACCCAGAATGTAACAGCAGACTTGAAAAGAGGATAAATAGGAAAAACTCTAAATCAAATGCAGGATATTTGAGTGGATGGAGTTAAAGGCAATCAATTGACTAGATTTCCATCAACTAGGTTTCTACCACCAGGCAGGATGGGTACACAGGACAGAAGTTAAGTTCCATTACAAAGAACATAAACAAAATTATACTTTTTGTATACTTGAGTTTATGGCTTAAGGTTCAGATATGCTATACACGTATGTGCATGTTTTATTCCAAACATTCAAATACAAAATAAAAACAAAAAGAGTCTCATATCACAAATCAGTTACATTTTAGGATGACCATTATGTTGGGATTATTTCAGAACAGTTAAATACTGCTCTAAAACCTAGATACATGGGTCTATCATTGTGAAAACTAGAATGTAATTAATACTCGGATGGGCATCAGGAAGCAGCTTCCAACAGAATAACACTAAAGGAAAATTATGACTATGAAAATTATTTTTAATGTATATTTTGCTACTTGTAATGGTACAATTGTGACAAAATCTCCTTATTAAATACAAAAAGCATAGAGTAAATAACAAAATAGTCTCTGCTGTTTTTAGATGTCAATTCAGGAAAGATTTCCTTATGACAATTATTGTGACCATAACTAAAAGGAAGTAGGCTAGTTAGAGAAACGACAGACTTGCAATGGAGGTTTAAAATACATAAAGATCAACAAAGTGTAGAAGATTGGTATTTTTTTGAATTTGTGCATTAAAAAAAATCTTGCAGTTGGAATTGCTGGGTAGTGTTGTAACTAAATTAAGAGCCAAACATTACTCAATATTAATCCTACACAGAGATGGTCTGTTCAGTAGGAAATTAAAGATTGGGCCAAAGACAAATAAAGTATGTTGTCATCTAAGGTGTTTGTAGATGATTAATTGAGTTGGTATCATAAAAAGGAAAAAAAAAATCACTCTTCCACCAATGCCCAGAGTTCAAATATAATAAAGCTAGAAGCATTCTATGCTATTTTCAAAATTAACTTACTCATATTATTTTATGTAAATATAAGTACCTCATAAGTCAACAGACTTCGTGTTCTCATAATAGGAAAGGCAAATGAATTTCATATTTATTCTTTAGAGTATATGTAAAATTGTGCTTTCTCTTTTGTCTGGCTAGCTTTGAAAAATAGAACAGCCCACTTGAAATCAGATCCATTTAAAACAACGAATTCCATTCATTGGGATTGTACCACTTCATAGACTACAAGAGAAGGTAATCTAATTCTTTAGATAACAGAAAATTTTAAATGCCATTATAGTCCAAACACTCATTTGTTTTTTATTCAAATGAAGCTGAAGGACAGTCATCACAATACTTTGTTAGTTCTAACTTTGTTAGAGAGGGTAGCTTTAAAGTACAAACACAGATTTAGAGAGTTAAGTCTTTTTTTTTTTTTTTTAACCAAGAAATTTAAATTCACTAAAATCTGGAATTTTGCTTTGGGAGGAAAGTAAGATTTTGGCTTGAGTCTCTGTATTTGAAAGCCATTATGGGACAGTTCACTACATTTGCATTATAAAAGTCTCTAAACAAATGTAGTGGTTTGCAATTGGTTTTAACTTGACTTGCTCCAACTTTTTCTTTAGAGTTTCCGTAGTTTCATGTCTGAGAGACCAATTAATGAATTAGCTGGTTAAGTAAAATTAATATTTAACTTAATTTATAAAAGACTTCAAAGTAATAGAAGGCTTTTGTATAATGGGAGTCAGGAAATAAAGTTTCTAGTGTTGGTTCTGTTGCTAACTAGTTCTGTGATCTTAGGTAACCCATAATCCCTCTGGGAACTAAATTTCTTCGTCTGAGAAATGAGAGGGTTGTCCAAACGATTTTAAAGGGCATTTCCAAATCTAAAAAGCAAATTTAAAGCTTTGCAAAAACAAGATGAGGGCAATTCCGTAGGATCCACCTGGCCATTCAAAGTGTCTCTAGTGAGTAACACATAGTCAGTGATTTTTCTTGTAGCAATCATTACTATCTGAAATTCAAAGAGGCTTTTTAATGTAACCTCGGACTGTATACCAGCATTGCCCAAAGTGGGAAAAGAACTAATTCTCGTGGATTTTACAGAATTTAAACCATGGCTCCTCAAGACCTTTCAGCTCCAATACCCAGGGAGAGCTGACCATATAGGCTGGAGCTGCAGTTGTCTAGTAAGAATATTTTATTTTCATTGGCATAATTTTAACAAATACTAAGAAACATTAAAAAAATCTCTTCTTCCTGAGATACATCAAAAAAGGAAAAAGAAAACATTGAGAATATGAAAGTACTAATTGTAAAGGATTAGAAATTTTAGGATCAAACCTCGGGAGAGCATTTGCATCCTTAGGCACTTAATGCAAGTATAAGGAAGTCACATGAAAGTAGTAGTAGTGTTCTAGGTTCATGGTTTTTTCCACTACTTTTTCCAATTTGGGTATTAAAAATTCTAAGCGAATGAGACAACTGTATTCTTTCTTTGAATTTCTTTTTAAAATTAAGGCTTGCCTTCAATGGGATTTTTTTTTTTTTAATAAATTTATGTATTTATTTTTGGCTGCATTGGGTCTTTGTTGCTGTGCACAGGCTCTCTCTAGTTGTGGAGAGCGGGGGTTCCTCTTCGTAGCAGTGTGCGGGCTTCTCACTGCGGTGGCTTCTCTTGTGGAGCACAGGGTCTAGGGCACACGGGCTTCAGTAGTTGTGGCACACGGGCTCAGTAGTTGTGGCTCACAGGCTTAGTTGCTCCCGGAACAGGACTCGAACCCCTGTCCCCTGCATTGGCAGGTGGATTTTTAACCACTGTGCCACCAGGTAAGTCCCAATGGGATATTTTTATTTATTATTTATTAGTCCTTATTTATTAAGGAGCCTGACAGTAAGTTACTAGGTAGTTGCCAAGACTATTTAAAATGGCTTTTGTGTGAATGAAAACCTATGTAATATCCGACTCAACTCAATTTTATTACTAACTCCCACAAATGGGAAACACAAGTGTGGGTGAAGGCCGCTTAACAAATTAGGAGAAACATGGTCTCAAATTCATTACTTTTTATCAATCCTCACCTAATTTGTTATTAAAATACAGTACATGTTCTAAAGAATTTAATTTTAAATCAGTAGCAGGTAAAGTCAGAATGCCATGAAAAGTAGGGCAGCAATGAAGTGATGGTACAAATTACAAATCCAGTTGTTACATAAGATTGAGGCAACGTTTATTGGTATATAGGGAAAGAGGTGGCTAAATTCAATAACTCAACAGATTTTTAGTTCGCCTGATAACAAATAATTGACTTGTGTTATGGAAAACAAATCTTTTAAACCAATTGTGAGTCTGTGTCATATAGTTAAACTATTTCTACCCCTACCTTACTACAGCAACTAAATAGGTATGACTGCTAAAATTTTGCTCTGCAGTGCTGGTTTTAAGGCTAGTTGATATTTCTGCCTGAAACCCTAAGGAAGGACAATTAGTCTGGGACAACTCTAGGCAATTTTCTCAAAGCCAGAGTAGTCTGCTGGTGAAGGGAACTTTGGATGGCAGTCGAAACACACGAATTAATCAATAATGATGTTTTAGCACAATTATTGACAAACACCCTGTTTAGAGGCCTGTGGTGATTCTTGCTCTGAAAGAATAAATGATCATTCAAGTTACAATGAACAGCAACTCCTTGTGCCCCTGTTTTCTCAAGCCAGCAATAAGTTACAAATTGTCTTAAATGATTTCAACTTACTTCAGATCCTCTCTCTCCTTTTAGTCCTTGTTCACCCCGGTCACCTGGCTCACCCTTTAATAGGAGCCAAAACAGAAATCACATATAAAGCAGACACCAAATAAGATATGTTAACATTAACGTTTTTAAATGCCAGAATTACAAAGAATGCTTTCAAAACATACTGGGGGCCCTTGTTGTCCAGTGGCACCTCTTGGTCCTGGTATACCCATGTGACCCTATGAATAAAAAAGGTTATATTATTAGAATAAATAAAGACATGTGACTTAGAGAATAGAGTAGTATCACTTAAAGTGGTAGCAAAATGTTGCAGAATTCAATTTAAATATTATAGAGATTATGCGTCTCTCTTGGAAAGAGTATAGAACATAATAGCCACTGGATATAATGATGACTGAGAAAGAGTGTAGAGTTGTTTTTTTTTTCCCATATAGGTTGAATGGTGGCCCATCAAAAGATGTCTATGCCCTAATCCTCAGAAACTGTGAATGTGATCTTATTTGGAGAAAAGGGTCTTTGCAAATATCATTAAATTAAGGATCTTAGAAGGAGATTATCTTGGATTATCCATGTGGGCCCTAAAGGAGTGATGTAGCCACAAGGGAAGTTGTTAGCCACTAGAAACTGGAAGAAGCAAGAAAGGATTCTTCCCTAGAGCCTACGGTGGGAGCACAGCCCTGCTGAATCTTGCTTTTGGATTTCTGGCCTCCACAACCGTGAGAGAATAAATTTCTGTTGTTTTAAGCCACCTGGTCTATGGTAATTTGTTATGGCAGCCTCAGGAAACTAATAGAGCAAATAACGAATGAATAAAGAGTTTGAGAACAAATGTCTTTTATCAACCCTTTTCCAGTGTACTATGGTCTCCATTTTTACAAACTAAGGTCACAGCCATTTAGATAGTAGATTTACTGGGCTTAAGACTGGTAGTCGTTACTGCATATGCCAAGACATCAAGTGATTCTGACTTCGGCGATCTGTCATCACCCCAGTTCTCCTAGGAAGGAATGCTGGCCTACCACATTTTTACACCTTTCAAGTGTGTAAACAGAAACTAGCAACAAACTAGGGGCATGTCAGGTAAGAGTTATGTAGGAAGAATTCCACACGTAATACTAGGGGCATGTCAGGTGAGAGTTAGGTAGGAAGAATTCCACACGTAATTTCTTTTATCCCCTTCCCTACTGTCCTCTTCACTTCAGATTCCTTTCTTTCTGTGTATTACAGAAAGAATGCCATAGGAAGGACAGTTATTAGGCTCATCTCCTTTTTCTGGGCTAGAAGAAGAAGGGATTACATACTTAAGGCTAATAATATTTATTCTCACAGAAAGATCAGTTGAAGCCTTCTTTGTTTGCATTCTGTGAGGCAAATGGTCATGGTTTTAAGATTCAAATTCCTGATAAAGTAAATGAATCCTGTTTAAGGGGAGAACAGTTGCAAGACAGAAAGGTTATTTTGGAAAGCTTTCTATATAGCACACAGCCATAACTAAAGAGAAGATGATTACTACACATGACCTTTACCAACAGAGTCAGCAAAAGTAACAGAATCAGGTCAATCAAGAGGGAGCTTTGTTCAAGTAAATATGATTATTGCAGGTCACTTATTAACCCCTCTCAGGAGAGAAGCAACTGGTGAAAAGCTGGGGTTACAAAGTGAAGTGAGAGTAAGCATACTGAGTAAACTACAAAACTTAAAACCATCATGGCCTATTATGGTTTTGCCACCACTCTATCTGTAGTTTTACAGAGACTTTTTTAGAATGATCATAGAATAGTCAACTGCCTCTCTTGGCTTTGTGATGTTTGGATACAAATCTTACGAAAACCAAACCTGTTTTCTAGGAGCTTCACTATAATTCCTTTGGTCCTTTCCACCCCAATAAAAATTGACAGACTGTTTTTCTGCAGTGGTAAAAATTATAAATATTAGGTCTTTTATAATATTATTATAAAGCTACATGGGCAAGATTACAGGAAGTGACTGATTTTTCCTGATGATATTAGTGGTGAGATGAGTTGGATGGCCAAGGGGAGCTTGGAGAGGATTTTATATGGGAAGTGATAATAAGCTGAATTTTAAAGGATGAGTGTTCCAGGCAGTAAAGTAAAAGGAAGGCGTTCTGCAGAGGAAACAGCATAGGAGAATAAATGGAGGTTGATCTAACACAACATGTTAAGTGGAGAATGGATTTGAGAGGGCTATGACTGAGGATAGGGAGTCTAGTTAGTAAGCTACTAAACTAATTCAGGCAAAAAATGATGAAAGCCTAAACTAAAGTAGGGCAAAGTGGATAGACTCCAGAGGTATTTAAGAGGTCAAATGAAGTGGCCAATTGAAGTTGAGAAATGAGAGGATAGAGAAAGGAGAGAAAGAGGAGGGAGAGGAGGGAGGAAAGAGAAAGCAAGAGAGACAGAGGGAGATAGAAAGAGGGAAGATTCATTTACTAGACATCTGGATGTCTGGTGGTACTATTCACTGAACTAAGGACAAAAAGAGGAGGATCACATTTGGACAGGATGATAATACTATGGTTTGGGACATGCTGTGTTTTCTGTGATGATGTCCAATAGCTATTTGGATATGTATGTCTGATGCTAAGGAATGAAGGCCAAGTGAGGATTTAGTTGTTATTTTATTGTATGCAAAAAATTCTATGACCTTTGCCAAACCAAAGTAAAAAGGAGTTTAAGACAGTACATAATTTATTCAGTGTATTTCTAGGGTTGGCTCACATTAGTTTAGCCTGACTTAATCTATGTGTTTCTGCTCATATCTTTAAAAAGTGAATGTTGACATTATAGTATTCTTATTCATACCATGTCCTCTGACTCTCTCTCAAGCCTCAAGTGAATTTATCTTGACCTATGTGATGTATAGTTTTCTGGATGACAGCGATTTCACTATATCTGCTTTTGTACTGATTAAATATTCTTATCTTGTGTATGTGATGTCCATGGAGTCAGGGACTGTGTCTTGGGTGCCCCATGTTACATTCATAGCTCCCAATCCATAGCAGATACTAAAATATATGCTGAAGGGACCAGAGATTTAATTATATGTAACACATAAAATGTGTCATATACAATGATGCCTAATAATGATTTACTGATGATAATGAGCAAGACACTTGACTTCTGTGATTTTCACTTTCTTCAAGAGGAAAAAAGAACAAAGGATGGTGGGAAGGATTACAAAATGTCTTTCAATTGTTCATAGCCAAATGGGAACAAAATTTTCATTACCCATTCCATTTCTTTTTTCTCCAAGAGGATAATCATTCACCACAAGAGTTTCACCACAACGGTAAGAATATTTGTGAACATGAAAGTGTTTTTAAAAGCTTGGTGATTATTCAACCATAAAAAGGAATGAAGAATTGATACATTCTACAACATAGATGAACCTTCAAAACATTATGTAAAGTGAAAGAAGCCAGACACAAAAGGTTATACATTGTATGATTCCATTTATATGAAATATACAGAATAGGTAAATCAATAGAGATAGAAAGAAGAGTAGTGGTTGTCAGAGGTTGGGAGAAGGAAAGTAACTTTAATGGGCATGGGGCTTCCTCTTCAGGGTGATGAAAATGTTCTGGAATTAGGCAGTGTGTGATGGTTGTACAATATTGCCAATATACAACACTAAGTGTCTCTGAATTGTACAATTTAAAATGGTTAAAATGGTAAATTTTATGTTATGTGCATTTTAGCACAATTAAAAAAAGATTGACAATAATTCTGACCATCAGTTTACTAGAGTGAAATGATAGTGTCTACAATGCCCATATAGAAAAGCAAACATTTAACAATATCACCTAAAGCTACAACAGAATAATCTAACTCTAAATAAAGCATGGTTCCCCTGTATGAATCAAACTTGTGCTTGGAAAAACATGGAAGGGGACAAGTGTAGGTATTTCGTGACTTTGAGATGTCTAAGCAATAAAGTTACTGTGATTGTCTGGCACTAAATGGCTTTTTAAAATAGATCTATCAACAAATGATAAAATGACTCCTAAAGCGTAAGGAACAGGATGGAATAAGACAGAAAGGAAAACGTGGCTCACACTAGCTCATGAAACATCCACAATTGAAGACTTAATCAGGACTATTTATGGAATGAAGAAGGAAAAACAGATTCCATAACGAGCCTAGGGAAAAGTTTTCCTCTGATGAAGGATTTCTGAAGAATGTATGACTATCTAGAAAAATGGGGGCAGGATGTTTCTTTTCCTAGCCAGGTGAAGAGATTCTTTTCTTCTCCCAATAGAATAGTTAATTGTTTGTTTGCCAATAGATTCGCTGATGTAGCTACTGACTGTAGTTGGTAGAGGCCAAAAGAAGGTATTATTAGAACCTGATTTTCCTGAGACTGTGTGGAGAAGTTATGCACAGAAAAAGTTAAAGAAGTTTAAGAAACTTCTCAAATTATGCTGGAAGCAGTGGGTTGGTTTCTCAACCCCAAGAAAAGCTAATTTCAAGTAAATCTATTTGGATTCCTTGCATTAGGAAACATTGTAGATACAAATGTTATGTAAATTGGAGACAGAACATATAAAATCTTCTAAAAAATGTTCCTCTGAAAATAGAAAAAAATATAAGATGGCCATACCCAGAATTTCACAAACATTTAGAACCACCTTCAACATTTGTTTCAAAGAGAGTTTTGGGAAGTGAAAGTTGATTTTTCAGATTTCAAGCCTGAGATAAATCAGTGTATTAATGATAATTATCTACCTACCAGCTTGTCCCTTCAATCTGGCAATCTACGTCTTCATTGCAGACATGATCACAGAAATTTTACATAGAAAGGTATATGTTGGATCAAATAACCCATCAATTCATTGTTAAAAATGAATTATGTTTACATACATATTATATACTATTATGTACAGGGCTCAAAACAAGACACTGTACAAGAAGGAAAGAAGTCATATTCAGGACTTGCCTGGTGGCACAGTGGTTTAGAATCTGCCTGCAAATGCAGGGGACACAGGTTCGAGCCCTGGTTCGGGAAGGTCCCACATGCTGTGGAGCAACTAAGCCCATGTGCCACAACTACTGAGCCTGCACTCTAGAGCCCGGGAGCCACAACTACTGAGCCTGAGCGCCTAGAGCCCCTGCTCTGCAACACAAGAAGCCATGGCAACGAGAAGCCCGTGCACCGCAATGAAGAGTAGCCCCCGCTCGCTGCAACTAGAGAAAGCCCGCACACAGCAACGAAGACCCAATGCAGCCAAAAATAAAGTAAATTAATTAATTAATTTTTAAAAAGTCATATTCAAATTGAGAATCTAAGATAGCTTCACATTAAAAATAATTAGCAAAAACTATAGTAGCAGAAGATTGTAAAATATTTGTACCGAACGACTTCCATCAACAATAACTACTATAGGACTACAGAAGAGGGAAAGATTGCTGTTAGTGTAGACAGGGGAAAAGGGAGTTTGAATTAGATTATAAAGGACAGACAGGATTTATGTAAGTAAAGATTACATAATTTTTTGAGCAGGCAGAGAATGTTGTGAGCGAAGGAATAAGACAAGAACTATAGGGAGAGAGTTAGCAAATGACCATTTTGTTTAGCATATGACATTATAAACAGAAAGGGACGAGATATAGGGCAGGAATACAGAACATGCTCAACACAAATATGCTAATAAATAATGACACTGAATAAATTCTATACATAGCCTAATATAATTTGAGCTGATAAAGCTGGTCTCTTAAAATCCTTCTAAGAATCGAGGATAAGAATTGACATAAGAATATAATGGCATTTATCCATCCATTTGACAACTCTTTTAATGAATTTCTATTATATACCAGGAACTCTGTGTTCTAGAAACTGGGGATATAATGATGAAAAAGAAAAGAGTCTTATTCTCATGGATCTTATATTTTGTTGGGGGAATATAGATGATAAAAAAACCCCAAGTGTATAAAAAGGTGGTAAGATAGCATTAAATGTAATGAGATATAAAGTGACAGACAGAAAGGACAGTTAGAGAGGGCCTCTCAGAAAGTAACATTTCGGTTGAGAGCTGAATGATGAGAAGAAGCAGCAGTGGAAGGAGATGATGGTAATTTTAGAAAGAAGGAACAGAAAATACAAAGAGCTTCTTCTGGGATCCAAAACATAAGACATTACTAATTATCTCAATGATGCTTATTTTCATTTGCAACTGAGCAGAACCACAGAGAACCCTATTCAAATTTAGAAGCAAGGTGTGAAATTTACAGTAATTACCTTATATCCCTCTGCTCCAGGCTCTCCTCTCTCTCCTTGTTCCCCCATTGGGCCCTACAGAGACCACAGGCAAAAACAATCAATGGGTCTAAGTATTTGTGAATGCAGATGATACAGTTAATGTGGAATATTTTTCCCTAAAAATATGAAACCAAATGTACAACAGTTTGTTTAGTTCCACTACATAATTTCAAAGGATTGGATTTTAGTGACACCAAGAACTTCATAAGCACTGAATTATTTAAAGAGAATCTCATAATGATTCTGCTAGAAAAAATATTGAAAAAATGAAGTCCAAACAATGTGAATTTTCAGATGAGTAAAGTATGTTATATAAGATATCAAAGTAACTTGCATTTTTACTTAATGTTAAAATGATTGAAAAAAATTTAAGCAGGACCAGTCACTTAATTAACTCCATTAATTAGAAAATATTATGTTTAATCATCTTTTACAAAGTATCTAATAGCTAATCTTACTTTACCATTCTTCATTAGAAATTATATTATTTATTCTTTACTCTGTGAAATTCTAATTATTAAGATATAAATTAACCTAAAAGAAATTACATTTATTCATTTTAATCCTTAAGGCAGAAACTAATAAACTTCTACTTTTAACTTTTTCTAAACATTCCTAATATAAAATCTTTGATATGATAAGATGTTCAAATTATCTACTCTAAAATGTGCTTGAAAAATCAATTATCACATATTAGGACCTACTGTTTGAAAAGAAACTTAAATTGAAATTATTAGCAAAACCCTAAAATTTATTATGGACCATTAATGGATAAATTTTAACTTACTCCTGTGTGGATAAAGATATTAGACATAATGTAAAGACAATAATCTCTGACTCTGCTTTAATTATTTAGAATATTCTTGGATTAATTTTCACACCTACTAGATAAAATGACCATCGTTATACTAGACTTTTAATACATTTATTATATTTCAGTGACATTCTTTGACCCTGGAATACCGGAATCTGGGGAAAACAAGCACTACTATGCTTCACTTGCCCACATTTTACCATTTACTTAAAAAAAAAAATTTTACTGGAGTATAGTTGATTTACAATGTTGTGTTAATTTCTGCTGTACAGCAAAGTGACTCAGTTATACATATACATATATCCACTCTTTTTTAGATTCTTTTCTCATATAGGTCATTACAGAGTATTGAGAAAAGTTCCCTGTGCTGTACAGTCCTTATTAGTTATATCTGTTTTATATACAGTGGTGTGTACATGTCAATCTCAGTCTCCCAGTTTATCTGCCCCCCTCCCCCTGCTTTCCCCCCTGGTAATCATAAGTTTGTTTTCTACATCTGTGACTCTATTTCTGTTTTGTAAATAAGTTCATTTGTATCATTTTTTTTAGATTCCACATATAAGTGATATCATATATTTGTCTTTATCTGAATTACTTCACTCAGTATGACAATCTCTAGGTCCATTCATGTTGCTGCAAATGGCATTATTTCATTCTGTTTTATGGCTGAGTTAATATTCCATTGTACATTTCTGCACAGTTTCCATATTTTTGTCTCTCAGAGGTTTAGAGAGACTAGAATACATTTGATAAAGAATTTAAAAAGTATCATTCCATCTCTTAATGATTTATTTCCTAAATTTACATAAGTTTTGGGGTAACTTGGAATTCTTTTTCTTCAACTGAGGTATACTTGATATACAATATTATGTAAGTTTCAGGTGTACAACATAGTGATTCACAATTTTTAAAGGTTATATTCCATTTATAGTAATTATAAAATGTTGGCTATATTCCCTGTGTCATACAATATATCCTTGTAGCTTATTTATTTTATACATGGCAGTTTGTACCTTTTAATCCCCTAAACCTATCTTGCCTCTCCCCACTTCTCCCTCCCCACTGGTAACCCCTAGTTTGCTCTTTATATCTGTGAGTCTGCTTCTTTTTTGTTGTATTCTATTCACTATTTTGTTTCATTTTTAGATTCCACATATAAGTGATGTCATACAGCATTTGTCTTTCTCTGTCTGATTTATTTCACTTAGCACAATAATCTCCACATACTACATGTATACACAGATACACTATATATATACACACACACACGCTACATCTTCTTTATCAGTTCATCTGTTGATGGACACTTAGGTTGCTTTCATTATCTTGGTAATTGTAAACATTGCTGCAATGGACATTGGGGTGCACATATCTTTTCTGATTAGAGTTTCTATTTTTTTTCTGGATATATACCCAGGAATGGAATTGCTGGCTCATATGGTAGTGCTATTTCTAGTTTTTTGAGAAACCTCCATACTGTTTGCACAGTGGCTGCACCAATTTACATTCCCACCAACAGTGCACAAGGTTCCCTTTTCTCCACATCCTCACCAACATTTGTAATTTGTGGTCTTTTTGATGATAGCCATTCTGACAGGTGTGAGGTGATATCTCATTGTGGTTTTGATTTGCATTTCCCTGATGATTAGTGATGTTGAGCAACATTTCATGTGCCTGTTGGCCATCTGTATGTCTTCTTTGGAAAAATGTCTATTTAGGTCTTCTGCTCATTTTTTAATTGGGTTGTTTGTGTTTTTGCTGTTGAGTTGTAATGAAATGCTTATATATTTTGGATATTAGCCCCTTATTGGTTATATTATTTGAAAGTATTTTCTTTATTCAGAAGGTGTCTTTTCATTTTGTTGATCGTTTCTGATAAAGAATTTTATATATTCTTATTAGATGAGTTTGCCTCTATATGAGTTGGCTTGATTTTATGAGAAAAACTCTAGAATCTTTCCTGTTTCTAAAACAAAGTATACCTTTCAACCATCTCCAAAGAGTCAGATCAAAATATCACGAGCGACTATATATTTTGATTCTTCTGTTTTAGGATTCTTTTATCCTATATTATATCATGTGAAGTATGGAAAATTTAACCAATTATATTTATTTCTGTGAACTAGGCATTTTTGTTTTACCCATTTAATTTACATATAGACTTTAAGACTGTTTTAATCAAACATGAACAGAGACAGTTATTCAGATAATCAAAGACAAAATAGCTACTTTAAAAATATCATGGTTACAGCTAGTCTTTACAATGTTTATTAGAAGACTATAGACTGATAATCTTTAAAGAACAGTGGCTCTAATAACTGGTTAGATGAGTTTTGAAATCATTTGGCAACTGTGTGTAAACTACTATAGGAAAGGATACAGATCAGATTTTTAAAAATCTGTTAGAAATAAATCTGAATTTGATGTATAAAGAAGTATCTGCCCTAAATGTCTAGAGTATGTGATTTTTTGATAATCTCTGTAAAAAAGTTGTTATCATGCATTTAATGCCACAAATTAGATTTGGAAAGTTACTGTTTTAAACTTCTATACTATGCTAAGGATCTTGACCTGAATATAAACAGTTTTTATATTTAGATAATAAAATTGATTATATATTTAGATTATAAAATTGCAGATTACTGCAAATAGTGCTCTTGTATAAAACCATGTTATAAAAGTAACTAAATAAAACTCCTTGAAAAGATGTAATTGGTGTTGTGAATCTATTGTAGTAACTGTGTTTTATCTTAAAACATCAAAATAATTTTAGGAAAAACCTACTGGTTCACCTCGAGGCCCAGGTGGTCCTAGGACTGTGTTATCTTCTCCTGGATAACCCTATGATGAAGATGATTTATAAACAAAACTAAATTAATAAAATAAACTTTGAAATATGAAGCCTATTATTTCCTAATATGTTATAAAATATGCAATCTGGTTTTATCTTTTTTAAATGAAAAACTTTTATCTACAAAACTTAGCACATGATAATTTATACATGGTTGTAATTCATACATGGTTCTCTTTGGAAGTGTCATTCTGCTTTAATTACATAAAAAGCACTTTACTAATTTTCTCAAAGTGTCTGTTTTCCAATGATACTACAAACCAAGAAGAGTACTGCTGCAGTTATTCTTAATTCATAAAAAATTTTACTATAAATGTATATAGTTAGTCATTTAATCTATAGTCTCACAATCGCTTTCAGCAATTAATATTAGTTTTACAAACTTTTACAGATTGCTAAGTACTATAACATATATCATTTCACCTCAATCTTGAAACAACCTATCAAAGACTTTTTAATAATTTGTTTAAGTTTTTGCCCCTTGATATTTATTTTTCTTCTAGAATTTATAATACTTCCCAAGTTTAAAGTGCTTTTTTTATTCTTTGAAAATGTTTCCATACATACTTTCAGAAAGAACACATGAATTCAGTATTTAATTTTATGGTAAATAAGTCAATATATTCATACACACCTTTTCTCCTTTAGGTCCTGGCAACCCAGAAAGTCCTGGTTGACCTTCATGGCCCTACCAGAAGGACAAGTAAGTAGACAGTCTCCATATCATTTGTATGTGCTCTACCTAATACCATTATGGCCACACTATTAGATATTGCACTATTCTGAAAGAAGAACAGGATTCACTCTACAGGGGCATGAGACCCAAATATGTTAGAAAGGTTTATCAGGAAATTTCATCGAGTTTGTATATTTGGGATGACATCTTCATGGAATGTTTTTATAAAAATATACACTTCTTATTTCCAATTAGAAATGCTTACCCTATATCCTGGAATTCCTGGTTCTCCAGAAGGTCCCATCAATCCTAACTGTCCCTAAAAACAAAGTAAACGTTAGAAAGAAAACAGACAATTGTTTAAATCATTAACCTTGTATTCCTATTATTTAAAATTTAGATTTTTAAGGTATGATATTTCACCTAGTCTGAAATGGGAAAACAAAACATAATTCTCCAACTTTCATCTTATTTTACTTCTGAACCACGTAAGTTCCACAAAAATATGTTTCTTTGGTTTACTTCTGGTATGAACATCCTTAATCATATTAAGATAAATACTTTCAGTTGCCAGAATGCTGTAGGCTTCCAGCAAATTCTTGGAAATATAGTTTGTATCTGTCAAAGTTTGTGGTAAACATGCATCGCTAAATACTAGAGTGAATTCTGATAGTTTTTAGTATTGTTATGATAGGATCAAGAACACTACTCACTGCTAGTTTCAGATGCTCTGATGAACACAGTTTCAGCTCTGGTCAAAGTTGTTAAAATAGAATTGGTTGACAACTTATGTATAATACTTACCCTATTAATTACTCTTATTATCAATATCACACAGATGAGGAAACATGTAAGTTAAAGGCAAATCTGTAAATGTTCCTAAACTACTGAAAAGATAACTCAGACAACTGAAAAAAGCAAAAATAACACTCTTAAAAATGTCCTATCTTTAATATTATCAAAGTTTCCCTATCAACTCTCCTATTTGAGTCCCAAAATAAATAGGAGATAAGGAAGTTAAGGCACAGAATAAGTATGTGACTAGCCAAATACTACACTAACCAGAAGTTCTAATCAATGTAATAAGTAAGGATAATAAATATGAGATGATACCATTATTTACCTAAAGAACCCTGAGAATCATCAAAATTCATTCAAATGAATATAAAGTTTTTTTAAAAAGGTATTTTACACAGCATAATTAGAAGATGTAATAGAAAAAGGATTACCTTAAAAACAACAAAATCTATAAGAAGCTAACAATGAACCTAATAAGATAGATGTTAAGAACAGAGATAAAGGAAATAACAAAACTTTATTGAAGGATATACAAGGTATAAGTAAATAAAAAGACATATGGTGTTTCTACAGTGAATGATTCAATATTAAAGGAACTTGCTAAGTTGATTCTGAAGTTCACATGAAAGAGGAAAAAGATCATAGTAAGAGCCAAACTATTCAGAAATATAAATCATGAAGTATTTGCCCTAATAGATCTCAAATGATACTGTAATGATACAGTTATTTAAATGGTGTGGTACTGACCTAGGAACACACTAAAAAATCGAGAAAAGAAGTGAAAACAGACCATTATTTAAGAGTAGCTTACAGTAAGGGTAGCATTTCAGAAAAGTGGGAAATAGATTGTTTATAAAATAGTATTGGGGCTTCCCTGGTGGCACAGTGGTTAAGAATCCACCTGCCAATGCAGGGGACATGGGTTCCAGCCCTGGTCCGGGAAGATCCCACAGGCTGTGGAACAACTAAGCCTGTGTGCCACAACTACTGAAGCCCACACACCTAGAGCCCGTGCTCTGCAGCAAGAGAAGCCACCACAATGAGAAGTCCACGCACCACAACAAAGAGTAGCCTCTGCTCACTGCAACTAGAAAAAGCTGCGCACAGCAACGAAGGCCCAAAGCAGCCATAAATAAATAGATAAATAAATAAATTTAAATAAATAAATAGCATTGCGACAACTGGCTAAGAATTTGGGAAAAAGAAAAATTAGTCCTTTACAACTTATATCATAGCAAACAAAACAAAACAAAAACTCTGTATGCTTTAAAAGGGTTAAGGGTAAAAATAAAGCTATAAAAATATTAGAAGAAGGATATGGGAGAATATTTTTATGCACTTTATGTAGGGAAGTCATTTCTAATGAACAAATAAAACCTAGAATGTAAACAAAAAGACTGACAAATTTGACTGTAATAATTAAAACCTCTGTCCAGTGAAAGATACTATAAACAATATTAAAAGATAAATGACAGAAAGGGAAATATATTTGTAATATATTAGCGACACTTTAACAAAAGTATATTATCTAAATTATGTAAGGTATTATTGAAATTAAGAAAAAGACAACAACCTAATAGAAAAACATGTAAAGTGCATATGAACAGGTAATTTCTAGAGAAAAAAATACAAATTACTTAGTTGCAATCAGGAAAATTGTAAGAAAGAAAATGAGATACACTTTTTCATTTATCAGATTGGCAAACATCAAAAGGATTAATATGAAGTATTCCTGGTGGTGGGCATGTAAATTTGGTGAAACCTCTTGGGAAGGTAGTTTGGAAACGTGTCAAAATTTAAAAAGTGACTATTCTTTTTAGAGAAAATCCAAAGTAGGAGCCTACTTTGAAGACAGTACTCTTTGGATCAATTCATTCTCAAGTTTATTAAAAGTTAATTACATTATCTCAACATAATAAAGCCCACATATTACAAGCCCACAGCTAACATCATACTCAATGGTGAAAAGCTGAAAGTATTTCCTCCAAGATCAGGAACAAGACAAGGATGCCCACTCTCACCACTTTTATTATAAATCTAACTAATGAGGTAAAAGACCTGTACTCAGAAAACTATAAGACACTGAAGAAAAGAAACTGAAAACAACACAAACAGATGGGAAGATATACTGTGTTCATGGACTGGAAGAATTAATATTGTTAAAATGATCATACTACCCAAGGCAGTCTACAGATTTGATGCAATATCTATCAAAATACCAGTGGCATTCTTCACAGAACTAGAACACATAATTTAAAAATTTGTGTGGAAACACAAAAGACCCCAAATAGCCAAAACTGATTTTTTTCAATCAGTTTCAAGATTGCTTGAGAAAGAAAAACAAGGCTAGAGGTATCACACTCCCTGATTTCAAACAATACTATACAAAGCTACAGTAATCAAAACAGTATGGTACAGGCACAAAAACAGACACATAGATCAATGGAACAAAATAGAGAGTCCAGAAATGAACCCATACTTCTATGGGCAATCAATCTATGACCAAGGCCTCAAGAATACACAATGGGAAAAGACAGCCTCTTCAATAAATGGTGCTGAGAAAACTGGACAGCTACATACAAAAGAATCAAACTGGACTACTCTCACACCATACATTCATTAAAGACCTGAAGACCTGAAATGTAAATGTAAACGTAAGACCTGAAGCCATAGACTTCTAGAAGAAAACATATGCAGTGTGTTCTTTAACACTGGTCTTAGTAATATTTTTTTGGATATGTATCCTCAGGCAAAATAAACAAAAGCAAAAATAAACAAATAGACAATATCAAACAAAAAAGCTTTTGTGCAGCCAAGGAAACTATCAATAAAACAAAAAGGCCACCTACTGAATGGGAGAAGTAGCAAACAATAAATCTGATAGGGGGTTAATATCCAAAATATACAAAGAACTCATACAACTCAACATCAAAAAAACAACCCAATTTAAAAATGGGCAGAGGATCTAAACAGACATTTTTCCAAAGAAGACATACAGATAGCCTACAGACACATGAAAAGATGCTCAACATCACTAGTCATCAGGGAAATGCAAATCAAAATCAAAATCACAATGAATGATCACCTCACACCTGTCAGAATGGCTATTATCAAAAAGACAACAAATAACACGTGTTGGTGAGGATGTGGAGAAAAGGGAACCCTTGTGCACTGTTGGTAGGAATATAAATTGGTGCAGCCACTATGGAAAACAGTATGGAGGCTCCTCAAAAAATTAAAATTAAAAATAGAACTACCATATAATCCAGCAATTCTACTCCCAAGTATTTATCCAAAGAAAATGAAAACACTAATTAGAAAATATATAAGCACCTCTATGTTCATTGCAGCATTGTTTACAATAGCCAAGATATGGAAGCAACCTAAGTGCCCATCAATAGATGAATGGATAAAGAAGATATGATAAAAATATACTATGGCATATTACTCAGCCATAAAAAGAATGAAATCGTGATATTTGTGACAACATGGATGGACCTAGAGGTAATTATGCTAAGTGAAATAAATCAAACAAATACAGTGTGATATAACTTATATGTAGAATCTAAAAAACAAAACAAATGACAAACAGAAAACAAAAACAGAGTTATAGATACAGAGAACAAGTAGGTGGTTGCCAGAAGGCAGGGTGATGGCAGGAGGAAAGACATAGGTAAGGGAGACTATTTTCCAGTTGCAAGATAAATGAGTCACAGTTATGAAATGTACAGTGTGGAGAATACAGTCAATAAATATGTGATATTTTTGTATGTGCAATATTGTAACTAGACATAACTAGACTTATTGTGGTGACTGTTTTGAAATGTATAGAAATATTGAACACTATGTTGTGTAAAAGGAACTACTCTAGTGTTGTAAGTCAATTATACTTCAAAAAAAAACCCAACTCATAGAAAAAGAGATCAGATTTGTGGTTAACAGAGCTGGAGGGTAGGGGATGGAAAACGGGATGAAGACAGTCAAAAGGGACAAACTTCTAGTTCTAAGATAAATAAGTACTTAGGATATATGTACAACATGATAAACATAATTATCACTACTACATGTTATATACGAAACTTAAGAGAGTAAATCCCAAGAGTTCTCATCACAAAGAAAAATATGTATTTTTTCTATTTAATTTTATATCTGTATGAGATGATGGATATTCACTAAACGTATTGTGATAATCATTTCATGATGTATGTAAATCAAAGCATTATGCCGTACACTTAAACTTATACATGCTATATGTCAATTATATCTCAATAAAACTGGAAAAATATTTAAAAATCAATCACATTATATAATGTTTCTGAATGCATAAGCCAAAGATAGGAAAATATTAGTAATTAAAATAAAAGAAAGTAAGAATGACCTGGAATAGTAAGATGGCAGTAAGGAATGGAACACTTAAAATGAGCCTGAGGGCAAAGGAAACCATAACCAAGACCAAAAGACAACCCTCAGAATGGGAGAAAATATTTGCAAATGAAGCAACGGACAAAGGATTAATCTCCAAAATTTACAAGCAGCTCATGCAGCTCAAAAACAAAAAAAAAAAAAATGAGCCTGAGGGCAAAGGAAACCATAATCAAGACCAAAAGACAACCCTCAGAATGGGAGAAAATATTTGCAAATGAAGCAACGGACAAAGGATTAATCTCCAAAATTTACAAGCAGCTCATGCAGCTCAAAAACAAAAAAAAAAAAAATGAGCCTGAGGGCAAAGGAAACCATAATCAAGACCAAAAGACAACCCTCAGAATGGGAGAAAATATTTGCAAATGAAGCAACGGACAAAGGATTAATCTCCAAAATTTACAAGCAGCTCATGCAGCTCAAAAACAAAAAAAAAAAAAATGAGCCTGAGGGCAAAGGAAACCATAATCAAGACCAAAAGACAACCCTCAGAATGGGAGAAAATATTTGCAAATGAAGCAACGGACAAAGGATTAATCTCCAAAATTTACAAGCAGCTCATGCAGCTCAAAAACAAAAAAAAAAAAAATGAGCCTGAGGGCAAAGGAAACCATAATCAAGACCAAAAGACAACCCTCAGAATGGGAGAAAATATTTGCAAATGAAGCAACGGACAAAGGATTAATCTCCAAAATTTACAAGCAGCTCATGCAGCTCAAAAACAAAAAAAAAAAAAATGAGCCTGAGGGCAAAGGAAACCATAATCAAGACCAAAAGACAACCCTCAGAATGGGAGAAAATATTTGCAAATGAAGCAACGGACAAAGGATTAATCTCCAAAATTTACAAGCAGCTCATGCAGCTCAAAAACAAAAAAAAAAAAAATGAGCCTGAGGGCAAAGGAAACCATAATCAAGACCAAAAGACAACCCTCAGAATGGGAGAAAATATTTGCAAATGAAGCAACGGACAAAGGATTAATCTCCAAAATTTACAAGCAGCTCATGCAGCTCAAAAACAAAAAAAAAAAAAATGAGCCTGAGGGCAAAGGAAACCATAATCAAGACCAAAAGACAACCCTCAGAATGGGAGAAAATATTTGCAAATGAAGCAACGGACAAAGGATTAATCTCCAAAATTTACAAGCAGCTCATGCAGCTCAAAAACAAAAAAAAAAAAAATGAGCCTGAGGGCAAAGGAAACCATAATCAAGACCAAAAGACAACCCTCAGAATGGGAGAAAATATTTGCAAATGAAGCAACGGACAAAGGATTAATCTCCAAAATTTACAAGCAGCTCATGCAGCTCAAAAACAAAAAAAAAAAAAATGAGCCTGAGGGCAAAGGAAACCATAATCAAGACCAAAAGACAACCCTCAGAATGGGAGAAAATATTTGCAAATGAAGCAACGGACAAAGGATTAATCTCCAAAATTTACAAGCAGCTCATGCAGCTCAAAAACAAAAAAAAAAAAAAAAAAAAAAAAAAAAAAAAAAATGAGCCTGAGGGAAATGTTCCTCAGACAACAGATGGATTATGCAATGCTCTCCAGAAGGCCTTGGTGAAAAGTCACTTGTGACATTCAAATGGAGATAGTGAATACATTCGCATTTTGTAAATAAGTTTACGAAATAGTCAAAAGACTAAATTGGATAATCTCTTAAATATTTTGCAACTCTTCTGCTGTGATTTTCTGAACAGGTCCAAATATATTAGCAATATAATTTTGCTATTACAGGTTCAAAAGCATCATGCTACCTTGTTTCCAACATCATGTAAAATTCATACAAAAGATTAAAAATTAGTAGATGTTTTGGAGACTTATCACAGCTGGTTAGAAAAATAATCTCCAGATAAGCATGTGGAGTCCAAGCATATAAAGAAAACCCATTTTCAAGTAATTTTCAAAGCAATTTGTCAACCATGGCAGCATAATTTTATACAGATATTAAATCCTGATTTCAAGTACAAGGCATATATACTTTCCTACTTAGGAGTTATAATCTGATTTTTTAAAACCTTATTTCATATTTTATTTCCATTTTGAGATTCTTTTCCCCCTTTCCTCTTTCATGTCCAGAAACCACTAAGCCATTTAGGTACTGTGGAATGCTTACAATTCTCCACATCCCATGGAGGTAGATTATTTTCAATGGAACTATTGCTTTCTCTGTAAAATTAATCAAGGGACAGAGCCTTTAGGACATGGATACATTTCTTTTCCATCCACAGTGAACTCAGTTCTGGAGACAAATCAAATACTGACCACAGCACCTCTAGTTCCTCTGGCACCTTTAGGACCACTTTCCCCAATTTGTCCAGGAGCACCTCTGCTTCCAATTTCTCCTGTGGGCCCCATTTGTCCTTTATCACCCTGTGGATGCCATTAGTAAGAGAGAAAAGTAAGAAAAAAACAAACTTATACTCAGATTAATTAACTATATCATATACCTGAATGGCTCCAGAGGATATTCTGTAAGCAAAATTCTATAAATAGTAACTTTGCTTTAACTTAATAGTACTACAGACCACCACTGACAATAATAACATACCATCGCTACCTAGCTTACCTTAAAGATATAATTAAAAGTAATTTTGGAAAAAAGAATATTAAAAATTTTGGCCAAACAAGCAGGGAAGATATGGTGCTCATGTTGAGTTACAAATAAACCAACTTTATTATTTTGACATTTGTTATGCATTTATGTACGAATGCATGCATGCATGTATTTATTCCTGACATGAGAAAACACAGGTCCTATGAGAAACCTGTTTCTACAGAGAATTTCAATGCCCCAAAGATCTGTCTAATGCAAAAAGGCTCTAGTGTGCAGTTCTGTATACTCAGTATCATCACTTACTTGGTTGGAGTTTGTGTTTAAAAATCTGTAACGTTTTTGTATGATTTTACATCCTTCTGAAAACTAGTTACCTTCTGTTTTCCAACAGGCTAACTAATCATTCTCTAATACCAAAGTACAGCAGCTTTCAAACATTAAAATTCATTTTCTGCATGTTGGAACCAACCTGTTCTATAATTGATAATCAAGTAGATACAAAGAAAAATTAAACAGTGACCACAGTCAGGAAATTTTTGGTTATTCATAATAATTCACAGGCTCTCCCAAAGACACAGGCTGTTGTAAGGACCTGCACTGTCCTACTTGTAAAATCATTTAGACATAATATTATGTTTGATGAAAAGACACTTCAATATTGGGCTTATTTTCATGGGTAAGAATGGCAACTAAAATTTACCTCATTCACTTTTATCTTTTATTATCTTATACTGCCCCCAAATTAGGAAAAAGATGGACAAGGTGCATGTTCACAGAAATGACAGATCCGATTTTGGGAACTAGAATATGGTGTAATTTGTAGTTAATTATAGTAAACATATTCAAAACTGTTGTAGTACAACGTGAAAATCATTTTTATGTCTCACCAATACTTGAACAAATTATTGACTCTATCCAAGGATGAATTATTCATTATATTGTACTAAATTCTACAAAGGCATCACGTTTTCTTAGTAAGATATAAAGGAAGCAAATAAAACATATTGCTTTGTGTTTCTTAGTTAATGTATAGGAAAGATAAAATCAATCATTAACCTTTTCAATTTGGAAAAGTACAATTAAAACAAACCCAAAAACAATTCTAATATTTCTCTCCCCTAAATATTTTACTAATGTTGTTACTAAATAGCACAAATGGTCTATAGTATTTTTCTTTTCTCTCTTTTCCTGTCCATGGTCTACTAAGGTAAACAGGAGAAGAAAACGCAAAGATCTTTTCAGAAACTACAAAGTAGAAAATTTGACTTCAGATAATAAGTAATAAGGTAATAAGTACTCCTAAGTGGAATTAAATATTAATTTATACAAATGTGCCTTTTAAGCCAAATTTATCGTTCTTTATTGTTTTATCTCCAGTGCAAATAAAAACACCACAGTATGCTATGGAGCTCTGGGCACGTCAGAAGAAAGAAAACCAGCATAAAAAGACGTAAAAAAAAATTACCTTCTTCCCTGGACGACCTCTTTGTCCTGGCAGTCCCACTGTTCCTTCAGGTCCCTGAATATCGAGTATGAAAAAGGAAATACATTGTTAAAGATAGGACTAGAAAGAATGTTTAAATACTTATATCACATAATCACTGAATTGAACACTAAGTAAAAACAAGGGTTACTTCTTAACAATATTATGTTTGTATAATTATTTTAAAAGAGGTCATGATGATTTAGAAGCCCAGCTGTTACTAGTGAGTAAAGTTCACATAAACAAACTGGCCAAGATAGACCAAATTAAACTGTTCTTAACTACAGAGGGAAAACGACTTGGTTTTAGTACACCCATTGAATTAACGATAATGTAATTAAAGCTAACCCAAATGCATCCATTTCAGCAGTTCTATGAGCTAGTATGGGTTCAACATCTTGTTGAATGTATAATACTATAACATATATCTAACATACTGTCAAGGAGAATCTTAAAATCTCAATGAAGTGTAAGATTAAGCAAATATTATTTGATCTGTGGAAAAAAAAAGGAGAGAGGGGAAATACATGGAGAGAAAAGAGACAGTCATATCAAACTGTTTAAAACAATATTTTCACTTCAATCTGTATTTTATTTAAACAAAAGTAGACTAAAAGTTTTCAATAAACACTTTATTAAAGTAAGAAGTGGCTAAAATATTTTAAATGTCATGTGAATTTGCAGGTCAACAATGGTTAGGCTTAAATGAGATCCATAGTAAGCCAGACTGCAAGTTCTAAAATAGCTAACAATTAATCATAGCATTCCTTGCATTAGTTGGAAATGAAAATGGAAATTTCAAATTTGCGTCCCAAAGCTTGGCAAACTGCAAAAATGATGCAGACAAGAAATAAATTGTGGTTTACCACTGTGCTGCAGAGGCTCTTGATAAATATTTGTTGAACGAATAAACAGATACCTAAGGAAATGAGTCATGCCCTGTGCTCCTGAGCAAATGTTCTTCTAGCTTCAGAAAGTCCGCTGAATTTAGAGGCCAAAGTGGTTAAGTTCTACTGCTGTAGTTCTAGCTGCATCCAGAGGTTGAAATGATAGTTGCACTAACATGAGACTTCTTTGTGGTTAACGTGGACTTTTTAAGAGAGGCTGATTAACATTCATAGAGGTTAACGATATGAGCATTTAGGTCAGACAGCTGTACTTTCATGTTCTGGCTCTGTCACCTAACGGCTATATGACCATAAGTAGACTATTTGACTTCTAAAGTCCTCAGTTTCCTGTTATATAGCAGGGATATATTAATACTTCTTCAAAGGGTTACTAAGATTGAATGAGATAATGCATTCAAAGCTTAGAAAGGAGTAGACATACTGAAGAGCTCAATAAATGTCAGTTCTCACTAATTTCTGTTGTCTTTTTAAAGTGCATTATGTAATATTTAAATATATATATATATATATAGAAGATATTAAAAGGTATAATGAGCACCCATGTACCTACCACCCACTTTAAGGAACAGAAGCTACACACACAAACACACACATACATACAACTGAAGTCCCATATATACACTTATGTTACCAGACACATCACCTTCCCCCCTCACTCAGGTGCAACAATTGTCCTCAATTTGTTTATCATTCACATGCATTTCTTTATACTTTCACTCCATTTGTATATATTCCCACATATTATATGGTTATTTTGCATCTTTTCAAACTTTCAATAAGCTGTGTCACACTTTATATATTCTTTTGAAATTTTTTGAACACAACATTTTGTTTTTGAAATTATTCAGTGTCTCTACTTTACTTACACTTTGTTTTCACTCCTACAGGATTACATTTTGTTATCAAACCACAACTTATTCAACCATTTTCCTAGTGAAGAATTTTTGGTAGTTTTTTTGTTTTTTCTGTTACAGATAATGCTGCAATAAACACTCTTGTACATATCACTATGTGCCTACCTCAAGAGTTTTCTGGGCGAGGGTATATACCCTGGAGTTGAATTGCTGGCTTGTAGGATATATGCACCTTTCAGTACACAAGATTTTGCCAACTTGTTCTCCAGAGTGCTTTTGCCAATTTATATTCCCAATAATATATATTCCCAGTATATATATATATATATATATATTCCCAGTAATAGTTCCAATTACTCCAAATCTTCCATAATGCTTGGTACTATCAGACTTAAAATTTGTCTGTCTCAAGGGAGCAAAATGATGTATTATTTGGGATTTCAATTCACATGTCCCTGATTATTAAGGAGGAATGAATATCTATTCATACAGTAATTCAACATCTATATGTGAATCTCTAGTTCCCATCTTCTGTCCAGTATTCTACTGGGCTGTCCTTAATGTCCTGATACTTGTATTTCATTCATTCTGTATATCACAAATCTCTTTTCCCAGCCTGGAGCTTATTTTCTCACTTTGTCCACTATAATTTTTCACTAACACAAATTTGAAGTTTTAATGTAGTCAAATTCATCAATATTTTCTTCTTGTTTTATTTTTTTAGTGTTTAAGAGATCCTTACTGCTTCCCCTTCCTCCATGAGGTCATAAAATATTCTCCAATTTAAAATTTTGATTTTTATAATTAGGTCTTTAATCTAATTGGGATTTCATTCTTTTGTGTGTTTGTACTTTGATGTGAAGGAGAGATTTGTTTTTTTCCATTTGGATAACCAATTGTACCAGTACCATTTACTGAATATTTCATCCTTTCCTTATAAATCTGCAATGCATAATCAATTTATTAAACTTTAAGTTTCAAAATATACTTAGATCTGAGTCTACATTCTATTTCCATTGGTCTATTTGTCTATCTGTGAATGAATGACACTGACTAAATGACTAGTTCAATAATAAGTTACGATATAAGGTAGGGCAAGTTCTCCCTTTCAAATACTACTCCCCACCAACATCAACAGCCTGTTCTTGAAAACTGTCTTGATATTGGACCTTTGATCTTCCACACACATTTTAAAACCACTTTTCATCAATCCAGTTATATAAAAAAATCCTGTAGAGATTGTGACTGAAACTGTACTGAATATATAAGGAGGGTTAAATGTTTTTGGTATTGAGTTTTCCTATCCATGAAATATCTCTCCATTTATTTAGATCTTTGTTAATAAACTACTACACACTTTTTTTTCAATAAAATTTTGCAAATCTTTTGTTAGATTTATTCCTAGGTACTTAATTTTTGCTGATTGTATTAGATTTTATTTTTAAATGTATTTTTTAAAGTTTTCTGTTTCTTGCTGGTAGAAAAGAATGGAAGCTTTTTTTAGTATATTAATTTTATATATAGCATCTTGCTAAACTCTCATGAATTCTAATAATCTGTCTGTAGATTACTTCTCTCATTTTACTGTACTGGCTGGGACTCTGAGTAAATGGGGAATAGAAATGGTAAATAATAGTGACCTTTGCTCATTTCTTTTAAGTTTCACCATTAAGTATCATAGTCAACGTATGGAAGTTAAATTTTACTAAATGCTTTTTTTTTTTTTTTTTTCGGTACCTGGGCCTCTCACTGTTGTGGCCTCTCCCGTTGTGGACCACAGGCTCTGGACGCTCAAGCTCAGCGGCCATGGCTCATGGGCCCAGCTGCTCCGCGGCATGTGGGATCTTCCTGGACTGGGGCACGAACCCGTGTCCCCTGCATTGGCAGGCGGACTCTCAACCACTGCGCCACCAGGGAAGCCCACTAAATTCTCTTTGTTTCATCTATTGAGATGATAGTTTTTCTTCAATTTGTAAATATGCAACTTAATTTTATAATTAAAAAAATATGTTAGACCTTTGTTGCAATACTAACAGGGAATTCATAAATCCCTTTATCCTGTCAGTACTCCAAAATGGTACTGAATTCAAATACTCAGGTATCAGCTGAAAACCATGGCATGGCAATGCTACCTGCCAACCAACAATTTAGTTTAGGCATCACTGTAAGTTATATATTTAAATATCATATATTTAATATTTAAACATTATATATTTAAATATTAAGAAAAATTTGTGGATAATGCAAAAATAACAGCTCTGACATAAGTGACAAGCATAAGTAAGTTTCACAAATGTGTATAATTGAGACATTTGTTATTATTCTGAAAGATGACTTACACATTCATCTCTATCTTCAAACCTCCATTCCCTCCTCATTTTCAAGTTAATAACCTTGCTTCATATCTGAGAGATAGTAGCAATTAAACAAGAGCCATCTCCTCTTCCCAACACCCAACTTTCCAATACACCTACTTATGCACCCACATATTCTGCTTCTTTTCTCTTACAAAAGAAGTCTCTGTTTCCTGCCTGAGGCCAGCTCCTCACTTACACGTATAAGAAGCCTATGTCCTCTCACCTATTCAAGGCTCTCTCTTCTGAAAACATCCCCCTTTCACTTGCACTATCAATTTTTCTCTCTTGACTGGATCATTTCCAATAGTATTCAAATATGCTAAATATTACTCATTAAAAAAAATCCTTCCTTGATCTCATGTTCTTCCCTTCCTTCCTACCTTCCTTTTGTCTTTTCCATTCTCTCATTCGATTTCTCATGTACTTTTCTAGCAACATTTTCTGCTCCCCCTTCACAGAAAAACTTTTGAAAGACTTGTTTATGCTCATTGTCACTATTTCCTTACTCTCATTCTCTCTTCATTTGGGCTTTTGTTCTTACCACACCTCTGAAATTGCTCTTTTTCAGGTCACCAACTGACTTCCATATAGCCATCTCCAATGGCTGGTTATCCAACTCATTTTATCAGAAACTTCTTTTTCATTCTTGAAACTTTTTTAAACCTTTGTTTTTATGGCAGCACACTTCCCCGATTTTCCACTTACTTATATCTCCTTATATGCTGGCTCCTTCTCTGCCCAGCCATTTAATGTTGGAGTGCCCTCTTCTCTTTTTAGGTGATCTCATCCCGTCCCTGTGGCTTTAAAGACCATCTACATTCTTATGTTTCCTAAAATTATATCACCTGTCCTGACTGCACCACTGACTTTCTGATCTACCTTCAACATCTCTTCTTGAATTTCTAATGGGCATCTTAAACTTTGTGTGTCCCAAACTGAACTCTTGGAATTCCCTCCTTGAACCCCTAAACTGCTTCTCAGTTTTCGCCATCTCCTTTGTTAATAGGGCAATATTTTGAAAATTATTTAAAAACTTTTCTATTTTGCCTTTTTGATTACATGGACTTCATCCTATTTAGCCCAAGGGATTCATATGTACAGGGGTTGAATATATTAAGAGATGATATTTCTATTTTCTTTGTTTCTGACTTTAACATTTCACAAGCTGAGCCTGGGGCACCCAGCACACAAGGCTGTCTTAAACTGTAGAGAAGACACACTTTCCATTTATCACAGTAGAACTCTAAGGCTTTTACTAGATGGTAGAAGGATGAGGATATGACATAGGGGAAGTAAAGAGAAAGCTTAAGACTTTTTCTTTGCCCCCAGGAGAATCTGGGAAGGCAAAGAGGGAGACAGAGAGACACTGGTGTTCAGATTTCCCTCATTCTGAGTTTTGGCAGAAAGAGACCCTTGTTCCCTACTACTCATTCAGGATTCAGAAAAGGTACCTTTTCTCTAGCTATCACATGGTTTATGGCTATATCAATTTGGTTGCTCAGCAAAGTCAAAATGAGGAAGACCATATTGTTATATTTTCCTGAGCTACTCCTTGATTCCTATATGATGTAGAAGGGAACTAAGAAACACCTGGGGAGCTTGCATGTGTGTATTGGTGGCCATTACTCTAGGAAGATTTGGCTCTGTAGTAAGGGCTGAAGAGCAGACTGCTTGGGCTAGAGCTGAATGAAAATCACAGACAGACCTCAGAGGGATCTAATGATTAGTAGAGGCTGACAGGCTATTTAAGCAAGGGAACACCCCCCAAAAAGAAATGAAAATTACCAGCTTAGAGACATCATCATCAAAGGCCACGAGGGTGGGCAGTAAGCAAACTGACAAAGGACATTATCACGTCCCAATCAGTATGAATAATACCTGCCTCTAGATCTAAGGCCTTCTCATCTTTGTCACCACAGCAAACACAGACTCAATATTAGAAAGGAGTAAAAGAGGGAGGTGGAAGATGGGTACATCTGAGAGACTAAGCATCATAAGAGTCTGAGCACTACCTAAAGAGACGACTAAATTACAGGAACAGATTAAGCTTTCAACTGAATTGGATATAAAAATTTTCTCTCTGTCTCCCCCAATTCCCCAACCACTCCTCACTAATCAGTAAGTTAGGGCTTGTGAGGAAAACCATATGAACCTGAAATAAAGAAATTACATATTTGCAAATGTGTAAGTACCAACTTGTAACCCTATTACACACTTAATGGTATGATCAACCACTCCGTTGCTCTGCCTAAAAACCAGGATTTATTCTTTATTATATTGTCCCTCTTTCTCAACATCTAAACCATGAGCAAGTCCAGTCAACTCTATCTCCAAGATGTCTTGAATCTGATCATTATTTACTCTCTCTATTGCTCCCCTGCGTTCCAGACCACCCTATCATTTTTTCATCTACACGACTGCCACAGACTTCTAAGTGGTTTGGTCCACTTTTACCCTTACATTCCATTTCTTCGAAATAACACAAATGATCACCAACAATGTTAATCAAGCATCTCTCCCTGTGTAAAACCTTCCATATGGCTGTCCATTGCAAGTAGAGTAATCTTCAAACCTCTTATCGTGGTCTATAATCCCCTACATGATCTGCCTCCCTCCTATTTCTCTGACATTGTGTTTCCCAGTTATTTACTATACTCTAGCTACTTGACCACCACCACCCCCTTTTTATAAACAGAGCATTTAATAAATGCCCTTTCTACCTTGCAGCATTTGCATTAGGTGTTTCCTCTGGCTAGAAAGCTTTTTTTCAGATATTCACATGACTGGCTTCTTATCCTTAGGCATCTGGCTCAATGTAACCTCATGTAATCCTTCTGTGGCCATCCCAATTAAAGTAGTCCCTTTATCAGGACATTCTCTATCCCATTACTATGTTTTATTTTCTTCATAGCACTTATCACTATCAGAAATTATTACTCTTGTTCACACTACCTTTCCACACTACATGTTGCATGACAGCAGAGACCTTGTCTGTTTAGTTCATTGTTGTAACATTAGTGCCCAGAACTGTGTCCAGCATATAATTGATGCTTAATAAATATTTAATAAATGAATGATAGAATGCATGCCCAAAGTAGAAAATATTTAGCCTTAATCAGACAGTAGCTAGTCTGCTAGGTATTTATTTGTAAATAAACAACACCTTAAAGAACATTTACTATCTGTTGGAAGTAAAACCAAAGTTCGTGAATAAAAGGCAAAGGGTAGTGGCAGATTTTTATACTACCTTTTAGCTTCTAGGAAATAGAACATATGGATCTACTAGGAACCTTTTGCACAGTAAACTTTCATACATATTTGAAGAGCTCATTATATGTGAGAAAAGGGGTTACCTGTGCTCTAAGCTGCATTTTCTTCTGTCATTATAATAGGAAAGATCTCCCCTGGTTCTTCTGTTCACTTTTTTCCTCTTTAAAGATAGTTTGTTTTTCTTTTGGGGAGTGGTGGTGGTAAACCTCCATTGATATTAGGCTGGTTTATTTTCATGCTTGTTCTGAAATGTGTAAGTAATATTTTGCTCCAAAATGTTGGGTTTTAAAAGTTTAACAAGACGCACTGCAACCCATTTGTATAATCAGAGGCTTGCAGAAGAGACTGGAAAAGAAAGCAGCAGTTTCTACAATGTGCATGTTTTAATAGATTTCTTCAATGATTAAAGAAGTAAGAATGCTTTTAAATAAATGTCATGTTGACAGATAATAGTTGGCTTGATGTTCAGCCTACTTATAACACAGAGGAAGCATTTGGGATTCCCTACTGATTATTTTAAACTTTGTTGAGAGTAGCTGTATTGTCTCAGAAGTAACACATCACATATATTTTTTAAACAATTTTATTGAGATATAATTCACATACCATATTATAAATCCATTTAAAGTGTACAGGTTATGGTTTTTAGTATATTCACATTGTTGTGCAACCATCACCACAATCAATTTTAGAATCAACTTCCATCATCCCAAAAAGAAACCCTGTACCCACTAGCAGTCACTACCAGTTTCCTCCCAACGTCCCCAGCCCTAGGCAACCACTAATTCACTACCTGTCTCTAGAGATTTGCCTGTTTGGGACATTTCATATAATATGTGGTCTCTCATGACTGGCTGCTAGGCATAATGTTTTCAAGGTTCATCAATGTTGTGGCATGGATCAGTATATTACTTCTTTTTTTTCCAAATAATATTCCATTGTGTGAACATACTACATTAACTAATAGACATTTGTTAATTGATGACCATTTGTGTTGTTTCTACTTTTTGGCTATCATAAATAATGCTGCTATGAACATTCATGTAAATGTTTTTGTTTGAATCCTGTTTTCAATTCTCTTGGGTATATACCAAGAATTGATGGGTCAAATGGTAACTCTGTTTTTAACATTTTGAGAGACTGCCAAACTGATTTACAAAGTGGCTGCACAATTTTACACCCCACCAATGATGTATAAGGATTCCAATTTCTTTACATTCTCATCAACACTTGTTATTTTCTGTTTTCTTTTCCTTATTATAACCACCCTAGTGGATGTGAAGCAGTATCTCATTGTAGCTTTATTTGCATTTTCCTAACAGCTAATGATGTTGAGCATCTTTTCATGTGCTTATTTGCCAACTGTATATTTTCTTTGGAGAAATATCTGTTTAAAGACTGCTCATTTTTCAATTGGGTTGTCTTTTTATTATTGAGTTGTAAGAGTTCTTTATATATTTTGGATACCAGTACCTTATCATATACAATTTGCAAATAATATTTCCTCCCATTCTATGGGAGTCTTTTCACTTTCTTGATGGTGCTCTTTGATGCATAAAACTTTTAATTTTAATGGAGTACAATTTATCTATTTTTCCTTTTGTTACTTGTAATTCTGGTGTTATCTAAGAAGGCTTTGCATAACCCAGGGTCATGAAGGTTTACTCCTATGGTGTCTTCCAAGACATTTATAGTTTTAGCTCTTACATTTAGTTCTATGACACAGTTTGAGTTAATTTCTGAGTATAATATAAGGGAGGATCCAACTTAATTATTTTGTGTGCGGATATCCAGTAGTTCGAGCATCATTTGTTGAAAAGACCATTCTTTCCCTCATTTAATTGTCTTGGTACATCACATGCTTTGGTAATTCAAATTTATTTTATCTATTTCTTTTTCTTGGAATTTATTTTATCCCTTGCGATAGCCAATAACACTAGACATTGTTAAACAAAGTCTGGAAGTTATAGAGAGTGCTCCCATCAGAGACAATGTTTTTCTTCTGCTTGAAACCTTTCAGTGGCTTCTTACTACACTTTAAATAAAACCCAAATTTTTACCATGGTTTAAAAGGTCCTTCATGATCTGCTTTCTACCTATTTCCTCAAGCTCATCCAAACAACTTTTCACTATTCACTATGCTATAATAGCTTCCTTTAACTTTTCCAAAAATACCTAGATCATTCTCACCTCCACATCTTGGCCCTTGCTATTCTATCTACCCTGAAGGATGTCCCAAAGTTCTCTGCATGACTGGCTCCTTTTCACTCCTCAGGTCTCAATTCAATCCTCCCCTATCTAGAGAAGACGTTCCTCACTGCCCTGGTGTAAATAGTTTCTCTATCCATACTAGCTTCCCCCTTCCCTTAACCAGTTGTTCTTTATCATCAGCCTGTTTATTTTCATCATTGCATTTATCACAACCTTCAATGATCTTGTCTGATGTCAGTTTTCTCCATGATATTATCAAATCTGAGATCAGGAACCTTGCTCCTCTCATTCCCCGTGGTGTCCCTAAGGCTTAGCAGAGTTCTTGGCAGAGTTCTCTCATTGAAAGAACTCATAAACTTCACTGAATTAGTGAATGGACAAATACATTTTAGAGAGTCACAGTTTGTAAGGCGAACATAAATTTAGAAACATCCAAGCTAATGCTTTTTTAAGGCTAAGCTTTCTGTCTCAAAAAAGCCTTTATAGAAGCTACTATGTTAAATAGACATGCAAGGATCTTTTCTGATTCAAGCAGGAAAAGAAGGAGCAAAGTCCTATCAGTTCAGCATCTTCCCTGGCACAGTCTTCTTGGGGTGTTCTGCATAGTTCCAACCCCTTTATTATGTGTAATGTGTAAACCAAGAAACCAAAGAATGACTCACCCAACAATGTACAGCTCTTTAGTGAAAGAGCAGGGGTTTCAACAATTCTTGCACAGTGGTCAGTGCAGGGTTCTTTCTATTATGTGCTGCTTTGCAACACAACAGTTCAGAACAAACAAGTCTAACACCAGAGTCATATGAATCATTCAGAAGATAAGGGTTTAGATAATCCTTTACTCCTTAACACCACTGACCTCAAATTTCCAAAGTGATTATTTTTCAGGGCTACCAAGGAAACTGTCTTAGAAAGAAGAGTCAGGTATACTTCATTCTTTTCTAGCTGCTGATATTCATTCCTCTCATCTTTCTGACTTCATTTTTAAGAGTCTATCAGAAAAGCCTCTTAGAAAAGCGTGCATTATTTTATTTTAGCTTCTCTTAAGATATTCACCTCAACCTAATATCATACCACCCTAGACAGATGGGAAAATTAACACTTCAATAAATCCAATCAAGTTTTGTTGTAAAGGAATAAAACGAGATAATTTCATTTATATATACTCAGTTTTGGAGTGCACAGCTTCACCTCTGTTTAGATCTTAGATACCAGAATAATAGACTTTTTAAGAAATGAATGAAGGACCATAAGTCAGGCAGATGTTTCTTCTGAGAAACTTCCAAACTATTTTCCTCATATAGAGTTATGCATTTAGACAACTGAATATTTTAGAACAGAACTCAAGCATAAAATACAAAATATTTTCCTTTGTTCAAAGAGTCTACATCTTGGGTTTGGGAATTTGTTACTAACGTTTCTCTTGCCTTATTTTTCAAACCAGATATCATTTTCCAATCTTTTAGAAAGAAGAACATCTCTTTCTTATTTTTTAAAGAATTTTTAAGGTAGCATCTTTGTGACATTGCCTAAGGAAGAATTTTTCTGAAGTGCAAAAATAAATCCAACATCAGGCCGTCTGATTAAGCAATAGTTCCTTGGATCAGAAAATTCTTTTGAAAAAATATGCTGTGGTATTTTTATTAAGTTTATGAGCTAAAAGGCATTTAAAATTCCAAGGAAACAACAAAAAGAATAAAAAAGAAACACACATGTGTTGTTACTAAAAAAGGCACCAAAGATGTGTACAAGAGGATTATTCCTGGAAAAATTATGAAGCAGATGAAATCTGTGTTTATCATTTTTCCATGTTTTGTTTTGATCCCCTTTTTCATCTCTGCTCTGCCCATCACCATTTGTCATACTGTGTCATCCCTCTCTGGGATTTCTGCCTGTGTTGTCCTATGGCATGGTTAGGCCTTTCTTTTTTTTAAGTTCTGTGTCTCCCCCACCTCCCCCCATCAACTTTAGCATTCTCTTAGGAACTAAGCTAGTTGACTGAAAAATAAGTCCATATTAAAACATTAATAACTGTTAATAACTTTCTTATATAAAAACAAATTTGATAAAAATTCTCAGGAAGATAACTGCACTTTCTTGGCACTTGATACTTGGCTTCTCTGTGGGTCTAGCCCTGATGAGTCCTCTAAATTAATGAAAACTACCATGAACCTTAGAAAGGCAAAAGATATGCCCAAATCTCTAGAAGTATGGCTTAGAACCTGAGGGTGAGGCTGACGCATGTCCTTGAACCACAGAGACTGAGAAGAACATTAGAAGGGTAAAAGGAGAGGTTTCATTTGGATTGCACTGTATTTCCCCCAGGCACAGTACCACACAGAGTGATCCCCTTGGCCTATAGTTTCTCTGTGGGAAAAGGAGAACCCAAAGTGGATATTCAGCTCCCCTACTGTTGCAGGATGCTTCCAGGGTTGCCCAGTCAGGTCTTCATGAGGATCATTTGGGGAACCTGGGGGCTTGACCACTGGGGATCAGATAGAGATGGGGAAAGGGGGCATGGCTTATAGCAATCAGCACTCGAATGTTGGTGGACTGCATTCCTGCTTGTAGCAGCACCTGAGCAGAGATCCTAGCCAGGGATCTGTAGACCTTAGCTGGTGGCTCTTCTGGCCAGGGAGCTTGGTTGGTAGTTCTGCATGATTTGTGTCCCCCCAAAAGTGGTCATACATGCTCTTGAGCCTGTCATGTGGCCCTGCCTGGGCAAGGGAGTAAATCTGCAGCCCTGCTCAACAGCTAAGCATAGACTCCCATCCTGCTCGACCAGAAAGACTGGCCAGAGAACTTAGGCGGCTGTGGGGTCCATACTACAGCCTTGCTCAGGCAGAGAGCCAAGCCAGCAGCCCTGTCCAACTGTTGAGCATAGCCTCTGGCCTGTCATGACCAGGGAACCTGAACAGTGACCCTGTGCAGGCTTGGAGCCCAGTCTAAGGTACTTCCCAGTTATGGGGCCCAGCTAACAGCCCTATCTAGAAGCAGAGTTTCACCTATGGCCTTGTCCAATTACTAAACACAGCCTGTAACCTTGCCCAGGCAAGGTAACCCCATGGAGCATTATCTGTGAGATGCAGCTGGAGGCCCCACTTGACCAGACAGCCTGGCAAGTGACCTCATCCAACAAAGGAGCACATCCAGTACCCAAACTGATCACAAAGCATAGTCTGCAACTCTGCCCAAACTTGGGGCACAGCCTGTAACTCCATTCAACAGTGAAACCATGTCAGTGGCCCCACCAGAACATGGAGTCCTGCCAGGGCCACATCCGGTTAGAGAGTACAACGTGAGGCCTTGCCCAACCGCAGAATCCAACAAGTGCTACTGTCCTTCCAGGGAACACAGCCTGAGACCATATCCTACCAGAGGTAACTACAGAACCCAGCTAATGGCCCCATCTGACTGTGAAGTCCAGCCAGCACCCCTACCCAACGAGGATGCCTAGTTAGTGGTCCCACTACAATGTGGAGCCTAGCCAGCTGGCCAACCCAACTGCAGAGACCAGCCAGTGGCAACTCTCCCCTTGCCTCAGAACATGGGTAGGAACCTCACCAAACTGGAGACCTCAATAGCAAGCTGTGTATGTCCACAAATGCTACAAGCTGATCCGTCCAGTTCCCCCTAAGCAAAGTCAACTAGTGAAGGCCTTTCCCTGCCAAAACAAACCTGTAAAGTCTGGAAGAGGAGACCACTTATTCAAATGTGTAAATACCAATGCAAAGATACTATGAGCATAAAGAATCAGGTAAACATGACAAGACCAAAAGAAACTAATAAAGCTTCAATAACTGACACTAAAGAAATGGAAATCTATGAACTACCTAACAAAGAATTCAGAATAATCCTCTTAAAGAAGTTCAGTGAACTTCAAGAACACACAGATAACTAAATGAAATTAGAAAAACAATGCATGAACAAAACGAGAAGTTCAACAAAGAAATAGAAACCACGTGAATAAATAAAACAAAAATCCTAGAGATAAAGATTGAACTGAAGAACTCAACAGAGTTTCAAAAGCAGACTTGACCAAGCAGAAGAATCAGTGAACTCAAAGATAAGTCATTTGAAATTATCCCAAGGAACAAAAAGAAAAAAGGATGAAAAAGAATGAAGAAAAGACTATGATACTTAAGGGACTGTGTGAAATAAAACAATATTGTGTGAATACTGGGAGAATAAAAAGAGAAAAGAGCAGAAAGACTACTTAAAGATATAATGGCTGAAAATGTCCTAAACTTGGGGAAAGAAATAGACGTCCAGATTTTTGAGGCTCAAAAATCCCAAACAGGTTAAACCCAAAAAAGGTCACTTTGAGACACATTATAGTCAGCCTTCAGTATCTGCGGGTTCCACAACTGCAGAGTCAAACAACTGTGGATCAAAAATGTTACCAAAAAAATTCCAGAAAGTTCCAAAACAAAACATGAACTTGCCATGAACTGACACTGGTTTACACAGCATTTATACTGTATTTAAAACTATTTACATTGCATTTATATTATATTAAGATTGTAAGTAATCTAGAGGTGATTTAAAGTATATGAGAGAATGTATGTAGGTTATATGCAAATACTATGCCATTTTATGTAAGGGACTTAAGCATGTGCAGATTTTGGTACCTGTGGGGGTCCTGCAACCAATCCCCTATGGATACTGAGGGATGACAGTAACTATATTGTCAAAACAAAGAGATAATTTAAAAAGTAGTAAGAGAAATGTGACTCATTACATAACGGAGCCTAAATAATACTATAAGTAGGTTTCTCAGCAGAAATTTTGCAGACCAGGAGAGAATGGACTAACATCTTCAAAATATGGAAAGGAAAAAAAAGAACCTGTTAACCAAGAACACTATACCCAAAAAAGCTGTCCTTCAGGAATAAAGGCATGATAAACACTTTTCCAAACAAACAAAAGCTGAAGGGTTTATCACCACTAAATCTGCCTTACAAAAAATGCTAAAGGGCATTTTTGAAGCTGAAATATAACAATATAACATTGTAAAAACATATAAATGTGTGAAACTCCCCACTAAAGGTAGATATATATTCAAAGCCAGATTCTCTAATATTGTAATGGTGGTACATAAATCACTTACAATTCTAGTTAAAAGGTTAAAAAACAAGTTTATTAAAAATAACCATAATGGGATTGGTTCAAGATGGTGGAGTAGAAGGACGTGTTCTCACTCCCTCTTGTGAGAACACCGGAATCACAACCAACTGCTGAACAGTCATCGACAGGAAGACACTGGAACTCAGCAAAAACGATACCCCACATCCAAAGACAAAGGAGAAGCCACAATGAGATGGTAGGAGGGGCGCAATCACAATAAAATCAAATACCATAACTTCTGTGCGGGTGACTCACAAACTGGAGAACACTTATACCACAGAAGTCCACCCACTGGAGTGAAGGTTCTGAGCCCCACATCAGGCGTCCGAACCTGGGGGTCCGGCAACGGGAGTCGGAATTCCTAGAAAATCAGATTTGAAGGCTAGTGGGATTTGATTGCAGGACTTAGACAGGACTGGGGGAAACAGACTCCACTCTTGGAGGGCACAAAGTAGTGTGCACATCGGGACCCAGGGGAAGGAGTAGTGACCCCCCAACAGAAACTGAACCAGACCTACCTGCTTGTGTTGGAGGGTCTCCTGCAGAGGTGGGGGGCGCCTGTGGCTCACCGCAAAGACAAGGACACTGGCAGCAGAAGTTCTAGGAAGTACTCCTTGGCATGAGCCCTCCCAGAGTCCATCATTAGCCCCACCAAAGAGCCTGGGTAGGTGTAGTGTTGGGTTGCCTCAGGCCAAACAACCAACAGGGAGGGGACCAAGCCCCACCCATCAGCAGACAAGTGGATTAAAGTTTTTCTGAGCTCTGACCACCAGAGCAACAGCCAGCGCCACCCACCACCAGTCCCCCCTATCAGGAAACTTGCACAAACCACTTAGATAGCCTCATCCACCAGAGGGCAGACAGCAGAAGCAAGAAGAACTACAATCCTGCAGCCTGTGGAACAAAAACCACATTCACAGAAAGATAGACAAGATGAAAAGGCAGAGGGCTATGTACCAGATGAAGGAACAAGATAAAACCCCAGAAAAACAACTAAATGAAGTGGAGATAGACAACCTTCCAGAAAAAGAATTCAGAATAATGATAGTGAAGATGATCCAGGACCTCGGAAAAAGAATGGAGGCAAAGATCAAGAAGATGCAAGAAATATTTAACAAAGATCTAGAAAAATTAAAGAACAAACAAATAGAGATGAACAATACAATAACTGAAGTGAAAAATACACTAGAAGGAATCAATAGCAGAATAACTGAGGCAGAAGAACGGATAAGTGACCTGGAAGACAGAATGGTGGAATTCACTGCTGTGGAACAGAATAAAGAAAAAAGAATGAAAAGAAATGAAGAAAGTCTAAGAGGCTTCTGGTACAACATTGAATGCAACAATATTTGCATTATACAGGTCCCAGAAGGAGAAGAGAGAGAGAAAGGACCCAAGAAAATATCTGAAGAGATTATAGTCGAAAACTTCCCTAACATGGGAAAGGAAATAGCCACCCAAGTCCAGGAAGCGCAGAGAATCCCATACAGGATAAACCCAAGGAGAAACATGCCTAGACACACAGTAATCAAATTGGCAAAAATTAAAGACAAAGAAAAATTATTGAAAGCAGCAAGGGAAAAATGACAAATAACATACAAGGGAACTCCCATAAGGTTAGCAGCTGATTTCTCAGCAGAAACTCTACAAGCCAGAAGGGAGTGGCATGATACACTTAAAGTTTGTGATGAAAGGGAAGAACCTACAACCAAGATTACTCTACACAGCAAGGATCTCATGCAGATTCGATGGAGAAATCAAAAGCTTTACAGACAGGCAAAGGCTAACAGAATTCAACACCACCAAACCAGCTCTACAACAAATGCTAAAGGTACTTCTCTAAGTAGGAAACACAAGAGAAGAAAAGACCCTACAAAAACAAACCCCAAAAAATTAAGAAAATGGTAACAGGAACATACATATGGATAATTACCTTAAACGTGAATGGATTAAATGCTCCAACCAAAAGACACAGGCTTGCTGAATGGATACAAAAACAAGACCTATATATACATGCTGTCTACAAGAGACCCACTTCAGACCTAGGGACACATACAGACTGAAAGTGAGGGGATGGAAAAAGATATTCCATGCAAATGGAAATCAAAAGAAAGCTGGAGTAGTAATACTCATATCAGATATAATAGACTTTAAAATGTTACAAGAGACAAGGAAGGACACTATATAATGATCAAGGGATCAATCCAAGAAGAAGATATAACAATTATAAATATATATGCACCCAACATAGGAGCACCTCAATACATAAGGCAACAGCTAACATCTCTAAAAGAGGAAATCGACAATAACACAATAATAGTGGGGGACTTTAACACGTCACTCAAACCAATGGACAGATTGGTCCAAACAGAAAATTAATAAGGAAACACAAGTGTTAAATGACACAACAGCAGAGAGATTTAATTGATATTTATAAGACATTCCATCCAAAAACAGCAGATTACACTTTCTTCTCAAGTCTGCACAGATCATTCTCCAGGATAGATCACATCTTGGGTCACAAATCAAGCCTCAGTAAATTTAAGAAAATTGAAATCATACCAAGCATCTTTTCTGACCACAAGGCTATGAGAATAGAAATCAATTACAAGAGAAGATCTGTAAAAAATACAAACACATGGAGGCTAAACAATATATTACTAAACCAAGAGATAACTGAAGAAATCAAAGAGGAAATCAAATACCTAGAGACAAATGACAATGAAAACACGATGATCCAAAACCTTTGGGATGTGGCAAAAGCAGTTCTAAGAGGGAAGTTTATAGCTATACAAGCCTACCTCAAGAAACAAGAAAAATCTCAAATAAACAATCTAACCTTACTCGTAAAGGAACTAGAGAAATAAGAACAAACAAAACCCAAAGTTAGCAGAAGGAAAGAAATCATAAAGATCAGAGCAGAAATAAATGAAATAGAAACAAAGAAAACAAAAGCAAAGATCAACAGAACTTAAAGCCGGTTCTTTGAGAAGATAAACAAAATTGATAAACCATTAGCCAGACTCATGAAGAATAAGAGGGAGAGGACTCAAATCAATAAAATTGAAATGAAAAAGGAGAAGTTTAAACAGACCGCAGAAATACAAAGCATCCTAAGAGACTACTACAATCAACACTCTGCCAATAAAATAGACAACTTGGAAGATATGGACAGATTCTTAGAAAGATATAACCTTCCAAGACTGAACCAGGAAGAAACAGAAAATATGAACAGAACAATCACAAGTCATGAAATTGAAACTGTGATTAAGAATCTTCCAACAAACAAAAATCCAGGACCAGATGGCTTCACAGGTGAATTCTATCAAACGTTTAGAGAAGAGCTAACACCCATCCTTCTCAAACTCTTCCAAAAATTTGCAGAGGAAGGAACACTCCCAAACTCATTCTATGAGGCCACCATCACCCTGATACCAAAACCAGACAAAGATACTACAAAAAAAGAAAATTACAAAACAATATCACTGATGAATATAGATGCAAAAATCCTCTAGAAAATAGTAGCAAACAGAATCCAACAACACATTAAAAGGATCATACACCATGATCAAGTGGGGTTTACCCCAGGCATACTAGGATTTTTCAATATATGCAAATCAATCAATGTGATACACCATATTAACAAACTGAAGAAGGAAAACCATATGATCATCTCAGTAGATGCAGAAAAAGCTTTTGACAAAATGCAACACCCATTTATGATAAAAATTCTCATATTTGGGCATAGAGGGAATCTAGCTCAACATAATAAAGGCCATATATGACAAACTCATAGCAAACATCATTCTCAATGGTGAAAAACTGAAAGCATTTCCTCTAAGATCAGGAACATGACAAGGATGTCCACTCTCACCCCTACTGTTCAACATAGTTTTGCAAGTCCTAGCCACGGCAATCAGAGAAGAAAAAGAAATAAAATGGATACAATTTGGAAAAGAAGAAGTAAAACTGTAATTGTTTGCAGATGACATGATACTATATAGAGAGAATCCTAAAGACGCCACCAGAAAACTACTAGAGCTAATGCAGATGAAAACTACAATGAGGTATCACCTCACACCAGTTAGAATGGGCATCATCAGAAAATCTACAAACAACAAATACTGGAGAGGGTGTGGAGAAAAGGGAACCCTCCTGCGTTGTTGGGAGTGTAAATTGATACAGCCACTATGGAGAACAGTATGGAGGTTCCTTAAAGAACTAAAAATAGAACTACCATATGATCCAGCAATCTCACTACTGGACATATACCCTCGGAAAACCATAATTCAAAAAGACACATGTGAAAAGCAGCGGGGGTGGGGGGTTGTGGTGTGATGAATTGGGAGATTGGGATTGACATGTATACACTGATGTGTATAAAATGGATGACTAATAATAACCTGTATAAAAAAATAAATTAAAAAAAAAAGACACATGCACCCCAATGTTCATTGCGGCACTATTTACAATAGCCAGGTAATGGAAACAACCTAAATGCCCATTGACAGATGAATGGATAAAGAAGATGTGGTACGTATATACAATGGAATATTATTCAGCCATAAAAAGGAACAAAATTGGGTCATTTGTAGAGACATGGATGGATCTAGAGATTGTCATACAGAGTGAAGTAAGTCAGAAAGAGAAAAACAAATATTGTATATTAATGAATATATGTGGAACCTAGAAAAATGGACAGGTGAGCCGGTTGCAGGGCAGAAATTGAGACACAGATGTAGAGAACATGTATGGACACCAAGGGGGGAAAGCGGCGGGGGGTGGGTTGTAAAAAAAGAAAGAAAGAATTCTTTTTTACACTTCAAAAAGTTAATCATAGTCCAGAATAGGAAAATCTACAGAGACAGAGAGTAAATTAGTGTTTGCCAGAGGGTAGGGGAAGGGGAGAATGGGGAATGACTGGTAGTGGGTACAGGGTTTGTTTTTGGCATGATGAAAATGTTCTGGAATTAGACAGTCGTAACGATTGCACAACTTTGTGAATGTAGTATAAACCACTAAATTGTACACTTTAAACATGTGAATTTTATGGTATATGTGAATTACATCTCAATGAACCCATTATTTTAGAAAACAAAAACATAAACAAAAAAAACAACAAAAATAACCATAACTACAATAATTTGTTATTGGATAAAGAATACAAAAAGATTAAACTGTAACATCAGTAACCTAAAATGTGAGGGGGGAGAAGCAAGTAAACACATAAAGTTTCTGTAGGATATCAAAGTTAAGTTTTATCTGCTTAAACTATGGTGCTAGAATTGTAATGTATTTTATGTGAGCCACAAAGGAAAAACATGTAGTAGATACACAAGATTATGATAAAGGATTCAAGGCACACTGCTACAAAAGTCCAAAAATCACAAAGGAAAAGGGCAAGTGAGGAAGCAATGAAGTTAAGAGTCTGTAAAAGAATCAGCAAACAATGAGCACAATGGCAATAGGAAGTCCTTACTTATCAATAATTACTTTAATTGTAAATGGATTAACTTATCCAATCAAAAGACAGAATGGCTAAAAGGATTTAAAAAAAGAGACCCAGCTATATGCTGCCTACAGGAGGCTCACTTAAGCTTGAAGGACACACAAAGACTGAGAGGGAAGGGATGAGGAAAGATATTTCAAGCAAATGGTAACCAAAAGAAAGCAGGGATAGCTATACTTATATCAGATAAAATAGATTTTAAGCTGAAAACAGTCACAAGAGATAAGGAAGGTCATTAATAATGATAAATGGGTCAATTAATTGATAACATATAATAATTATAAATATTTATGTGCCAAACTTTGGAGTATCTAAATATATAAAGTAAATACTAACAGAAATAAAAGGAGAAATAAGCAGCAATACTATCTTGTTTGGGGACTTTAATATCCTACTCTCTAAAATGGCTACATCTTCCAGACAGAAAATTAATAAGGAAACAGAAGATTTGAACAACACTACAGGCCAAACAGACGTAATGGACATATAAAGAACATTCCATCCAACAGTAGCAGAATACACATTCTTCTCAAAAAATGTTCACATGGAACATTTCTGTAGATAGATCATATGTAAGGCCACAATACAAGTCTCTATAAATACAGTTAGATAGAAATTATATCAAGTAACTTTCCAGCCACAATGGTATGAAACTAGAAATCAACAACAGGAGAGAAAAGTTGTAAAACTCACAAATATATGGAAATTAAAAAATATGCCTCAGACCCTGAAGCCCTAGGTGTCCCAGTGGTTTTAGCATGATGAGCTCAACTGGCACTGGATATGACCTGTCAGTCTCTACATTCTCTCCTGATGGGAGAGTTTTTCACGTTGAGTATGCTATGAAGCCTGTGGAAAATAGTAGTACAGCTATTGGAATCAGATGTAAAGATGGTGCTGTCTTTGGGGTAGAAAAATTAGTCCTTTCTAAATTTTATGAAGAAGGTGCTAACAAACGACTTTTTTTTTTTTTTTTTGCGGTACGCGGGCCTCTCACTGCTGTGGCCTCTCCCGTTGTGGAGCACAGGCTCCAGACGTGCAGGCTCAGCAGCCATGGCTCACGGGCCCAGCCGCTCTGCGGCATGTGGGATCTTCCCGGACCAGGCATGAACCCGTGTCCCCTGCATCGGCAGGCAGACTCTCAACCACTGCGCCACCAGGGAAGTCCACAAACGACTTTTTAATGTTGATCGACATGTTGGAATGGCAGTAGTAGGTTTGTTGGCAGATGCTTGTTCTTTAGCAGACATTGCAAGAGAAGAGGCTTCCAACTTTAGATCTAACATTCCACTAAAGCATCTTGCAGACAGAGTGGCCATGTATGTACATGCATATACACTCTACAGTGCTGTTAGACCTTTTGGCTACAGTTTCATGTTAGGGTCTTACAGTGTGAATGATGGTGTACAACTTCCAATGTTTATCATTTTTAAAAACCAACTCATTAATTTTTTCTATTGTTTTCCTATCCTCTATTTCACTTATTGCTGCTCTAATCTTTATCACTTCCTTCTTGCTAACTTTGGCCTTATTTTGTTCTTCTTTTTCCACTTCCTTGAAGAGTAAAGTTAGGTTACTTATTTGAGGTCTTTCCCTTTTTCTAATGTGGAATTTATCACTATGAACTTCCCTTTTAGAACTATTTTTGCATCTGTATTTACAATAGCCAGGACATGGAAGCAACCTAAGTGTCCATCGACAGATGAATGGATAAAGAAGATGTGGCACATATATACAATGGAATATTACTCAGCCATTAAAAGAAACGAAATTGAGTTATTTGAAGTGAGGCGGATGGACCTAGAGTCTGTTATACAGAGTGAAGTAAGTCAGAAAGAGAGAAACGAATACCATATGTTAATACATATATATGAAATCTAAAAAAAAAAATGGTTCTGAAGAACCTAGGGGCAGGACGGGAATAAAGATGCAGATGTAGAGAATGGACTTGAGGACACGGGGAGGGGGAAGGGTAAGCTGTGACAAAGTGAGAGAGTGGCATGGACAAATATACACTACCAAATGTAAAATAGATAGCTAGTGGGAAGCAGCCACATAGCACAGGGAGGTCAGCTCAGTGCTTTGTGACCACCTAGAGGGGTGGGATAGGGAGGGTGGAAGGGAGATGGAAGAGGGAGGAGATATGGGGATATATGTATATGTATAGCTGATTCACTTTGTTATACGTCAGAAACTAACACACCATTGTAAAGCAATTATACGCCAATAAAGATGTTAAAAAATAAAGCTTATGGACTTAACAATATGAAAAATAATATTATCTGAACTGTCAGAAAAAAAATGATAAAAAAAATTGACAAACCTTTAGCCAAACTCACCGAGAGAGAGGACTCAAAGTTAGAAATGAAAGAGGAGACATAAAGGATACCACAAAAAGAAAAAGGATCATAAGAGACTACTACATACAATTATTTGCCAGCAAATTGAAAACCTAGAAGAAATGGAGAAATAGAAAGATACTACCTACCAAGACTGAATCATGAAGAAATAGAAAATCTATAAAGACCAATGAATAAGGAGATTGAATCAGTAGTGAAAAACCTCTCAACAAAGAAAAGCCCAGGACCAAATGGTTTTACTGCTGAATCATATCAAACATTTAAAGAAGAATTAATGCTAAACTTTCTCAAATTTTCCCAAAATTTTGAAGAAGGAATATACCCAAAGACATTTTACAAGGCCAGCATTACTCTGATGCCAAGCCAGATAAGGATACTACAAGAAAAAAAAATTCAGGCCAGCCAATATCCCTGACAAATAGAGATGCAAAAATTCTCAACAAGATACTAGCAAACTGAATTCAATAGCATATTAAAAGGACCATACACCATGATCAACTGGGATTTATTCCAGGTATGCAAAGATGACTCAAAAATCTGCAAATCAGTCAATGTGATGTACCACATTCCCAGAATTAAAGAAAAAAACATACGATCATCTGAATAGATGCAGAAAAGGCCTGGAAAAAATTCAACAACCTTTCATTATAAAATGTCTCAACAAATTGGGTATAGAAGTCACATAATAAAAGTCATATATGAAAAACCCACAGCTAACATCATACTCAAAAAAAGCTTTTCCTCCAAGATCAGGAACATGGCAAGTGTGACTGGAAGTCCAAGCTTGAGCAATTGGGCAAGAAAAAGAAATAAAAGGCATCCAAGTTAGAAAGGAAGAAGTAAAACAGAAGTAAAACCATGTCTATTTGCAGGTGACATCTTAATATACAGAAAACTCTGAAGACTGTACCACAAAACTGTTAGCATTAATAAATGATTTCAATAAAGTTGCAGGATACAAAATCAACCTACTAAAACCCAGTCATATTTCCACACACTAACAACAAATTATCTGAAAAAGAAATAAAGAAAATAATCCCATTTACAGTAGTATCAAAATCAATAAAATACTTAGAATAAATATAACCCAGGAGGTAAAATATCTATACACTGAAAACTAGAAGACACTGATGAAAGAAACTCAAGAAAATACAAATAAGTGGAAAAAATCTCATTTTCACATATTGTTAAAATGTCCATACTATCCAAAGCAATCTATAGATTCAGTATAATTCCAATCAAGATTCCAGGCAGTTTTTTTTTATCAAAATAGAAAAAAGCAATTCTAAAATTTTCATGGAACCATAAAAGACACCAAATAGCTAAAACAATCTTGAGAAAGAAGAACAAGGCTGGAGGCATCACACTTCCTAATTTCAGACTTTATCAATACAAAACTATATTAACCAAAACAGTATGGTACCAGCATTAAAACAGACATATAGACCAAAAGAACAGAATCAAGAGCCCAGAGATAAACCCATGCATATAAGGTCAACTAATATTTGAAAAAATGTGATCATATACACACACATATATATGTTCTCTATGTATACAATGTAATATTATTCAGTCATAATCAGAAGGAAATTCTGCCATTTGAAACAACATGGATAGACCTTGAAAGCATTTTGCTTGTGAAATAAGTCAGAGAAACACAAATACTGTATGATCTCATGAATATGTGTTACCTAACGAAACTCATAAGAACTCATAGAAACAGAGTTGTTTGGTGTTGCCAGGGGTGAAGAGATGGGGAAAATAGGTGAAGGTGGTCAAAGGGTACAAATTTCCAGTTATAAGATGAATAAGTTCTGGAGATCTAATGTACAGCATGGTGACTATAGTTAACAACACCGTATTGTGTACTTGAAAGATGCTAAGACAGTAACTCTTAAAAATTCTCACCACACACACAAAAAGGCAACTGTGTGAGGTGATAGATGTGCTAACTAAACTTATTATGGGAATCATTTAGCAATATTTATGCACAACAAATCAACAGGTCATGCACTGTAAACTTATATAACATATAATACATGTCAATTATGTCGCAATAAAGTGAGAAAAAAATGAAGAAGTTCAATAGCATGTGTGACACATGGGAAAAGTATCTTTTTTCCTTGGATGTTAGGAAGGCTGATAATCAGTCCCTGGTTTGTTCTTTACTCAAGCCATAGTTCCATACCTTCAAATACCAAATGGACATATAAGGGAGACAAGAATGTGTGTGTATGGCTCACACTTGTGTGTGGGGGTGTGGGTGTGTAGAGGACTGAGTTCACTGAGTATTGAACCCAGCAGTACTCACCGGAGGACCCATTACACCTGGTCCACCCAGGGGCCCTGTGGTCCCTGGTAAGCCTGTCTCTCCTTTTTCTCCATCCTCTCCAGGAAGTCCCCTTCTTCCTGGGTTCCCCTATAACACAGTAAAAATTTTTGAGAAAGGGAAAGTAGTAAAATAATTATGCCACGCAATAAGAGATTTTTGTTGGCACATAAAAAATTACGTTTAATATTTGAAAGATTTCTCAAAAACATCTACCTTAATCATAATGTTAAAAGTATAATTTACCTTTATTCCATCTTTACCCTGGAGACCTTCTTCTCCAGCAGCTCCTGGTTCACCCTATTTGGTAGCAGAAATGTAAGATTTATTATTTCGCTAAATCATTTATCTAAATTTATTTTTTTGCCCCTGGTATCTATAGAAGTAGCAGGTTTATATACATTTATTCCTACTTCTACTTTATTTATAAGGAGTATTTGAAAGTATAATGAACATGATTTAATTTGCCTGGAATAACTCTGAAGATGATTTAAAGAGTCATAGCACTGTAAATTCAAACACAAGATGGTCTCAGAATATTAATAACTTTTAGATAATTAAAGGTAATATATATTCATTTGGTAGCTTTGCATATTTAGACAGCTATACCTATGTTTCTTAGTTCAAAGACTGTAAATACTGAATTTCATAAAATTATAGTATCTTGCTTTTCTTAATTTACATGGATTAATCCAACTTAATTCAGTTAAAATTAGTGTACCGGATTTTTAAGGTCTGTATTTTCTCCCTTACAGAGAAGAGGTGACTGTCAAGGCCCTGGTATATTTGGAAGTTGTCTTCTAGACACAGAACTTGTAGAAATGTAGAGCCACAATTTATGAAGCTATTAAAGAAGTACTGGCTCTCGTGCCACCTGAACTATTTACAAGTAAATTAATCAGTGTGTCTTCACAGTTGCTCATTGCTCCAACTGCTGACACTTCCATTACCCTGACCTCATACTTCCCACCCCCTTGAAAAAAAGGGGAAAATGAACAAGAAAGAAATCGAATGCAAAATACATCTCCCAACTTTACCTTTTAGTAAACAAATGTCTCTTAAAATTATCTTGGTCCCTGTTATCTTGGAAAAAAAAACTTACCACAGCTTAAATTAACCACTGTCTATATTAGAATAACTTCTGTAAGCTACCTCATCACAATTATCTACAATTGTTTTTGTCTACAAAAATCTACAATTATTTCTTTGAATCTTGTTAACTTTGCATGACTCTAGTTTTTTGTTGCTGTTTTTCTAAACACAAATTAGATTTCAATGTCTGTCTGTCTTGTTAGGTCCGGAAATAGCATGAGAGTTGATCACTAGTATTTGTGAATTTCTTCTTCATGCTAACATTAGTGACCATCACAGTGACTCCACACATTTGGCAAGGATTCTGCTGAGTACATCTGATTCTGAGAAAAAGGTTGTGTGTGGTTAGGACTCTCAATGCTACTAAATTACAATGTGAACAGGGTTTAGCATGCAGCTTTTGAAATTATAAAATAAAGACAAACATTTTCTATAATGCACCAGAAAAGTTTATTATACAATCTTTGAAGTCTTTAGGCTGAGTCTTGAGTCTCTAAAATAGGAGGGCCAGTGCATTAAAATGGTTTCTAGTAGGCACGTACCCGTAACCCTGGCTCCCCAGTCACTCCAACACTGCCTGCAGGTCCAACATTTCCCTGAAGAAACAAAGGGAAAGATTAAACTCTTTTCTACTAAAACTGCATGTCTAATAGTTATGGAGGGTATATCATGAAGACAGGAGTTCCAAAACACTATTTTTTCCTTTTCTTCAGATTAATTTATTTATAATATTTTGCTTTTTCATTTGTATTCCCTCCCATATATAACCGTATATATATATATGTGTGTGTATAGATATACACACACATACTTATCTGCATATATAGAGACAAATAATATTTTTTTCTCAGTAATATTTTATTCTGACTCATTTGAGAACACTTTCCATTTTTATCTGCTGTCCTTTACCTGCTTCCAAGATGGTGGCTGTTTGCCAAAATATTGCAAACATCGGGGAGTCAATGGTGAAAGTTTAGAGACCTCCTTTACTATTTAGGAAGGTTACCTTTGCACCTGGCTCTCCTTGCAGACCAGATTCTCCCTCAATACCTGAAGTTCCCTAGAATAGAATGATTTGACACATTGTTTGTACACATTCCTTCACCAACGTAAAGGCAATAACAACCTCATAAGAAGATGGAAGTAATTTTCAGCCCAAGGATGGGATATCTATGTCCAGGAAAGGATTTTTGCTGCTCCTTTATAAACATCATGGCGTAAGACCAGATAATTTCTGGGACCATTTAACAGTTCAAATGCTAAAACAACATCACCAGAAATCAGGACTGCTTAGACCAGTTTCTTCTAACGCTTCCTCTCGTCCTTTAATCTTTGGTCAAGACAAACTACTTCCCATTTCCTTTTCTAATTTTCTACCCTCATACCCTTACTATTCTCTGTGTTTTTCACTTTTTATTCTTCCTATCTATTTATGTTGATCCCTCTTGGAATATACTTCTTGAAAAAAATTCCATTTTCTTTATTGGTTTTATAAAATATATCACACAAAGAAGATATGAATTATATATATACATATATACGGCATTTTTTCCCACGCCCCTTTCATGGGTGGGTCCAGTTGGGAAGATTTTGGTTGAAGCTTTTATTTTGAAAACATATAACTTCTTGCAACCTCTGGCTATTTATAAGCTTCGAGCTCCTATAATTGCTGTTGTATTGTTTTATTTATTTTTTCTCTTGGAGACATTTATCTTGTTGTTGAGAATACTCTGCCTGCCTCTCCCTTCTCTGCTTCCTCACTCTCTTCTCTTACTCTATATGTGTGTATGTATGTATGTGTACTTATACACACACAATTATAAATACATACATATGCATTCTATAATCCCCATGTTTTCAGAGTAGAGGGGTAGTTTAAAGCCATTAACCTATGATACTATCTTGACCAGAAGTTTCCTGTTTGCTTTCTGTCTTCCAGGGATTCCTCAATAGTTCTGATCCATGGGTGATAACCTTCCTAATAATTATTAGCGATTAAAATATCTTTTATGTTGTTACAGTATTTTAGATGAGAAGTTCAATTTTCCATTTTGACCCAGCTTCCACAATCCAGACTCGCTTTGCTTTTTCCAAAATGAAAGCTATACAGGCATAATAGTACAGATGGACTTATAATGAAAAGCCCCAGCCCCATTCCTCAGAGGCAACTACTTTATAAAACAATTTGTTTTTAGTTCTCTTAATGGTTATTTCTATAACCAAGAAATCTACCTCTAATTCTTGATGTATTACCTTGCTAAAAGTTTAGTTCCCTTAAAACTCCCTCCATTTTACCATCATTTCACCAATTTTTAAATAGTTATGTTATTTAAAATTTTCTGTTGGTTACCTTTGTGACTTTACTGTTATAAGAGGCAGTGTATTACAGTACTTAAGAGGAAGGACTACGAAGTGAGACTGCCTGAGTTTCTGCTCTGCCTCAGAAATGATAGAATTTAATATCCTAACCTAAGGTTAAAATTATCTCTCAAGCGAGAATTCCAACTCTCTCAGGACTTCTTCCACATCAAAATTGCTTTTAATTCCCTAGACCTCGTCTATTCCCCAGTTTCACCCAATCTGTCAGCTCCTCTCGGCTTCTTTTATTCTTAGGCTAAATCCAATAGTTGATCTTCTGATCTCTGTGGTATCTCTTTTCTTATGCCAATCCTGGATTAGCACTTTAAATTGCCTTCTCCATTTCTATTCCCAGTTGAACATCAATGGAAAAATTACACTCTTGTGCAAAGTGGCTTCATTACATATTGAGAGGCATAGTGACTAAGAGAATGGGTTGCAGAGAGAGACTGCCTAAATTTAAATGCGGGCTCTACCACTACTATTGCTATTGCACTACTATTGCACAGCTATTGCTCTTGAACAAGTTGCTTAACCATTTCATGGCTTAGTTTCCTCATCTGTAGAATGAGGATAATTGCATTACCTCATGGGGTATTGTGAGAATTCATTAATATGGTAAAGTACATAAATACTGCTAGGAACATAGAAAGTTCTCTGAAGTTGTTACCTAGTATTAACATCATTATTATTAATATAATGCAAATTCAAAGTCTCCTACTTCAGTTTTACTTTTAATAAGGTATATCTGCTTTTACATGTCTTTAGTCATTTCCCTCTTCCATTATCCTCAACCACTATTCTAAACCAGCATATTTTCAATAGAAAATATGTTCAACCCCTACTCCTTATCATGACAGATTCTTGTCTCCTACCCTATTAAAAATTTTTTTTTCAAGTTATGAGGTATGACTTTCCTCTGCTTTTTTAGACTCAGAGGATGGATGTGGCATAGTACAGGTTTTCAGCATTGGCTTTTGTATCAGATGTGGATTCAAAGCCAGGGTCTGCTTCCTGTTAACCATTTACCTTGGGCAGAGTAGCAGGTTATGACTAACATTCTTCTTTTCTTGTCTCAGGAAACGATATTGCCATCCATCCTGTTGAAATCTGGAAATAATTTTTGACTTCTCTTTCCCATTTACTTTCCATATCCCACAAATACGCAGGTTCTCCAGAATTTATGTAACAAACATTTCTCAAATACATTCCCTTCTTACTTATGCTGACTACTTTAGTTCGGACCTCCATTGTTTCTTAACTAGTTGAATGCAACAGCTTTTTAGAAGGTATATATGTCTGCACTCTTGTCTTCTCAAATACATCTTCCCTGAGACTGCTAAAATGATCTTCCAAAAATACAAATCTGACTTTATCACTGCCCTATGCCTACCTCACAATGACTTACTGTAGCCCGTAAGATGAAAAGTTCAAGCTTCTTAACAGAGTATATAAGATTTTTCGTTTGATCTAACCATTTCTCTGTAATTTCATCTATCATCACTCCTTGTTTTGACTTTAAGCATCAAAGAATCCATACGGCCTCATGTTTGCATGTTCCTACTCATACTACCCCTTTTTCTGGAATCGCCATATCCTTATTCCCTCTTTTCATATGGCTAACTCATACTCATTCCTTAAAACTCATTACCCTCCCCCTGCCTCAACACAGACAAGTCTTCTTTTTCCCCTTATCCAGGTAAGGTTACATACCCATTGCTGTACTTTTATAATGCCCTGTGAATGTCTCCATCATTGGGTCTAACAGAAGTATAATGAGCTTTTACATGATTATCTTCTGGAATAGATTATAAACTGCTAAAGGAGTCAGGGACCATATCTCAGCCACCGTTGGACTCCCAGTGGATACACAGTACACAGCAAGAAAGCATGGCATAATCATGGAATTAGAGGAGGAGAAAAGTTCTATTGGAATGTGGTTGAAAAGGTCTGCAGACATTAAACAATGCAGAACATTATCATCTTAAGAAATTGGCATTTTATTAAAGGCTATGAGAGCCATTGAAAAATTTCAAGGACAAGAATGATATGACAAAGGTAAACTGGCCACAAGTAGCTAAGGAATAATGGCAGTTGGAGGAGACATGGAATTAGAGCAGAGGACTGGAGCACCGGCAATGGGGACGGAAAGGAAAAGATGGAGGTGAGACATTAGTGGCAGCTTATTCAAAGGGAAAAGAGCTGATTGAAGGAAGGGGAGTCTAGGATGACTCTCAGTTTGGGGTTACTGGGCATAAGGGATATCTTTCAGTGAGATGAGAATAAAAAGAGGAATAACAGTGGGAAAGCGATGGGTTTGGTTTAGATATTTTGAATTTGAGATGTTTGTGGGATACCTAGGTGCATACATAAAAGACAACAGGAAATCAATAACTGGAGCCCCAAGGAGAGAGGCATGAGTTAGAGCTATCAAGCTAGAGCTATCAGAATAATACTGGTAATTAAAGTCTATGTGATAATATGATTGTAAGCTGAGGAAGAGGAAGGACAGCTTCCCATCAAGACTGAGGCTAATCAGAAGGTAAAAAGCAGAATCAAGAGGGAGCAGTTTCACAGAAGCCAAGGGAGGAGAGAATTTATGCCTAATTTTTTAGCACTAAAGTTAACAAACAAAAGAAATGAAGTAATTGGCTTTTATAATTATAACAAGTATGGTTTATTATTCTAAAATATATCTTGAATAAGAGTCACTTTTCAATATTCTTCTATAATGGAGTGAAGGGTTATCAAAGTTAACTCTAAATCAGTGAAGGGAAAGTTTTATTCACTTTTTGTTCTGTCATTTAAATGAACTGTTAAGGGAATTTTATATGCATAAAATTAGGTTCATACAACAGTCATCCCTGGTTTTAACAGAATTTTAGGTTTTATTTCCTGAATATGAAACAAAACACTATAAAATTATTCTTCAAAATATATATACCTAAGATATCAACTTAACCTTAAGAGGAGTCTTACAAAAAGTATTGAGTATTGATGAACTAACAAGAAAGAGCCCCAAGAAAAATTACCTCAGCACCCATTTCTCCAGGAGGTCCAGCATCACCTTGCAGTCCTCGTGGTCCCTATATTAAAACAAAATTTAGGATGTGAGAATTAAAATGTACTCTATATTACAATTAACATATGCATATAATTATATCATATGTAATATAACGCATAATACATTTATCAATGTATTACTTTATTCTCTGTATAAACAAAATTAAATCTTTAGTTGATTCATCTTTTTTTTGTTACTAATATTAAGCTTTGTTTGTATTCAAAAGAAAAGGAAAGGAAAGAAAGGACGGTGCCTTTCATTCTTTCATTCCCTAATTCACTCATTCATTCAATAAACATTTATCAAGCATCTAATAATTATGAAATAGAGCGCTAAGGGCTTTCAGAGTTATCTTATTTAATGGGTAGGACAATTATAGATCCACTTAATATTCCTGAAAAACATATGACAAACAAAACAGCATTTTTAAAGAAGCAAATATATGGTTTCCAATGAAATAAAAATATGCTTGAGTTTGCTTAATGTCATACTTTATCATAGTAGTGAGTCCAGTTGAACAATTCCTCTGTTTCATATGAATAAATGTAACAATGTTTGCATGGGATAATCATTAAGGTGCAATAAAATGTATGTGGGACCTTTACGGAAATCTTTTCCCCTGTAATACTGAATAGTGTAATTATAAGTAAACAAACACTGAATAATTAGCTTATGGCCTGAACATTAAATTGCTAAACCTAAAGGATCTTAGTGTGTGAACCCATTTAACTGTCTAGAATTACTCTAGATAGATTAACACTTATTTAGAAACTAAAATTTAATGCTATTTGCCCAGCCATCTAAAGAAGCTGTTTGGATATTTTGGTCTTTCTGGAAAGACAGTATAAAGGTGTTTTTTTTAAGATTCAGAATATAACAAGATAGTTAAAATTCTATGAGTTTGTACTCCATCACAATTTGTGAACACCTCACTTAAAAAAAAATGTGTTAATGGGGAAAAATTGTGGTATGGCTGTTATCTTAAACTTTTTCTAAGTTGTTACATTAATGTTCATTTAAAAATATTTGAAAAGTATTGAAAGTACAAAAAACCCCAGATTAATAATCCATAATCCTACCATACAGAGATGACACTGTAAATATACTTGCATATTTCCTTGTAGTTCTTTTGTGGGAGCATACTTATAAAACGTATCTGTTTTCTTTTAATTAATTTATTTTATTTTTGGCTGTGTTGGGTCTTTGTTGCTGCGCTCAGGCTTTTCTCTAGCTGTGGTAAGCAAGGGCCACTCTTCGTTGTGGTGCACGGGCTTCTTATTGTGGTGGCTTCTCTTGTTGCAGAGCACGGGCTCCAGGCGCACAGGCTCCAGGTGCACGGGCCTCAGCAGTCGTGGCTCGCGGGTTCTAGAGCGCAGGCTCAGTAGCTGCAGCGTACAGGCCCATTTGCTCCACAGCATGTGGGATCCTCCTGGACCAGCGCTTGAACCCGCGTCCCCTGCATTGGCAGGCAGACTCCTAACCACTGTGCCACCAGGGAAGCCCCTAACTATATCTGTTTTATGTTTAAGATTCTATTTGAAATATAAATATTTTACCATGTTACTGTAAATATTTCATAACAAAATTGTTCAATGGCTACATAATATTATATTCCATCTAACATTCTGCAGTACCATAATTGAATCATTTTCTTAATGCTAGACATTTATATTGTTTATAAGTCTTCTTTACAGTAAAATTTTGCTTTATAGGATTTATTATATGCATATTAGACTATAAGTGAATGTTAAAGTCTGTAACATCAGATGACACTGCCGAATAGTTGAGATAAGTATATGAATAACAGAATTATAAGGTTGGTATGTAAGCATCACATATGTTGTCCCTACTGAATAGCACAGCCATTAAAGGTATTAAGAGGTCACTAATGTTTTTCAATTATGGCTTATTAAATATTATGTATAATATTTTAAAATTCATGGATTCTCTTCAGAATGTAGTTTTACCCTATTATAAACACACTGAGAGAAACATCTTTGTGCAGTAGTCTTTGTATGCATTGTGCATTTCCACCCCTGGAATATCGAGTATGAAATGTAGTGCTATTTGGTCATAAAGTGAAGTCAATTTCCAGAAAGCCTGCAATAATTAACATTCCACAAACAATGTATAAAATTAGAATCTATTTCATTAAATTCATCCTAGCACAGAATATTATTTTTTAAATTCTTCATTAATTTGATGGACAATCTGGTATCTTAAAATGTATATATGCTTGACTACCAGTGAGGCTGAATATTCTTTTTGTTATTTATCAGCTATCTGCAATATTCTACATGTTGCTTGATCATGTCCTTTGCCCATGTGTTTTGGGGGTCATTTAAAAAAAATTTGTAGAGTTCTTTATGTGTTGCAGACATTAACTTTTTTCTGCCCTATTTTACTGCTAACATCTGCCCAGTTTGTGGTTTGTCATTGTATTTTAAAAACATAATGTTAAAGATAACTTTTAACCCCTAAATAAGCTCACTGTAGAACACATGGAAATAGATAAAAGTAAAAATGGGGCTTCCCTGGTGGTGCAGTGGTTGAGAGCCTGCCTGCCGATGCAGGGGACACGGGTTCGTGTACCGGTCCGGGAAGATCCCACATGCCGCGGAGCGCCTGGGCCCGTGAGCCATGGCCGCTAAGCCTGCGCGTCCGGAGCCTGTGCTCCGCAATGGGAGAGGCCACAACAGTGAGAGGCCCGCGTACCGCAAAAAAAATAAATAAATAAAAATAAAAATGACCCAAAATAACCACTTGACCCACTTAACATTTAATGTAGCTCCTTAAATCTTTTAGTGTTTTTTAAAAAATGTGAATGGGAGAAGTTTAAAATTTGTATGTAGTTAAACCTGTCCAGTCTTTTATGGCTTTTTCTACCATATTTAAGTTTAAAACATCTATTCCCATTAAAAATTTTCACCTACTCTTTTGTTACTTATGGTTTTAAAATACTTATCCATTTAAACCATTGTTTTGATGTACTGTGTGAGGTATCAAAATAAACTCTTTTAACCAAATAGCAACACTTCCTACTTTTCACTTTATGCTCTAGTGAATGCAACTGATTAAAGTCCCCTGAAAATATCAGGCTGTTTCATGCCTCCATGTCTTTCCTCATACTGTTCCATTCACCTGGAGTGCTCTTTCTACCCTGTTTACCTGGTTACTAATTTATCCATTATTCAGACCAAGTGTCATTTCCTAAGTCAAGTCTTCTGGGAAACCCAGCTTGGGCTAAGTGTATCTCCTTTGTGCTCATTTAGGACCGTAAATTAATCTCTATTTTAGCATTTATCCTAATATGTTGAAATGATTTTTTACCGTGTTACCTATATCTCTACTAACTGTAAACTCTTCATGGTTTAACAATAAGCCCCTTAGAATCCAGCACAGTCCTTAATATATAGTAAGCACTCAACAAACATTTGTTGAACTGATTAGAAAGGGTGATGCAATTATTCTAGCATCATTTTTAATTCTTATCTTCCCTCCTGATGTGTAATGTTGTCCCTATCAATATTAAATTCTTTCATATTCTTGGTTATTGAAAAGCTACCTTTTTTTTTTGTCCCACGTCTGTAAATCTAGATGGATCAATGTCACAGGGATTATTCTGTCTTTATTATTTATTTTAATATCTAGTAGCAGTAGTTTTCCTCTTCTTAAAATATTAAGCTATTTCACCTGCTCATTCTTATAAGCTATACTGAGAATAATTAAATCCCACACCTAATTTATAATGGGTAATGAGAATTTTGAATGGGATTGGATTACACCTAATTCATTAATCTAAAAAATAATCAGTCTTCTGTTTAGATGATAAATTGCCTTTCTGCTTAAGTCAGTTTCTAAATCTCAGTAAATTTTCAAAATTTTCTTCGTAAGTGTCCTATCTAATTCTCACTAAGGTTATTAATTATTATGTTCTGTTTCTATCTTGAGTGGGATCTTTTTCCTATTATATTTTCTGCTAATTACTTGTATGTAGGGAAACTGATTTTTAAAAACTGTTTATTATATGTATTGCTGTTATATTACTCTCTATCAGTAGTTGAAAAAATAGAACTGTCTTGGGGTTTTATAAGTCTTTTGGGTTTGTTTATATTTTCTCTAAATAACAATGCTTTCATTTCCTTATATGATGATTTGTGCATCATATCCCACTACAGTAGCTAAAACTTTTAAAATAATGTTAGATGATATAGTGACAGTTGGTAATCTTATCTTGTTTTTCCTAAGCATATATCAGTGTTTCCTAGCAGGTTGGACACAGACACAAGATAGATACACTACCATATTACAGAATTATGCTTGACTTTACTAGAATATTTTGTTTTAGTTAACAGACTTTATTTCTTAAAGAAGTTTTAGGTTTACAGAGAAATTGAACAGAAAGTACAGATACTACCCCTATATACTACCCCTGCCCAGTTTCTCCTACTATTAACATCTTACATTGGTATGGTAGATTTGTTGCAATTGATGAACCAATATTGACACTAATACTAACTAAAGTCCATAGTTTACCCTAGGGTTCACTCTGTGTTGTACAGTTCTGAGTTTTGAGAAATGTATAATATCATGTATCCACTTTTACAGTATCATACAAAATAGTTTCACTGCCCTAAAATTCTCCTGTCCTTCACTGATTCATCCTTTGTCCCCTTCCCCCAATCCCTGGCAAGCACTGTTCTTTACTGTCTCTATAGTTTTGCCTTTTTCAGAATGTCACATAGTCAGAATCATATGGTATTTAGATTTTTCAGATTGGCTTTTTTTTCCATTTAGTGGGGTGTATTTAAAGGTTACTCTATGTCTTTTTATGGCCTAATAGCTCATTTCTCTTTATTGCTGAATAATAGTCCACTGTATGGATGTACCACAGTTTGTTTATCCATTTTACTTTTGAAGGATATTATTGGTTGCTTCCAATTTTTAGCAACTATGAATAAAGCTGCTATAAACATTCATGTGCAGGTTTTATATAGACATAAGATTTACACTCATTTCAGTAAACACCAAGGAGCATGACTGCTGAATCACATGGTAAGAGTATGTTTAGCTTTGTAAGAAACTGCCAAACTGTGTTCCAAAGCTGCCTTCCACCAACAATGAATGAGAACTCCTGTTGCTCCACATCTTTGCTAGCATTTGGTATTGTCAGTGTTTTGGGTTTTAACCATTCCTACAGGTGTGTAATGGAATGTCATTGTTGTTTTAGTTTGCAATTCTCTAATGACATATGATGTGAATATCTTAATATGCTTCTTTGCCACCTGTATGTCTTATTTGGTATGGTGTCTTCAAATCTTTTGCCCACTTTTTAATTGGATTGTTTCTCTTATCGTTGACTCTTAAGAGTTCTTTCTATATTTTGGATACAAGTCCTTTAACAGATATGTTTTGCAATTATTTTCTCCCAGTAATGGCATGTCTTCATTCTCTGAACATGTCATGGAGCAGAAGTTTTTTCACTTTAATGAAGTCCAACCTACCAAATTTTTCATTCATGGATCATGCTTTTGTTTTGTTGTATCTAAAAACTCATTGCCAAATCCAAAGTCATTGAAGTTTTCTCCTCTGTTATCTTCTAGGAGTTTCACAGTTATGCATTTTACATTTAGGTCTATGATTAATTTTGAGTTAATTTTTGTTAAAGATGTATAGTATTTGTCTAAATCCATTTTTTTGCTTGTGGATATCCAGCTGTTCTAGTACCATTGTTGAAAAGACTATCCATTGAATTGCCCATGTTCTTTGTCAAAGACCAATTGACTATATTTGTGGAGTTCTACTTCTGAGATTACCATTTTGTTCCAATTATCTTTTTTCAATACTACACTGTCTTGATTACTGCAGCTTTATAGTAAATCTTTAAGTTTGGTAGTGCCAGTCTTCTGACTTCAATATTATTTTGGCTATTCTGGGTCTCTTGCCTTTCCATATGAACTTTAGAATCTGTTTGCCAGTATCCACAAAGTAGCTCACTAGGATTTTGACTGGAATTGCATTAAATCTGTAATCAAGTTGTGAAGAACTGACATTCTAACAATGGGTCTTCCTATCCATGAACAAGGAATATCTCTCCATTTACTAAATCTTCTTCGATCAGAGCTTTGTAGTTTTCCTCAAATAGATCTTGTATATATTTTTTAGATTTATGCCTTTTTTTTTTGATGCTGATGTAAATGGTACTGTACTTTAAATTTCAAATTCCAATTGTTTATTGCTGGTATATAGGAAAGTGACTGGTTGTTGGTTTTCTTAATTAATTCTTTGGGCTTTTCTTTATAGACAACTATGTCATCTGCAAAAAAGACAATTTTATATCTTCTTTCCCAGTCTTTTTTCTTTTCTTTTCTTGTTTCATTGCATTAGTTAGGACTTCCAGCCCAATGCTGAACAGGAGTTTAAAAAAAGAGGGACATCCTTTCCTTGATTCCCTGTTCTTAGGGGAAAAGCACCTAGCATTTCATCATTAAGTATGATGTTAGCTATAAGGCTGTTAAAATATATTCTTCATAAAGCTGAGGACGTTCCCCTTTCCTCCTAGTATACTGTGAATTTTTATCATAGATGGGTATTGTATTTTGTAAAATTATTTTTCTGCACCTATTTTATATAATTTCTTTTTTAGTTTGTTAAAGTAATGGATTATACTAATTGATTTTTGAAGGTTGAATCAGCCTTACATACCTGGGATAAATCCCAGCTGGTTATGGTGTATAATTATCTTTATATATTAGTGGATTCAATTTGTTAATATTTTGTGGAAGATTTTAAAATATATGTTCATGAGAGATACTGGTCTGTAGTTTTCTTTTCTTGTAATAGCTTTGTCTGGTTTTGGTATTAGGGTAATGCTGGCCTCACAGAATGAGTTAGGAAGTATTTCTTCTGTTTCTATTTTCTGGAATAGATTGTAGAAAATGGGTATCATTTTGTTCCTTAAATCTCTGGTAGTATTCACCAGTAAGACCATCTGGGCCTGGTGCTTTCTGTTTTGGAAGGTTATTAATCGTTGACTCAATTTCTTTAATGAATAGAAGCCTATTCAGATTATCAAATTTTCCTTGTGTGAGTTTTGGTAGATTACATCTTTCAAGGAATTTGTCCATTTCATCTAGGTTATCAAATTTGTGAGAATGAATTATTCATAGTATTCCTTTATTGCCTTTTTTAATGTCCATGGGATCAGTAGTGAAGGTCCCTCTTCCACTTCTAATATTAGTAATTTGTGTCTTCTCTCTTTTTTTTATTCTTGATGATCCTGGCTAGGGGGTTTGACCAATTTTATTGATCTTTTAAAAGAATAAGTTTTTTGGTTCATTGATTTTCTCTATTTTTCCTGTTTTTATTTTAATTGATTTCTGCTCTGATTTTTATCATTTACTTTCTTCTGCTCATTTTGTATTTAATTTTCTCTTCTTTTTCTGGTCTCCTAAGGTAGAAGCTTGTTATTGATTTTAGATCTTTCTTCTTTTCTAGTATATGCATTCAATACTATAAATTTCCCTCTATGCACTGCTTTCACTGCATCCCACAAAGTTCGATAAGTTGTATTTCCACTTTCATTTAGTTCAAAATATTTTTAAAATTTCTTGAGATGTCTTCTTTGAACAATTGTTATTCAGAAGTGTGTAGTTTAATCTCAAAATAGTTGGAGATTTTCCAGTTATGTTTCTCTTATTGATTTATAGTTTAATTCCATTATGGACTAAGAGCATATTTTGTATGATATCTTTTCTTTGAAATTTGTTAAGGTGTGTTTTGTGACCCAGAACGCAGTCTGTCTTGGTGAATATTCCATGTGAATTTGAAAAGAATGTATATTCTGCTGTTACTGGATTAAGCAGTCTATAAATGTCAATTAGATCCAGTGTCCTGATGGTGGTGTTCACTTCAACTATAATTTTACTGATTATCTGCCTGCTGGATCTCTCAATTACTGATAGATAAGTATCTCCAAATGAAATAGTAAATTTGTCTATTTATCCTTGGAGTTCTATCAGTTTTTGCCTCATATAATTTGATGCTCTGTTGTTAGATGCATACACTTCAAGCACTTTAAGATGCATTATTATGTCTTTGGAGAATTGATACACTTATCACTATGTAATGTCGCTCTTTATCCCTGATAATTGTTCTTGATCTGAAGTCTATTTTGTTGGAAATTAATATAACTACTCCAGCTTTCCTTTGGTTAGTATTAGTACATCTTTGCCCATTTTATCTATCCCACTCTTTTGAAAATTAAGACTTTTAATTGATTCCATTTTCTCTCTTATTTTAGCATGTCAATTATACTTTTGGTTTGATCTAGATATATATTTTTGCTTACATAGTTCTAAAGGAATTTAAGATTGTCATGAAGATTTTAAGGTATGTTATGGTTGGGGCTGAACTTCAAACTTATATACCTGATTTTCCTCTTACCTCTTTCAGTCATCTCTGCAGTTTCATCCTCTTCTACCAACATTTATCGTATGTAGCATTTCTTCAAAATTCAGCCTTAGATCCTGTTCTTTTCTCTTTCCTATACTTTTTCCCTAGACCAATGACTCCAATATTTTAAATTTCAGGATATTATTCTGCTTTGAGCTCCACATCCAACTGCCATCTTCACAGTTCTCAAAGGCACCTCAAATTCAACATAGCTAAACTGACTTATAATCTTCCATTCTCAAACATAAATTTCTGCTGGTATTCTCAGTTTCAGTGAGTTATATCATTATCTCATTAATTCTTCAAGCCACAACGTTAGGAATCATACTTCACATATAGCATATCTGTTTCCTGTTGATTTTATCTCCTTCTGAATATATTACATCTATCTACTCTTTCTTTCTACTAGTCATAAACAGTTCTACTATCTCTTATCTGGACTGGTGCTGCACAAAGCTATTCTTGTCCATTCTTAGTCCCTTCCAACTTGGTTTGTGTGATCTTTACAGAACAGTAATATGATCATAAACCTAGCCTTATCCCTTCAGTGACACCCCTTTGTTCTTAGGATAAAAATACAAATATTTGGGAGTAGGGCTTACTGAGCTGCATGCGTTTTGTCCCCTCCCTCCCTTTCCATCCTCATCTTGCACTCACTTCCCACCTGGCTCTCTGTGCCACACCATGCTGGCCTTCTTTTAGATCTTTAAATAAATACGTAGGGTTGTCTCCCAGTTCACGACTTCTCTCTGGAATGACTTTTCTCCATATTTGCTTAAGTAACTACTGTTCATCCTTCAGATCACAACTCAGATGCTCCTCCTCTGGAAGTTTCCCTAACCCCAGATTAGGATAGTTTCTTTGTTATATATTATCTCAGATCTAACTAAGTAGCTCAAATATGTGAAACAAAGGCCATTATATCCATTACAAATTGATTTCTATTTTATTTAACAGACCCACTGACCCTGTGACCTGAATGTCAATTTTTAGTTGCTGTTAAGCCATTTCAGTCATTTATTACTACAACAATAAATCTTTGTTTGTATAAAGCCAAAGATATTGTCTGTGCTGTTGCCATAGCCCTGTTGATACACTTATCTTGACTTAAATGTGTTCTCTCTTAAGATTAGTTTTAATTCCATTTCACTTCATCTAATATTACTGGCTGAATGATTACACTTTTGGCTAAATGACCTTTGGTTAATGCTGTTTAACAAATACACATCAGGTAGATATAACATGCAAGACATTATACCAGGAAAGAGGACTGTAAAGGTGCAAAAAATGGTCTCTGACTTCAAGGAGCTACAGACTCTTTAGAAGAAAGAGGTATTTAGAGATTTGCATGATTTATGATCAAATGAATATTAGAATTAGGATGGCAGGTTAAGAGATACAAAACAGAGAACACTGAGAAGAACTTAGTTTGATAAAATCAACACCACATTTAAGATACTATATTTGGAAAAATTACACCCATAGGCAAGTGTTTACTATTGTTTGGAGAGCTTATACCATAGGCTAAATATGTAAAGGAGGAAATGAACACAGTTTGGTAAGAAGAGCTCTTTGTTAGAATTTTCTACTTCCTACTAGCTAAATGAATTATGCAGAAACCACCTATAAACTTTTGTGTCAACTGATGGATAAGATCAACCCAGTAGTTTGAAAGACTATTTGTAGTGTAAATCTTAGAAGCATGTTACTGCACATTACATCTGACACTATTAGCCAGAAGAATGGCTTCAAAGGCAATAAAGAATATATTGTGAGAGATAAGGCATGGCAAGGCATTTCATTTTCACAATTCATTTTCCATGGAAACTCTATAACTGAGTCAGATTTATGAAATGGTGATGTGACTTTTTGAATTTTTTTTTAATTTATATTTTTACTGTCTAAATTATATTTTATTCCCGTCTTACGCCTAGGTTCTTCATGACATTTTTTTCCCTTAAATTCCATATATATGTGTTAGCATATGGTAGTTGTCTTTCTCTTTCTGACTTACTTCACTCTGTATGACAGACTATAGGTCCATCCACCTCACTACAAGTAACTCAATTTCATTTCTTTTTATGGCTGAGTAATATTCCATTGTATATATGTGCCACATCTTCTTTATCCATTCATCCGATGATGGACACTTAAGTTCTTTCAATATCTTGGCTATTGTAAATAGAACTGCAATGAACATTTTGCTACATGACTCTTTTTCTTTGTGGTACACGGGCCTCTCACTGTTGTGGCCTCTCCTGTTGCGGAGCACAGGCTCCAGACACGCAGGCTCAGCGGCCATGGCTCACGGGCCCAGCTGCTCTGTGGCATGTGGGATCTTCCCGGACCGGGGCACGAACCCGTGTCCCCTGCATCGGCAGGCGGACTCTCAACCACTGCGCAACCAGGGAAGCCCCTACGTGAGTCTTTTAGAATTACCGTTTTCTCAGGGTATATGCCCAGTAGTGGGAATGCTGGGTCATATCGTAGTTCTATTTTTAGTTTTTTATATTTATCCTGTATGGGACTCTCTGTGCTTCCTGGACTTGATTAACTATTTCGTTTCCCATATTAGGGAAGTTTTCAACTATAATCTCTTCAAATATATTCTCAGTCCCTTTCCTTCTTTTTTCTTTATTCTGCTCTGCCGTAGTTATTTCCACTATTTTATCTTCCAGGTCACTTATCCGTTCTTCTGCCTCAGTTATTCTGCTATTGATCCCATCTACAGCATTTTTGATTTCATTTATTGTGTTGTTCATTGTTGGTTGTTTCATCTTTAGTTCTTCTAGGTCTTTGTTAAATGTTTCTTGCATTTTGTCTATTCTGTTTCCAAGATTTTGGATCATCTTTACTATCATTATTCTGAATTATTTTTCAGGTAGACTTCCTATTTCCTCTTCATTTGTTAGGTCTGGTGGGTTTTTATCTTGCTCCTTCATCTGCTGTGTGTTTTTCTGTCTTCTCTTTTTGCTTATCTTACTGTGTCTGGGGTCTTCTTTTTGCAGGCTGCAGGTTCATAGTTCCCCTTGTTTTTGGTGTCTGTTCCCAGTGGCCAAAGTTGGTTCAGTGGGTTGTGTAGGCTTTCTGGTGGAGAGGACTAGAGCCTGTGTTCTGGTGGATGAGGCTGGATCTTGTCTTTCTGGTGGGCAGGTCCACGTCTGGTGGTCCGTTTTGGGGTGTCTGTGGACTTATTATGACTTGAGGCAGCCTCTTTGCTAATGGGTGTGGTTGTGTTCCTGTCTTGCTAGTTGTTTGCCATATGGTGTCCAGCACTGTAGCTTGCTGGACGTTGAGTGAAGCTGGGTGCTGCTGTTGAGATGGAGATCTCCGGGAGATTCTCGCCGTTTGATATTATTTGGAGCTGGGAGGTCTCTTGTGGTCCAGTGTCCTGAAGTTGGCTCTCCCACCTCAGAGGCACAGCACTGACTCCTGGCTGCAGCACCAAGAGCCTTTCATCCACACGGCCAAAGATCTGTGTCCCAGCTCATGGCAAACTTGAGGTGACTCGAGCCGTCTGCCTGCCCCGCTGTCCGTCCATTTGTCGGGTCTGCAGTCAGTCTGTCCGACCTCCCACTGGCAGGCTCATGGCTCAGCTGCTCAGCCTCCAAAGGTGCCGCCACCACTGGTTTCCCCAGTGAGGGAGAAAGACGCGACTCTTTTTGAATTATTGGCCTAACAGCATTTCTGTCAAGTTTCCACATTTTGGCCCATTACACGTAGAGTCTGGCTTCTCTATATGGTCTTTTGTTATAGAGTTGCCCTCATAAATGTGATTTTGTGTGTTGATGGGCAGTATAATAATTATTATATGAACACCAAGCCATTCAGAAAAAAATTCTGAGATTTAATAATTATCTTTGCTGAAAATAGAAATATGTGAAGTTTTAACAGTTCCAGGCAAACAGGACCAAATTTGACTTTATGAAACCACGAAGGCACTAAAAATTATATTCACAGCAAAATATTCATTCTTATAATTAGGTGCCCATGACACATGCTGATTTCCAAAACATACCAGCCACAGCACAACAGGGCAATAATAACTAACAGGTAAAATACATTATACAAAAAAAAAAAAAACACAATTAAAAACACACGAAGATAAACTTACTGGTTCTCCTGCAAATCCCCTGTCTCCTGTACTCCCAGGGGGTCCTTGTAAACCCTGAATAAACAAAGACAAAACTTGAAGAAAAAGTGATGCTTGAAAATGTTTTAGTCAGCTTCCCTACCTCAGCTTTCCCTCAAGATCCTCCTATCTCATTTTTCTGTCTACCTCTATTTGTTTTTTTCTTTTGTGGCAAAATATGCCTAACATAAAATTCACCACTTTAGCAATTTTTAAGTGTATAGTATGTGTAAATTTACAGTACTGTGGCATTAAGTATATTCACATTGTTGTGCTACCATCACCACCACCTATTTTCAGAACTTTTTATCTTCCCAAATTGAAACTCTGTACCTATTAAATAACTCCCTATCCCCTACCCTCTTCCCCTGGCAACCATGACTCTACTTTCTGTCTCTATGAATTTGACTACTTTAAGTACCTTATATACATACATATAATCATACAATATTTGTTCTTCTGTGTCTGGCTTATTTCATGATGTCTTCAAGATTCATCCATTTGTAACATGTGTCAAGACTTCCTTTCCAAGGTTGAATAATATTCCCTTGTATGCATATACCACATTTTGTTTATCCATTCATCATCAATGAACACTTGGGGTTTTCTACCCTTTGGATATTGCGACTAATGCTCCTATAAACATTGGTGTACAAGTATCTGTTTGTATCCCTGCTTTCCATTCTTTGGGGTATATACAAAGAAGTGGAGTTGACGGATTATATGTAATTCTATGATTAACTGTTTGAGGAGCTAGGCATACTGTTTTCTATAGCAGCTCCACCATTTTACATTCCCACCAGCATAGCACAAGTATTCCCATTTCTCCACATCCTTGCCAACACTGGTTATTTTTTCTGTATATATAGGTGTGTGTGTGTGTTTAATAATAGTCATTCTGGATGGGAAGTGGTATCTCAATATAGTTTCGATTTGTATTTCCCTAATGACTAGTGATACTGAACATATATTTATTGGCCATTTGTATATCTTCTTTAGAGGAATGCTTACTCAAGTCCTTTTGCTCATTTTTTCATTGTGTTGCTTATTATTTTATTGTTGAGTTGTAAGGGTTCTTTATATCTACCTGTATTCTTTATATTTAATCTCCACTCCTATACAGTGACAAATATTTGTCATCCAGACATATTTTAGATTCGGATTCTTTTATACTTTTAATATCAATATAAAAAGTTTTTTTCAAAAATAATATACTTGCGATGTATTAATAAGTATGACTTATGCCCTTATAACCTGGGAAGGCACAAAGCTCTCAGAACCTAGATGACCAGAAATGATCAAATTGGACCTCTCCAATGTTCTTTATTTTCCTCCATTTTTACATCATGTCACCTATGGTACCATAAAATTTTGTCTTAGATATGGGGGTATGTAAAAGCTAAAATGGTATGTAAAACTCTAAATTAAATTCCAGGTCCTCTTTGATCCTTCCATTTAAAGATTAACTGAGCATGTACTATGTGCCAGACACTGATGACTACTAATGATGTATAAAATACTGCCCTTGTTTATTTGCAATTTGCTTCTTCTACTCTTCTACATTACTGACCTTGGGAAGTTTGGCAATTATACAGCAGATCACAATTACCATTTTATCTTAAAATTGAAATATAAAAAATATGATATTAAATTAGAAGTAAAGACGTTCAGATTTCTAGCAACAAAGAATCTTCTAAGTTATGATTATCAATGCTATGTTTAGTTACATATGATTGTCTGGTTAGAGAAAGGGAGATATGCAAAATCTCATGGACTCCTATTGGAGTAAGACCATGTTTCAATCATGAAAATCATCTGCTACTCATGTACTCCAGACTCCTAAATTAAGGGATCAATATAAGGGATCCCTCTGTGCCTGGTATACCAATTGAACATACAGCAAGAGTTCAGAACCTTAAATAATGTCTTCCCAGTTTGCTTTGTAAAGTGTGTTTGCACACAATATTAAGCTTAATATGTTCTTGTAATACTGTTAATGGTGCATAAATGCTGTTAGGCAAAGCTATGAAATGACCTAAATGGATTCTAATTATTTTTATTGGAGATGAAGAAGAAAAGCAAAAGCTGGCACAAAATAAAAATTCCGTTTAAGGTTTTTCAGATGCTACTGAAATACATTATTTGTAGTACAACTCCTTGCTGTATGATGCATCTCAGCAATTATGGCAATGATGAACAGGAGGATAACGACTATGGTGGTTGCTATTTATTGACAGCCCGTGCTGAGCATATAATGAGCATCACTTGTCATAACTATAAAAGGTATCTCATTATAATGATAGGGAAACTGAGGCTCAGAGAGGTTAAATAATTTGTACAAAGCCAAAACAGCTATAAGTGACAGAACCAGAATCTGACTTCTAATGTGTCTGACTCCAATGCCATGCTCTTCCACTACACTAAACTGCTTTTTACTGAATTCCATGAGAAATCAAGCATTCAATGCCTTTCCATTTTAAATAAACATGTTTCGAGCATCATCAAGACATTTTATGAGAATAAGCAAGGGAGTATATAAATGTTATTTCTATTGCCACACTTTCACTGTAGGATCATGAAAATGTGTGCATTCTGCTTCATTGTCTGAAGAATGGGAAAGAATAGAGTTAATACTGTATACTTTTTGTATTGTAAAGATTATGAAATAAATGCTTCTCAAGTATTCTGAGTTACTACAGAAGAAACTATATTTAAAGAAGAAATGCTAATTGTTTCCACTTCCAATATTGGCCAAGTTGCTCCTATCAAACCAATCTATATAGAGATAACTATAAACCCAAGATAAAATATTAAAAAGGAAAGATATGAAAGCAGTGAAGAAAGATTAAAAATAGGCAGGAACTAGAGTAGTAGGGTCTACACTTGAAAGAAGGAATGACACTAGGTGAGTTTCTGATTTTTTTATATGGCTTTTAGCCAGACGAGAAGCCATACAAGATGATTAAGATAAAGTAGGATAGAAACCTTCAGTCTTATTGGCATGGAGGACCCTAGGGCAGAATTTGAAGTGACCATAGATGGTGAAAAGTGGTGAAAGAAAGAGCCAAAGAGGAGCCTCAGATTGCAAATATAAACTGCTTATAGCTCTTGCTGACATTTAAGGTTTGTATTGGTATGGTAGACTCCAAGTAGCTCAGACAAGGCTAAAAGAACTTAATAGAGATTTCAGCAGCCACCTACCACAGAGGAGAGAAAACTCAGAGTTTTACCAGTCAAGTTAACTGCCTGCCAAGTTAAAAACAAAACAGTACTCTTCAAAGAAATATAACAGACTTTAGAGTCGCTAAGATGAATCAGTCAAAATGTTCAAGATACAATTCAAAATTATTAGACAGGGAAAATTTCCCATATTTATAAGAAAAGGAAATTAATGGAGACCAAACTCAAGATTACAAAGATGTTATTATGTATCACACAACGATTTTAAAGTAGTTAGTATAAATATGCTCAATAATGTAAATAAAAATGTACTCATGATGAATAAATAGGAAATCCCAGAAGAGAAAGAGCATTTGTAAAAAGAAACAATGACAATTATAGAGCCAAAAATTAAATATCCAAATAAACCTTAAAAATACAATATCATAAATAAAATTTTATTGAAAGGTTTAACAAGTTAGAGAAGATAGATTCCGGTTTCCCAACTGGAAAAAAAAAAAACAAACAGGAAAAAGAAAGATTGAAATAGGAATGAACAGGGCCCCAGGGATCTAAGGTAATCAAAATGACTAAAATATATTTAATAAGAATACAAGAAGGAAAGGAGAGAGAAAATGGTGTAGAAAAAAATATCCTAAAAAAAAAAGTTGAAAAATTTCCAAATTTAGTGAAGACAAATTTACACATGCAAGAAACTCAGCAAACATTAAGCTGGATAAATGTGAAGAAAATCCATCTAGACACATCATAGTCAAACTACTGAAAGACAAAGATAAAGAGAGCATCTTGAAAGCAGCCAGAGAAAAATGATATATTATATGCAGGGGAATAATGATAAAGATAAGTGTGAACTTCTCATCAGAAGTAATGCAGGCCAAAAATAAATGGCATGTCATCTTTACAATGCTGAATGGAAACAAACAAACAAAAATCCCTGTTGACCCAGAATTCTATAACCAGTGAAAATATCCTTCAAGAATAAAGGTGAAATAAAGAAAAACTAAAAGAATTCATCACTAGAAGAACTTGACTATAAGAAATCTAAAGGAAGTTCTATAGGCTGCAGGGAAGTATACCACTTAGAAATGTGCATCTGTAGAAAGGAATGAAGAACACCAGAAATAGTAAATGCATGGATAATTTTAAAAATCACTACTTTCCTCCTAAATATCTCTAATTTATGTTTCATTTATATTAAAGTAGAATTTTAACTTTGCAAAATGGGGTTTATAACTTATATAGATATAAAACAAATAGAGCATATAAGACAGGATGCTAGTAAACAGGCCTCTATGGCTGCAAGTTTCTTACAACTGTGTTAAGTATTACTGTATTAACTCTAAGTAGACAGTGGAAAGTTACAATGTGATCCCTAAACCACGGGTTGGCAAACTACAGTCTGAGGGCCCAATTTGGACCATCACCTGATTCTGTAAATAGTTTTTTTTGAATAGTCATGCTCATTGCTTTATATACCGTCTATGGTTGCTTTCACACTATGATGACACTAGAGCTGAGTAGTTGTGACAGAGACCATACGGCCCACAAAGCCTGAAATATTTTGTGACACTCTACAGAGAAAGTTTACTGACTCCCGACCTAGAATAACCACTTAAAAGTAATAATGAGAAGTAGAGCTAAAAAGCGAATAGTTAAATTAGAGTGGAGTTCTCAAAATCATTCAGTGCCTAAAGAAGGCACTGCACACCACCACTGCCGCCACGACAGAGGAGAAACAGCCATAAAAATGGTAGACCTAAATCCAACCACATCAATAACTACATTAAGTGGAAGTGGAGCAAACACGAATTAAAAGGCAGAGGTTTTGGGAATGAATAAAAAGGTAAGATCTAACTTTAAGACATTCACTTTAAATATCAAGGCACAGATGGTTTGAAAATAAATGAATGAAAAAGATATGCCATGCAAACAGCTAGAGAGACTTACATATCAAATAAAGTAGATTTCAAACCAAACAGTATTACCAGGGATAAAAAGTATTACCAGAGATATAGAGGAACATTTTGTAATGATAAAAGGCTCAGTTGATTGGGAAGACATAGTAATCATAATGTGAATACTCTAAAAATAGTTTCAAATACATAAAGCAAACTCTGACAGAATTAAAGAGAGACACAGACAAATACAAAATCATAGCTGGAGAATTTAATACCCTTAACTAATCAACTGAAAGAATATCTAGATAAAAATCAGTAATGTATGAGCTGTTACAGTTTTTATAAGATTTAGAAAACCAAAAAGGTACTCAGGCTTTATCACCTTAATAACACAATGAATCATATCCTTTCTTCTTGATTCGCCCTTTGAGTCAGATATACGTGTGGATGGAAGGCAAGTATAGGAAACAATGTTGGCCCACAGACAAATATACTTCTCCTGTTTATCTGGACTAGCAGAGTACTATATGTGTTACCAATTTCCTTGTAATACCTAGCTTTAGAATTATGACAATTTAGAGATGTATCTTTATGTTACAGATGAAGAAAATATGATCCAGAGAGCTAACCAATCTAACCAAGACTATACAGCTATTAGGAGCGTGCACTAGAACAAAGGTCAATCTGATCTCCAGTGTATCTTTCTATTATACAGCACTGCCTGCTTGTTGACAGTGCATAAATGATGAGAGACGCTGAGATTACCGTGCAGGATCAAATAAATCTTTGGGGCATCTGGATTTTTTGGATTAATTGATCCAAGCTTCCCTCAGATCTCAAAAGTCTCTTTCAGTTCAATCAAGACCGAGGAGACAATGTAGGTATAAAGTTAAGTAAACCTCAACAACTAGTATTAACTCATGATTTACTGTCCCTAAGGTAACTTTACTCTTCCGGTAGTCTATGAAACTTGTTTGCCATAAGCTACCGTTACAAAATGGTTCTAGTAACTTTTATTGATTGAGAAAATCAAATATCAAATTTTACATTTATCCATGCATATCTGATAGGCTGAAAACGAAGGTAAAACTCTAAGGAATGTCAACAATGTACAAAATGAGTAAGTAATTTAATTTCTCTTGGCCTCATTTTTCTAAAGTAAGAGGAATGGACCTGATAAATTCCAAATTTCTCCACTCAATTACAACATATTGGTTTTGTATACAGTGTAGCAAAGTGGAAAGAATCTCCAGAAACACCATTTACACTGATATAATAGAAACTTAGATGATGAATATTAATACTCAAGGAATGTTCTTTGGCGATGACTTCAATTAATAATATAATGTCACACACAAGTTCTTTCCCTGGATACAGTCATTTTTCTCTTTTAAGTCTCTGCTACTTTAGGTTTGACCATTGGTAAAGATAATGCTATTATGGGAAACAACCGGCAGGGGGCAGCAGATTTCATAGAGGAACAAGTAAATGCAGTGACATTAGTGATAATTATTACAGCAGCTAAAACATTTTTGTCCTCTCCTTTTCTGACTCTTCAGTTGCAGTATATTTAAATTATGATCTAATTTAATAACTTTAAATTATACATATATATATGACAAATCAAAATGCCATTAAAAATTATGATTACAAATGGAATTAAAAACCCATACATTTAAGCTCATGTGCTCAAAATTATATATGTATATATGTGTAATATATATGTGTGTGTGTGTATATATTTTTCTTTCTTAAAAAGTAAACTTTACTCCCCCTCAGTTAGTGATGATAACCACAGAACTTGTGTTCCAGAGAAGAAATTGTATAATTCTGAGATTTTTGATGGTAGGAAAATATTTAGCATTATATAGTATTAAAAACTCTTAGAGCAGTGCCATGGGAAAACATGATGACACACATAGCTCCACACTCCAAGGGTGCAAACAACACTCAAGGTGAGTTAAAATGAAACTAGGCAAGAAGCCTCAAAGAAGTTTCTTATGTTAGCTTTATTAATATTCTGTTATATTTACATGACATCATACCACTTTATCTTGAAATGGATTTTACACAAAAACTATGATAGCAGAGGTGAAGTAAAAGTATCAGTTATCACCACCAGTTTATAGATAGGTACAAAAACGGCCCAGATTGAGTAAGCAATTTGCCTCAATAAAAGACTGACCCAAGGACTGAAGGAGGAAAAGAACTTGTATTCTCTTAGTCTAAAATACTGATTACTAAACAAGAGTTGTATCAGAGAATAAAGTGGATAAAATTTGCTTATAGCTTGGCAATTTTTAATTACTTACTTGTTTCCCTTGAACTCCTCTCTCTCCAGGGTTTCCAGTCTTACCCTACATAAGAAAGAAAATGCCTGGGTCAAGCAACTCCCTCCCCAAATATGAATCACACACCAAGAAAAATGGAAGATATTATATGTTCATCTTTAATGTGAAATATTTTACTACTTACAATAAGACCATAAGGCCCTCTTTTTCCTTGATCTCCTTTTTCACCCTAACAAGAATCAATACCAGGTGAGTTAATCAGAATGTGAATTATGGTCTTATACACACTAACATACACTCACATACCAAAAACTAAGACATCAAATACATAGTTCAATAATAAAAAGAATACATTTCTGTGAGTGTAGTAAAAACTTTATGTATGTTTCATACTTAGACTAAGAAAAAATTTAGAACCATACTTTTATAAGGAAATACATCAGTGTTTAGACAGGTAGGACATATAGGCTCAAAAATATTTAACTGTGTATGAAATGAGAAAATAAGTGATTACCTTGGCACCCTGTATACCTTGTTCTCCTAAGAGACCATCTGGTCCTCTTGGTCCCTAGAGATGGAAAAAATATCTTGTTGTTAATTTTAAATGTTTCTTTTTTTACTGTTATGCATCCTTACAAATGGAGACACTGGACTCTTTTTTAGTTGAAAAACTCCTTTTGCTTGTTTCTGTGCCATGAACACAGTAAAGACTACAGCTGAGTATATGGATGAACCCATTTGCATGGGAGAATCAGGCCAGTGTTTTCAAGATTTAATACCAAATAGTAAATCAGATGACCACAAAAACAGCTGATTCAGTTGTTGAGGTAGCTATAGCATAGGTTTGTTACTTGAGTATTTTGTTTACCTTACCCTTTGCAGAAATCCAGGATTTATCCTAAAAATAACTCTAAATTAACTTTAAAGTGGCTGGTTTGTTTGTCCAAACAGTCTTCCTAAGTTTTATATTTTTGAAATGGAACTCTTCTCATCACTTTATTAGAAAAAGAATGCTGACTGCACTGTTCCCTGCTATGCACCTGCTTGACAGCTGAAAGATGGCAAGGGGCACAGAAAAGGAATAGAAAATGTTGCTAAGAATGTTCATGTAAATTTAAAACTTCTCAGCTATGTTGCTATCAATATTAATTCAGTAATTAGTTATGAAGAAGCATTAGTTGCAAAAGTCATTCTCTAATGAAAGAGGACAGTATATGTTCCTTGCCTAATTATAACTGTCCTTGGAAGATCTTAAAGTCCTTTGCAAGGGAATTAATTTAATTCTACAACCATTAACTGAACATATACTGTGAAAAATGCACTGCATTAAGTGTTATGGGAATCCACATTATGAGATAAGGTAAATTATATAAATAACTATAAAATAGGCAGAGATATTGTGTGTTAAGGGCTAAAGGGATCAAAGGAGGGAGAGAGCTTTCACACATTTGTAAAGGGAATGAAGATATTATTTTGACAGTCAGAAATCATGCTCTAAAAGAAATTCTAGATGGAGGCATACTATGAGAAAAGGCTAAAGAAGCAGGAAAAAAGATACTTAAGAATGAAAAACTAGTTTGTTTAGCTGAGCTGGTGATTACATGGAGTATTTTTTAGTATTTCTATACAAATAAATAGTTGTGAAAAGACTGGGATTTAAAACGTGAAGGACTTGAGTTTATATTTGAATCAATAAGCAATGAGGAGGCGCTGAAGATTTCTATACAAAACAGTGATACAAATCTCCCAATACAACATGCTGATTTGAAGAAGTCCCGTAGGCTTCAATATCTTCTATTGTATCCCATCTGAGGCCAGCTTAGTTTAGCTTTATACTATTAAAAAGCTGCTTACTTCCGGGAAGATCCCACATGCCGCAGAGCAACTAAGCCTGTGCACCAAAACTACTCAGGCTGCGCTCTACAGCCCGCAAACCACAGCTACTGAGCCCACGAGCCACAACTACTGAAGCCCGCGCACCTAGAGCCCGTGCTCCGCAACGAGAAGCCACCGCAATAAGTCCACGCACTGCAACGAAGAGTAGCCCCTGCTCCGTGCAACTAGAGAAAGCCCGCATGCAGCAATGAAGACCCAATGAAGCCAAAAATAAATAAATTTGAATAAATAAATTTAAAAAAAAGAAATGAAGGAGAAGATATCACTACAGACCGCTGAGACATTATAAGGGAAAATAAGGGACTACTATTGACAGAAACAACTCTTCACACATAAATTCTACTCCTTCGGAGTAAACTGACCCATTCTTCAAAAGCAAAATCTCAAAACAGGTCAAGGACAAAGAGATTATTTGCATAACTTTGTATCTATTAAAGAAATTGATTTTGTAAATAAAAACCTTCTGAAATAAAAATCTCCAGACCACCCCCCCCCACAAAAAAAAAGAAAAAAACTGCTTATTGTAAACAGGACTCTCTTCCTGGGTGCCCTTAGGGTAAGTGAAACCCTGATTCTCTTGGACACATCCACAGGATTGGAGGGAAGACTCACAATCCATGAGGATTTATAGCTCCACTGGGCATACTAAAGCTAAAGCCATAGCTCTAGCCCTACAATTTCTGTCTATATTTAAGGTACTCCATGATTTGTCCCCAGTAAATTTGTTTACTTTTTGATCCTATTTTCCCATAAAAGACTGCAAAACTAAGTTAAAGTATTAATGTACAGGACATTGAATGTCAAATTGAGGAGTATGGACTTAATAGATAAGTGACTTTCAAAGTGTGTTGTTGTTCATTCAACAAACATTTACTGAGTGCCAACTATAAGCTAGGTATTGTTTTAGGCCCAGAGGATACAGTAAGGAGAAGAGACAAATCCCTGAATTTATAATCAAGCAAATCGATATATAAAATTAAAATATAAAATGACTATAGGTAGTCAAGTGTAATGAAGAAAAATAAAGGAGGTTAAGGGACTAGAAGGAGTCCAAGGTGGGGGGCCCCACTTTAGATCAGGGTCTGAGAAGGCTCTCTAAAGTGACATGTGGGTAGATCTGAAGGAGCTGAGACTGCAGGCTATGCAAATAACTTGGGGAAGATCATTCTGGCAGGAGAAATAGCAACTGCAAAGGTCCTGAGGTGGGGGCTTCCTTGGAATGTTTGACAATGAAGTAACTGAAGATGGAAAAAAAGAACAATGTTTAAAGGATGACTCTGAAGTTTTAAGTGCAAAGATCCCTCAGGACCTTGCTCCAATAATCACCTTCATCTTATCAGTAGCCTGTATTGATTCTCTTTCTCCAGCACCTTCTATGCTTATTTTCTTTTTTCTGCCCTGTAAGAAAACACTTCCCAATTTTTTTCGGAGTAATAACAGAATGTGGCTGAGAAAATATGAAAAGGAATCAGTGGTTAGCATTCTAAAATACCACAGAAAACAAGTAAGATCTAGAAATATATCCACTGGTAACTAGGCACTTAACTCCTTTGCAACATGAAAGTTCTTTCTTGGATATTTTGTTAGTAAGTAACCAGTGGAATTATGACAGCATTAATATAAAAACAAATTGGAAGTGTAAGTTTGTTTAGGGTAGAAGGGTGGGGGAGTGGGGAGAAGGTAACAATTTTGACTCTAGACAACCAACCACAATGGTAAATCCTCCAAGGCTAATGCTAGAGTTAGAAGTCATTCTGTCTAGGTTTAAAAGTTAGCAGCCATAAGGATAAAGCTTCAAAAGGCCCCCAAACATAGAGTAATAAGTTAAAAAGATTTTTTAAAAATTGTTTGGTCCAAAAATGATTGAAAAAATTCTCATTTCTTAGATAAAAATAAGATTAAGTGGTTGCCTAGATATATATGCAGAAAAGGCTGCATTGAGCTCAGGAAGAAAGTCTCATAATTAACTGCCAGTTTCTGCCTCAGCACCTAGACCACCCACTGTCAAGGCTGAACTAGTCTAAACCCTGCTTTGTAAGATGAAGCAACTGAAGCCTGCAGATATCAATATAAGTGAGTCACCTGATTCACATAATGTCTAAAGACTTTGAATAACTATGCTTTATTAAGTTTATAATATTTTTTCAAATGTTAAAAAATAAATAGATGTAATCCTGTTATCAAGTGAATTCAGGCTGAAATAGAGGACGTGAAGTTTAGAAGAAGTTTACAAAATGAATATTAAACATGAGTAAAATGCTGATTGGTATTATAGGTGAAAGGAACTCCCTCCAAAATTAAGGAATACTTTAGTGATAATCACTCATTTTTTAATGTTTTCCATTAAAAAATATTTTTACTTAAAAGTACTTTCACATTTATTATTTCATTTACTAAACCAGGACTAGACAGGGAAAATTGAAAGAGAAGTTTCTGCTCCCACTGTGATGACTAAGGTAACCACATTAAGTTAAAAAAAATGTCTAAGTACAACAATTATATTTAATTAAAGGCTATAAAGCCTGAGGTTGCTAGTTAAAGAGGTTAAGGCTGGCAGAACTCTAGGAAAGTTTGGTTTTCTCTATGCTTCAGTTAAGGGTTGGTTAATTAGCTAAAAGCTTAGCTTTATCAATATCTGCAAGTATCACTTTGATATTGGTTGTAGAAGGTATCCCTGGAGTTATTCTTTGACTCCTGAGACATAACAAGCTTCAGGACAAGCTATAAGAAAATTATACAAGCAATATTATAATAGGTACCTAATTGGGTATAAAGTTATTTTTTCTAATACCTGCCTTAAAATCTCTACCTATAAAGCTCTTGAAGAATGTATTCTGGTTAAGTTTAAAAAAAAAATCTAATCTTTTCTTTATCCTCTTTTGGAAAAGTTAAAGTTGGCTACAGGTAACTCTCTCATCAAACAATCTCAAGCTACATGAATATTTTCAGCCAATCCTGTTATTTTTCTCAGTTATATAAGGGGCAGGATTACACAATCTTCATAAAACTAGTTAGAAAAATTTTCATAATACTAAGTTGCTTAGGTTATTTCCTGAGATGGCAGGTATTGTTGCTTGTCTGAGCTTTTGCTATTCTCTGTCAATATTGTATGATACTTTAAAAGCCACTGGACTGTAAGTCATTAAACCGTAAAATCCATGTGGTTTAGGTCTAAGCAAAAGTTAACCTTGAATCCTCCATGATAGTAAGAGAGTGTTTGACAGATGGTATTATATCAGTAAATGTTAGATAGATGAATGGCAGATGGATGGATAGGAGAGAAGCAGAAGGACAGGCAGACTCCTTGGGTTGTGGTCCTACCATTCATGATGTTTGCATGTTCACCTATGATAATAGTACAAATCACAGGCAGAACAGCGAGGGCACACAAGCACTAGTTTCATAATGAGAGTTCTTTGTGTGGCCTCCTAGTGCAAATGTGCCTAGCTTCCCCTCCAATGTACTGTGACACAGTTGTGTGTCATAAAGTGTTACAGGTGTGCTGGAAATATTGACTCCCTCAGCCTTTGGGGTAGCAAGGAATGGCTGGGGCACAGGAATTCCCAGCCAGATACTCTTTTCATTTATCCCTGTGGGCTGGACATATATTCTCATTTTTTGTGAGTGAAAAATATTTGAAAGGATATTTATTATGATCATATCTATAGTGGAGAATAGATTGGAGAATGTATTGATGGGAGAAGAAGATATTAGGTGATAATTAGAATGGAACTTCATAATACTATATTCTTTCCCAAATATTCTGGTCTTTAGTTCTTTTTGATATTCCTAATGTTCACTGATAATTTGAAATATTCTCCTATAAAGGAAGCACCTTTGCATTAAACAAAGCCCTTATTTCTAAACAAAAAGACCTTGTTCAGAAAATACTGGTGAACTTTAAATAATTATGAGAAGCCATTTGGGAACAAATCAGTAAAACGTATTTGGAGGATGAGAGGAAAATAGACACTTGAAGAGGTGAGAATTGAAAACAAAGTGTCAAATCAGAAAAGAGTAATAATTTGCCCAAGGATCACAGGGAGGTTAGAAAACTGCAGAGAATATGAACTTTCCATATGACTTATCAGACAGTACAAGTGGTTCAGAAACATATCTTGCTTAGGTACATGGCTTATGCCTGGATAATCAATAAGACCTCAATTACTTAGCTAACCAAAGTAAGTATTTCTGTTTTTTTAAATCTTTCACAAAACTGGTTGAACTTTCCCACTATGAGTAATACAAAGTTGAATAAACACATTTGACCTAATCAAGTACTGAATGCTGGCAGGGTACAGACCACTAAAATGACAGAGTACAGATCATCTTCCATGAGTTTTTATTTTATTATTTTAAATCTCATTTGGGCTAAAATAGATGTGGCCATCAGGATTATTTATAGACTGTAAATCCATAAGCCAGAAAGGAAAACTGTTTTTCAGAAAAGAAATGACAATACAGAAAAATTTGCTCTCTTTCTTTAATCTTCACCTAAAACACAGCACATGAAATTAAAGTCGTTATTTATTTATTTTGCCTATTTTCTTTTCTTTCTTTTGGCCATGCTGCACAGCTTGCAGGATCTTAGTTCCCTGACCAGGGATTGAACCTGGGCCACGGCAGTGATAGCACCAAATCCTAACCACTGGACTGCCAGTGAATTCCTAAAGTTGTTATTTTAAACTGAGCCTTTTTCTCCCATTTGCCAACTGCAAAATGGCAGTTTGAAAAAAAAAAAAAAAACTTTGTTATTTGGAGGCCATGCTTTTAGAATTTTATAATATTTTCTTCACTAGCTGTAAAAGTCAAGGTAAAGCCAAGGGAGAAAACAGAGTTCTTAAAGCCCACATATTCAAATTAATCAAGGAAAAATACTCTAAAATTCAATAGGGGTATTGAATAAGCATACGGTTTGGAATCAGACACACTAAGGTTTGAATCCTGGTTGTGCCATAGACCTGTGTGTCTACAGTTCATATACTTAAACTCTCTGAGCCCCGTTTTCCTCAACTGTGATATCTGAGATAAATGCCTCTCCTTCCTAGAGTGGTTTTGAGTATTAGGTTAGATGGTATATGTAAAAGTGCCTGGCACATGACAGGCATGCAATAAATGGTGGTTCTTATTTCTTTAAAGAAAAAAAAAAGGATTTAATGTTTAAAAGACTTAAAGAGTGAAAGGTTTTAATTTAATTCTTATGCATAATTATTAGACAATGATGACACATTACCTCTTATTTACAGTGAATAAACTCTTAGTCATCCTGTGTATTCTTATTCTACTTCTTATCACTCTTATTCTGTCATGCTGTTACTATCCCTTGCTATAGAAGTCTCTTGTGAGTAGAAGAATAATTTAAACATCTTTGTGTTCACAATTTCCCCAAAGAATGAAACTGGAAGTTGGTAATAAGAAAGAAGAATTCTTTGTCAATAAGTGAAATTTCTAAAACACAAAATGAAAAAGTATGGTTTTATAAATACAAATGATTATGAATTACCTTTAAATTAATGTAGGTAGGTCATCTAATATAATGAAAACAAGAAAAAACCCAACAACCTCTAAGCATGATCTAGAAGATATAGAGCTATTTTTGCTGAATGCATCACTATTTATGACACCATTTTTTAAAAGGTTAATGCACTTCCTTGATTAGATAACTTACTCTTCGTCCTTTAGGACCTGGACTCCCAGGTGGTCCTCTTGCCCCCACAGGACCCTACATGTTGAAAATTTAAAAATCAGTTATAGAATTAACAGGAATGTTACGAGAACAGTAGTTACAACCTTTCTTATGATATGTAATTCTCCTTGGGAATTCTTAAAATAAAATTGATTAGTCTCCTTTAAAAATATGCTTTAACTATTAAACAAATACCATAATACCCTCCCCCAATATTCTGCTTCTGACATAGTCTACTATTTGGAGAAATTTAATTTCTAAGTGTTTACACCCTGAAAAAGAATGGGAAGTATTTAATATTCACTGACCACATAGTTTTTAGGATGAGCACATATGGTGGTGGGAGACACAACACATAATGGAGACACCCACTTAGCCAGTCTGACCAGTCTAATATGCCTGGTCCATCAAAGAAGCAATGGCTACTTTTGCAAGATTTCTTTCTCATTACTCTAGATACTTATGATAATCCCATCACATAAAAATAGATTTTTTTCTGTTACCATGAAAAATGCCACAAAATGTTCCAAATTTACATGCCACAAAAAAATAGCCTTAAAAGAAGGTTAAGTTGTTATTTGTTACTAAGTCAAGTACAATGAATTATTTTTATACCCAATGGTCTCCAGTGTTTAGAAGACAAATTTTATTTATCTATATAACACAGGTAGATAAAAACAGTGAACTTTCACAGGATCTCAAATCTATTTCTTATCTTACATGAGTAAAAAGATTGGCAACTGTTCCCTAGATTAGTCTTCCTCATTTTAGAAGTCAATGACACATCTATCAGTATGCTCTAAGATTGGGCTTATCTTCAAAACAGAAGCTTCACAAAACAGCATAAACCATTTCTGATAATAGTTCTGCTTAGGGGATCACAAAGGCTGATATTCTTCACATTTAAGTTCACAATAACTTTCAAATTTTAATAAGCAAACTTTCTCTGTAGAGACAAGGCTTCATTATCTTTCTGTAACCACAAATGGAGTTTTTCAAAACTCAGTTTTTGAATAAAGGTATATTTTCCATGAATTTTATCAGTTTGAGAATATGTGGAAATTTCTAAGAACAACATGTTGGAAATTGTGCTTGTGATTTGTTTGTCCAATAGGTCTAAGCTTGATTACTGACTCTGTTTTCTTATATGTGGTTACTCAAAAGAAAGTTTAGATATTTTTTATTTTAGGTTGCAGAACTATACTATTAGAAGTGAGCAGTAAATAATAGAGCAAGTAGAAGTGAGGAGGTTCAAGATACCATGATATATTCTAGAGCGTTTTGCATTGACTGGGAAGAGAAGTCTTTTCTATACTTACAGGTAATCCCAGTGGACCCATGGCTCCTGGAGCCCCAGGAGGACCTGGATATCCCTATAATTTAAGCAAAAATATAAAAGACATAAATTCTCCATCACATCTAATTATTTTCATTGAAGATAAACAAGTAAATTATAAATAGTAATTAAAAATGATAATGTGATAAGATCTCCCTCTACTATCCAAGAAGTAAGAGGCCACAGGAAATGTTCCAAAGATAGACAACAGAAATAAAAAATGTTTACATAGAAGATGGGTACATTTTTATTAGAAACTCTTTGCCTAGAAATGAAATTTGCTAGCCAGAATCACATATTATAACCTACTAAGAAGAGAATATTCATCTCACATCTCTGCAGGTTGTGTTATGCTATGAATAGATGTATATTATGTTATACAGATTGTGAAACCATATCATTTTCAGATGTCAGGGAATTCAATAATTAAGAAATGTGGGCCTCTCTGGGGGACTCGAAGACCAGCAGCCGTGTGGCTGACTGGGTCTTCCTGCTCTGGCCGGGTGTCAGGGCTGTGCCTTTGAGGTGGGAGAGCCGAGTTCAGGACATTGGTAGACCAGAGACCACCCGGCTCCATGTAATATCGAATGGCAAAAGCTCTCCCAGAGATCTCCATCTCAATGCTAAGACCCAGCTTCACTCAAGGACCAGCAAGCTACGGTGCTGGACTCCCTATGCCAAACAACGAGCAAGGCAGGAACATAACCCCACCCATTAGTAGAGAGACAGCTTAAAATCATAATAAGGTCACAGACACCCCAAAACACACCACCAGATATGGTCCTGCCCACCAGAAAGACAAGATCCAGCCTCATTCACCAGACCACAGGCACCAGTCCCCTCTACCAGGAAGCCTACACAAACCACTGAACAAATCTTAGCCACTGGGGGCAGACACCAAAAACAACGGGAACTACAAACCTGCAGCCTCCGAAAAGGAGACCCCAAACGCAGAGAGTTAAGCAAAATGAGAAGACAGAAACACACAGCAGGTGAAGGAGCAAGGTAAAAACCCAATAGACCAAACAAATGAAGAGGAAACAGGCAATCTACCTGAAAAAGAAATCAGAGTAATGATAGTAAAGATGATCCAAAATCTTGGAAATAGAATGGAGAAAATACAAGAATCACTTAACAAGGACCTAGAAGAACTAAAGAGCAAACAAACAATGATGATCAACACAATAAATAAATTAAAAACTCTCTAGAAGGAACCAATAGGAGAATAACTCAGGCAGAAGAATGGATAAATGACTTGGAAGATAAAATAGTGGACAGAAATACTGCAGAGCAGAATAAAGAAAAAAGAATGAAAAGAACTGAGGACAGTCTCAGAGACCTCTGGGACAACATTAAATGCACCAATATTCGAATTATAGGAGTGTAAGAAGAAGAGAACAAGAAAGGGACTGAGAGAATATTTGACGAGATTATAGTTGAAAAATTCCCTAATATGGGAAAAGAAATAGTCAATCAAGTCCAGGAAGTACAGAGAGTCCCATACAGGACTAATCCTAGGATAAACATGCCAATACACATATTAACCAAACTATCAAAAATTAAATACAAAGAAAAAAAATTAAAAGCAGCAAGGGAAAAGCAACAAATAACATACAAGGGAATCCCCATTAGGTTAACAGCTGATCTTTCAGAAGAACTCTGCAAGACAGAAGGGAGTGGCAGGACATATTTAAAGTGATGAAAGGGAAAAACCTACAGCCAAGATCTACTCTACTCAGCAAGGATCCCAATCAGATTTGACAGAGAAATTAAAACCTTTACAGACAAGCAAAAGCTAACAGAATTCAGCACCACCAAACCAGCTCTACCACAAATTCTAAAGGAACTTCTCTAGGCAGTGAAACACAAGAGAAGGAAAAGACCTACAATAACAAACCCAAAACAATAAAGAAAATGGTAATAGGAATATAAATATCAATAATGACCTTAAATGTAATGGATTAAATGCTCCAACCAAAAGACACAGACTGGCTTGAATGGATACAAAAACAAGAACCGTATATACGCTGTCTAAAAGAGACCCACTTCAGACCTAGTAACACAGACAGACTGAAAGTGAGAGGATGGAAAAAGACATTCCATACAAATGGAAATCAAAAGAAAGCTGGAATAGCAATACTCATACCAAACAAAATAGACTTTAAAATAAAGACTACTGCAAGAGACAAAGAAGGACACTATGTAATGATCAAGGGATCAACCCAAGAAGAAGATATAACAATTGTAAAAATTTATGCACCCAATATAGGAGCAACTCAATACAAAAGGCAAATGCTAACAGCCATAAAAGGGGAAATCAACATTAACACAATCATAGTAGGGGACTTTAACACCCCAGTTTCACCAATTGACAGATCATCCAAAATGAAAGTAAATAAGGAAACACAAGCTTTAAATGACACATTAAACAAGATGGACTTAATTGATATTTATAGGACATTCCGTCCAAAAACAACAAAATGCACTTTCTTCTCAAGTGCTCATGGAACATTCTCCAGGATAGATCATATCCTGGGTCACAAATCAAGCCTCAGCAAATTTAAGAAAATTGAAATCCTTGTCAAGTATCTTTTCTGACCACAATGTTATGAGACTAGATATCAATTACAGGAAAAAATCTGTGAAAAATACAAACACATGGAGGCTAAACAATATGCTACTAAATAACCAAGAGATCACTGAAGAAATCAAAGAGGAAGTCAAAAAATACCTAGAAACAAGTGACAATGAAAACGCAATGACCCAAAACCTAAAGGAATCAGCAAAAGCAGTTCTAAGAGGGAAGTTTATAGCAATACAATCCTACCTCTAGAAACAAGAAACATCTAAAATAAACAACCTAACCTTACACCTACAGCAATTAGAGAAAGAAGAGCAAAAAACCCCCAAAGTTAGCAAAAGGAAAGAAATCATAAAGATCAGTTCAGAAATAAATGAAAAAGAAATTAAGGAAACAATAGCAAAGATCAATAAAACTAAAAGCTGGTTCTTTGAAAAGATAAACAAAATTGATAAACCATTAGCCAGACTGATCAAGAAAAAAAGGGAGAAAACTCAAATCAGTAGAATAAGAAATGAAAAACGAGAAGTAACAACGGACACTGCAGAAATACAAAGGATCATGAGAGATTACTACAAGCAACTATATGCAAATAAAATGGACAACTTGGAAGAAGTGAACAAATTCTTAGAAAAGCACAACCATCTGAGACTGAACCAGGAAGAAATAGAAAATATAAACAGACTAATCACAAGCACTGAAATTGAGACTGTGATTAAAAATCTTCCAACAAACCAAAGCCCAGGACCAGATGGCTTCACAGGCAAATTCTATCAAACATTTAGAGGAGAGCTAACACCTACCCTTCTCAAACTCTTCCAAAATATAGCAGAGGGAGGAGCACTCCCAAACTCATTATACAAGGCCACCATCACCCTGATACCAAAATCAGATAAGGATGTCACAAAGAAAGAAAACTACGGGCCATTATCACTGATGAACATGGATGCAAAAATCCTCAACGTAATACTAGCAAACAGAAACCAACAGCACATGAAAAGGATCATACACCATGATCAAGTGGGGTTTATCCCTAAAAGGGAACCCTCTTGCACTGTTGGTGGGAATGTAAATTGGTACAGCCACTATGGAGAACAGTATGGAGGTTCCTTAAAAAATTACAAATAGAACTACCATATGTCCCAGCAATCCCTCTACTATGCATATACCCTGAGAAAACCATAATTCAAACAGAGTCATGTACCACAATGTTCATTGCTGCACTATTTACAATAGCCAGGACATGGAAGCAACCTAAGTGTCCATCGACAGATGAATGGATAAAGAAGATGTGGCACATATATACAATGGAATATCACTCAGCCATAAAAAGAAATGAAATTGAGTTATTTGCAGTGAGGTGGATGGACCTAGAGTCTGTCATAGTGAATTATGTCAAAAAGAAAAAAATCACAAACCATACACTAACACATATATATGGAATCTTAAAAAAAAAATGGTTCTGAAGAACCAAGGGGCAGGACAGGAATAAAGATGCAGATGTAGAGAATGTACTTGAGGACACGGGGCGGGTGGGAAGGGTAAGCTGGGACTAAGTGAGAGAGTGGCATGGACATATGTACACTACCAAATGTAAAATAGCTAGCTAGTGGGAAGCAGCCGCATAGCACAGGGAGATCAGCTCGGTGCTTTGTGTCCACCTAGAGGGGTGGGATAGGGAATGTGGGAGGGAGACACAAGAGGGAGGCCATATGGGGATATATGTATATGTATAGCTGATTCACTTTGTTATAAATCAGAAACTAACACACCATTGTAAAGCAATTATACTCCAATTAAGATGTTAAAAAATAAAAGAAATGTGAATGTGTACAAATACTTTAGCCTGTCGAATTTCAGAAGGAACACACCCTTTGTGGTTTAACCATATTCAAATGATTCGGAGAATGCCTTAGGAGTCAATAATTCGTGAAATTAATTAGCCTTATGGGTATATTAAACTTCCTTGTTGACAGCAATTGGAGATAGGTAAAAAAATAATCTTACAGTGCTCTATTCATAATACAGAAGTTAAAACTGAGCAAAAATTTATGTACAATGAATTTGTAGATAGCATTAGGTACACCAGATCCATCACAAGATATTTTCTGAAAGCAAGATTCTTTAATTGAAAATAATTGTTCATTTCTATCACATTTAGAAACTTTAAGAAATGAAAAAACTGCAATCTAGATATAAAATTTATCAGCTATTACTATCTTAAAGATAAAAGAATGTAAGATGAATTCTGCATTCTGCTCTTCCACATATCAAATAATTACAATGTGACCACAAACTCATGGAAAAGTGGCAATGATGATATGTGCCATATAAACTATAAGTTATAAAAAAAAAAAAAGTAGAATCCTAATTGAATTTTCTTCTTCATTCACTTAAGCTAACTTAGGATGGTTTAATTCTTCTCTTAAAACTATAGGCTCGGGCTTCCCTGGTGGCGCAGTGGTTGGGAGTCCGCCTGCCGATGCAGGGGACGCGGGTTCGTGCCCCGGTCCAGGAAGATCCCACATGCCGCGGAGCGTTTGGGCCCGTGAGCCATGGCCGATGAGCCTGCGCTTCCGGAGCCTGTGCTCCGCAACGGGAGAGGCCACAACAGTGAGAGGCCCGCATACCACAAAACAAACAAACAAAAAACTATAGTCTCATTAGACCTAGCCATGTGATTTGCATGCTTTTCAGTGCCAATCAGCATTCTGAATGGTAAACTGTTTAGAGAAGAAGAAAATTCTAATGGAAATTTACTACAAAATAGCATTTTTCACTTACTTAAACTTCATTCAAGGCAATTCCACCTCTGGAATGCCTTAACTTTATTATGTTCTTTGGACACATATCTTTCAAATCACTGAGCTCTTACCATAACACCCTTTTCCCCCTGGGGACCTAGTGGCCCTGGATTTCCACGTTCTCCCTTTTAAAACAAAGACAAAAGAAAAACATTGAGGCATGTTAATTAGTCATGAATGAGCTAAGCCTAGACAGGAAACTCATCCAAATTTTCAGTGATTTTTAAATTTACAAATTTTGCATTTTTACCTTAAAGTTGCTAGACTTTTAATAAAAATCCTCAAGATACTTTTTAAGGGATAAAATACCAAAAAGTCTTATTAAAATGATGAAAACAGAAATTATGAATAATCAAGATTTAAAATTGAGCATGCATCGTATTCTAGTTTTGCAAGTAGAAATTCTTATAATTTTGAGACATATGAAATATGAGAACTGTAAAAGTATGAAAGCATATTGTAAAAATTAAGTGTATAACCATTGAACAAAATTTTATTTCTGTAATCTGTCCATCACAATTAAGCATAATCATGATAATCACATATGCCACAGCAGATTAAAGGTCTAAACTGATTTACGTTAAAATTCCAAGACTTTTCAACATGTTAGTGTAGAAAATTTAACCTAATACAGAAGTAACTAAACCAGAATGAAAAAAGTACAAAACGATCTAAATTTTTTGAACTGATGTCATTTTATATTTGTTGTATTGTTAATAAAAAAATCAACAAGTATATATCAAGGTACTAAGTGAGAGTTGGAGAGATATAACAGATATTTGACTTAAACTCTACCCTCAAGTAATTGAAAACATGAAAACATGACATTAACAAAGATGAATCAATTAAAGGACAGTGAAATTTTAAATCATGTGGTACTTATTTCTAAGCCCAGGAAGGGAAGAAATCAGGAAGGATTAGAATAATCTGGAAAGACTTTACAGAGGAGATAGGAATTTAATTGAGTAGTGTAGTTTGGCTTTGAATAGAGGGAAGGGGAGAGGATACTCTAAACCAAGAAAACAGCAAGAATAAGAATAGGGACAAGTATGAAATATGAGATGGGGAGCAAGAAAGGTTTATACTGGAGAATATTAGAAAATTTGTTGGATGAACTGATTAAGCCAAAATCACATAGTATCTTGACAGCAAAGTAGAGCCATTTAACAGACTTCAACAATAGGGAGGCTAATGAAGGTTCTTCAAAATGCTTTATCATGACCCATCAGAATTAGTCTTCTGCTTATAGTATGTAGGCTGGATTAAAAGATAGGGACAGTGTAGCGTAAATATGATAGAGGGTAAATTTAAGATAAACTAATAAGAGTACGTCTGAGGCGGTAGCTTTGGATCAACTATTAGAAAGGACAAATTGTAAAGAAAAAACTCTAAGACCTGCTAAAAGATTAGGCATAGAGGATGGAGGAAAAGGAAAATGCAAAGATGGGTGCACTCTATCTATTCTGGAAGACTGGAAGAATAGAGCTAGGTATAAGGCATACTAATAGAAATGAGATAATTGGGAAGAGACCAGTTTGGGTGTGGGAAAAAAATGATGAATTTTAAATACTGGGTTGGCCAAAAGGTTCGTTTGTTTTTTCCCGTAATATGGCTCTAGTAGCACTTAGTTGTCTTTAACTTCTTTCGAAACAATTTTGTTAGATTGTATTATGAGAGCTGTCATATCAGCGTGCATTTAAAAATATTATCAAAATTGGTGAATTTTTGTGTAGCCATCTTAATACTGAAGATGGAAGAAAAAAGCAACACTTTTCTGCATATTATGCTTTATTCTTTCAAGAAAGGTAAAAACGCAACTGAAACGCAAAAACATGATTTGTGCAGTGTATGGAGAAGGTGCTGTGACTGATCAAACGTCTCAAAAGTGGTTTGCAAAGTTTTGTGCTGGAGGTTTCTTGCTGGACGATGCTCCACAGTTGGGTAGACCAGTTGAAGTTGACAGCAATCAAATCAAGACATTAATTGAGAACAATCAACGTTATAGCACAATATCCAAATCAAGCGTTGAAAATCATTTCCACCAGCTTGGTTATACTAATTGCTTTGATGTTTGGGTTTCACATAATTTAAGCACAAAAAACCTTCTTGACCATATTTCTGCATGTGATTCTCTAGTAAAACATAATAAAAATGTTCCATTTTTAAAACAAATTGTGATGGGTGATGAAAAGTGGAAACTGTACAATAATGTGGAACGGAAGAGATGGTGGGGCAAATGAAATGAACCACCACCAACCACACCAAAGGCCGGTCTCATCCAAAGAAGTTGACGCTGTACATATGGTGAGATTGGAAGGGAGTCCTCTATTATGAGCTCCTTCCAGAAAACCAAACGATTAATTCCAACAAGTACTGCTCCCAGGTAGACCAACTGAAAGCAGCACTGGATAAAAAGTGTCCGAAATTAGTCAACAGAAAACTCATTATCTTCCATCAGGATAACGCAAGACCACACGTTTCTCTGATGACAAGAAATAAAAACTGTTACAAGTTGGCTGGGAAGTTCTGATTCATCTGCCGTATTCACCAGACATTGCACCTTCCCTGGAAGACTGTAAAAGGCACCTGGAACAGTTCTTTGCTCAAAAAAGATAAAAAGTTTTGGGAAGATGGAATTATGAAGTTGCCAGAAAAATGGGAGAAGGTAGTGGAACAAAACAGTGAATACGTTGTTCAATGAAGTTCTTGGTGAAAATGAAAAATGTGTCTTTTATTTTTTGCTTAAAAACTGAAGGAAACTTTTGGCCAAGCCAATATGTTGAGTTTGACTTAAATTAAAAATTTCAGATGGAAATAACTGGAATATTATCTAATTTACTTCTAATCCTGGCTCTACTTAATTATTCACAAACAGTAGCCTTGCACATTAGACTATCATGCTTCTGCTTTATAGTCAGCAAGTCAGGTTTCAGTCAAAGACTTGAAGTTTTTGGTTTATTACCTACTAGTTCATTATAAGATTCTATTAAAAAAAAAATCAAGAAAATGCCCTTGCTGGTTTCAAATAAAGAATTACTTATTTTTTTTAAAAAAGACTTTCCTAGATTTGAAATTCAATATGGAAAATCACTCCCAAGATAATGATTTCTAGGAAATTCTTAAGTAAATTACAGTTTCCATCACAATAGCCAAAAAGATCTTTGAAAAACTTCATACTGAATTCCAAGAGGATATAAAGAGTTTGTGACTGAAACTTGGATTAGGGAAAGTGATAATTTATTCTTCACTTTCAAAACTGTTTCCTTTAGGAGCTTGTTCTCATAAGTAGATTTAAATATTTGCTAGTCATAAACCTAGACCATCAATTTCATCTTTTCTCTTCAGAGCACATCATTATAGCCAAAAGAGTACTCTGCCTTTTAAAAATTAGAAACATACATGCTATCAGCTATATTTCAATATATTTAAGAGATTCAGTACAGGTAATGCATATTAAGTTATGAGTAATTTCTAATTCATAAAATATCACATGACTGTCTCTCCTTTGAGTTTAGCTTAGAATCCTTACTATTAAACAAAACAATGAAAGAAATTACCTTTTCACCAGTGCTTCCAGTCATTCCAACTTCTCCAGGTGAACCGACAGGTCCCTTTTAGGAAAAAATATAACAGAAAATACACATATATTGTATTACTATTATAGCATCCTGGTTTTAAATCACCTATAAACATGATGTTTCTTTCTAACTCATCCTAAATTTTATCTTAGAGTAAAATTCCTCCTGGTATAGGCATCCGGCCTAAGACTTCACATCAGAATTAATTATTCAGTTAATCAACAAATATATATGAATGTCTAATATGTGACAGGCTGGCTGCTGGGAGGCACTGCATTTCAAATTCAAACATAGTCCCTATCCTTGTAGAACTTACAGTCCAGTGGATGTCATAAAAACTCCTGCTGTTTTTGTAGATTCTTGATGTGGATACACTAGCTTAAGAAATCATTTCTGTGACTTCCTTCTTTGAAAGCTTCCCTCAACACATGAGGGAATAGCACATACCCACTCGTTAATTCATTCAAAAATATTTGGTGCCTACTTTGTGCCATGCACTATGCTGCTTGCTGAGATTTCATTAGGAAGCAAAAGGAGATCTAGGCCCTGCCCTGATGAGGCAAAAAGTCTTGTAACAGAAACAAGAACAACTAAATTAGAAAGTGAACATTTATAAATTATGATACAGGTTCACAAAGGAAACTGTGATGCTGAGGTGGAGGATAAAAGACAAGACCTATTTTAGGAAAGATGGTCAGGGTAAACCTGAGACCTGACATTTAAACTGAAAGCTGAAGAATAAAAAGAGGCCAGCCAGCCGAGTGCAGAAAGGAGGAAGAGAGTTCTAGGTGGAGAAAATAGCTTGAAGTAAAGAATGAATTTCGCAGAAGAAGTGAAAGAAGGCAATCAGTACCACTGTTTCAGAGTGAACAACGCTCAGGGTGCCTCTACCTTTGTCTCTATGGATTCTACTTCAAGCAGTGTAGAAAGCAAAAATGGTAACACAGAACAAGCTTTACAACGAGAGTATAATCCTTCTCCCTGACTGTCTTCAATTATGAAGTTATTTTCTACTTTTATTTCAAAATGTATGAAACATTTTCTTTTGCAATAGCTACCAAGCAAAGACACTATTTAGATTATATAATATTACATATTAGCATATAGAAGGCACCTGAATCATGAAAAAATGGTTTGCTGTGTTGAAGCTACCTGAAGTTAATGTATGGGGCATGATTTTATCCACAAAAATTGGGTTGGCCAAAAAGTCTTTTCGTGTTTTTTCCTGCTCTTACGTAAGATCTTACAGAAAAACCCAAACGAACTTTTTGGCCAACCCAGTATCTATATCCTCATCCATATCTATGTATCATTCTATCTGGTGACTATGTATACATTAACATACGTTAAATACTTCCTGTGTGTCTGATTTAATCCTCACAACAACTACATTTGGTAGTATTATCATGACTCCCCTTTAACAGATGAGGCAGATGAGTTAAGAAGCTTTCTAAGGTAGATGAGTGTAAGTGACTACTGAACACTTGAAATGTGGCTAGTCCAAACTGACATGTACTTAAATGTAAAAGGCACACTAGATTTCAAAGACCTACTACAAAAAGAATGCATTTTTTGTGCAATTTCTATCCATGTCTTTTGTCCAAATTTTGTTCCTGAGGTTGCCTATATTTTTTTGTGATAATTTTCAGGAATTCTTATTCATTCAAGGTATAAACTCCTTGCTGGTTTTAGATGTTATAAATTCCTTCTTGTGATTCATCACCTGTGAGATTATTTTGACATCCTTCATTGATAGAAATCCTTAATTTTGATGTAGCCACATCCAACCATTTTTTGCCTTATGATTTGTATTTTCTGGATCTTGTTTAAGAAGCCTTCCTCTACCTTTATGTCATTAGGTAATGGGCATTCTTTTCTATTAGTGTTAACTTTTTTTTTTTGTGTGGTACGCGGGCCTCTCACTGTTGTGGCCTCTTCCGTTGCGGAGCACAGGCTCCGGACACGCAGGCTCAGCGGCCATGGCTCACGGGCCCAGCCACTCGGCAGCATGTGGGATCTTCCTGGACCGGGACACAAACCCGTGTCCCCTGCATCGGCAGGTGGACTCTCAACCACTGAGCCACCAGGGAAGCCCTAGTGTTAACTTTTTAAGGTAGGTCTTTAATCCATCTGGAGTCCATCTTTTTCACCAGGGGTGAGATAGAGATCCAACTAAATTTTTTCCACATAGTGACCCAGTTTTCCAAATACTATACATACTAAAATTTACTTTTCCCATTAATTTGTGGTGTCAATCTTTTAAAAAAAATTATCGAGCTATAAATGATACACAACAATATATTAGCTTCAGGTGTACAGCATAATGATTCAATATTTGTATATATTGTGAAATGATCACCACAGTAAGTCTAGTTAATATCCCTCATCACCATACACAGTTACAGAATTTTTTTCTTGTGATGAGAACATTTAAGATTGACTCTCTTGGCGACTTACAGATAGGCAATACAGTATTATTAACTATAGCTTCTATGCTGTACATTACATCCCCGTGGCTTACTTATTTTATAACTGGAAATTTGTACCTTTTGACCCCCTTCACCTATTTTGCCCACCCCTCAGCCCCTGCCTCTGGCAACCATCAATCTATTCTCTGTATCTATGAGCTTGGTTTAAAAAATATTTTTTTTAGATTCCACATATATGTGAGATGGTATGGTATTTGTCTTTGACTTATTTCACTTAGCATAATGTCCTCAAGGCTCATCCATGTTGCCACAAATGGCAAGATGTACCCTTTTTATGGTTGAATAGTGTTCCATTGTACACATAAACCACATCTTCTTTACCCATTCATCCATCGATGGAAACTTAAAAAGGTTGTTTCCATATCTCGGTTATTGTAAACAATGCTTCAGTGAACATGGGGGTGCATATATATTTTCAAATTCATGCTTTTGTTTTCTTCAGATAAATACCTAGAAGTGGAATCGTATGGTAGTTCTATTTTTAATTTTTTGAGGAACCTCCATATTTTCCACAGTGGCTGCACCAGTTTACATTCTCACCAACTGTGCACGAGGGTTCCCTTTTCTCCACATTCTCGCCAACATTTGTTATTTCTTATCTTTTATAACAGCCATTCTAACAAGTGTGAGGTGATATCTCATTGTGGTTTTGATTTGCATTTCCCTGATGATTAGTGATGTTGAGCATCTTTTCCTTTGCCTGTTGGCCATCCATACATCACATTTGGAGAAATACCTATTCAGACCCTCTGCTCATTTTTAAATCAAATTGCTTGTTTTTTGCTATTCAGTTGTATGAGTTCTTTTTTTTTTCTTTTTTATAATGTTATACTACCCCTTCAAGTAGCCCAGTGTGTTTTCTATAGATTCTGTCAATTATTGCTGTATTCTAATGAGGTTTTTTTGGTCGTTTGTTTTTTTTAAAGAAGTTGTTGGGGGTAGGAGTTTATTAATTAATTAATTAATTTTGGCTGCATTGGGTCTTCGTTTCTGTGCGTGGGCTTTCTCTAGTTGTGGCAAGCGGGGGCTACTCTTCATCGCGGTGCACGGGCCTCTCACTATCGCGGCCTCTCTTGTTGCAGAGCACAGGTTCCAGACGCGCAGGCTCAGTAGTTGTGGCTCACGGGCCTAGTTGCTCTGTGGCATATGGGGTCCTCCCAGACCAGGGTTCGAAACCGTGTCCCCTGCATTAGCAGGCAGATTCTCAACCACTGCGCCACCAGGGAAGCCCTGTATGAGTTCTTTATATATTTTGGATATTAGCTCCTTATCAGATATATGATTTGCAAACATTTTCTTCCATTCACTAGGTTGCCTCTTCATTTTGTTAATGATTTCCTTTGCTATGCAGAAGCTTTCGAGTTTGACGTAGTTCCACTTGTTTATTTTTGCTTTTATTGTCTTTGCTTTCGGTGTCAAATCCAAAGAAAATCTGTGGTGCCATTCTTATAACATTTTATACATGGCATATTTCTAAGCTCTCTACTCTAGTACATTAATTATTTCTGTTTTCTCCTCTTTGAAAATTCTCTCACTCATTTTTTTTCTAATGTTTTTATAGCTATTCCTACTACAGAACTGAAAATAAGCACTCTAAAACAGGTTTAGATCAGTAGTAAAGAATCTGAACTACACAGGCTTTATATCTACTTACTCTTTAAATCTATATTACTGTTTAATCTGAAAACTATCCACACATCTGGGAATTAACAGGTGAATCAGATGAACACATTTAGAGTTGAGGCCTCTCAAATTTCCTAGGATGTTATTGATTGTAAGATGCACTATTACTTTTGTATCTCTAAAGAGAAAAAGATTCTTCCAAGTAATTTAATTCACCACTGATTGTAAGAAACATCCTAATTTTACAAATACTAATATGGAAAAAAATTGTATTATTGTTAAAAATATTCACTGCTCCTTTCTGTTGAAAGAGTACACATCCCTACATTTCTGATGTCAGCCTTGGCCATGTGGCTTGCAGTGTCAATGGCAAAAATATAATCCTCCATCTTGTTGACATCTGGCTTCTCTATGTAACTTACTTTGACCAAATAAGAGAGTGTGTGTGGTAGTGATATGTGCCACTTTTTTTTTTTTTTAAGCCAGTTTCTTTTTTTCTTTCTACCCTGAGGTCAGCCATGTCCCAGATAGGAGCTGCTCCTGAAGCCTAGGTGTCAGAATGCAGAAGAGATGGATAGAGTCACAGCCAACCAACAGCGGACAGAGTGCAAGTAACAAGCAAACTTGTTGTCATAAGCCACTGATACTTTGAGGGTATTTCTTTCTGCAGCAAAACTTAGTCTAATGTGACTGATGCAACTTGTATTTTAGAATTGATGAAATCTGGTACTTGTTTGCCTGAAAAACAGGTGATTTTCCTTCACTTTCTTCTAACCTATGTACTAAAGGCCCTAGGAGATGGTGGAGCCATAAGAAAAAAGGAAGCCGGGCATCTCAGTCACTTTGTCAGAAAGAGCTACCTGGTAATACCCACACTGGACTATTAACATGAGCAAAAACAACTTCTTATCAAGTTAAGCCTACAAAAATTTTTAGGTTTATTTGTTATAGCTGTTAATATTCTCCTAAAAATACATTAAATTAAACTATGTGTTGACATAAAATTGAAAAACTTTGTAATCTATCTCAATTGGCTTATTCAAAAGTTAGTCTCACAGAAATCTTTTTATAAATGAAGATGGTATAAAGTGCACTGAACCAACCTCTGGTTTCGATTGCAAATCAGCTTATTCAATAAGTGCAAAATGATCTGAAGAAAATAAAATTAAACACATATTTATGTATTCATGTAACAAGCTCTGTGCTAAGAGTGGTAGAGGTTACAAAGATGAGTGAAATATAATAAGGCATTCATAATCTAGTAAGTTGGATGAGGAAAAGCATATTTTCTGTAAGTTAAGAGAAGAAAAATAAAATCCTATATAATGCAAAGGCAGCAGAGATTATGTCTGGTTGAGAACATAAGGAAAAGCTTTACAGAGAACACAATATTTGAGGTACGGCCAACTGTTGACAAGATAAATGGTGAAAGTGTATTCAACGTAGAGGGAATGATCTGAACAGAAAATGGGAGGTAGCAAATGATGAAACATATGTCAAACATAAAGCAAATCCAGATTGTCTGGCAAACAGGATATGTGTAGGAAAGAGACTGGGATAGATATGGTGATATACTATTGAGGGCTTTGACTGCCAAGTGTATTTGTATTTGTGGTGTTTGAAGAAAAATTTGTGTTTGTTGAAGAATCATTGTCAGTTTGAGTAAAGGAGGAATGTAATCGTATCTGTACTGAATGGACAGTAATATAACAACACTGTGTTCAATGTGTGGAAATGGGAAAAAGATACAAAATGGTGTAAACAGTCAGAAGCTATTGTAATAGTCTAGTTTAAGTGTAATGACTCTTATGACAATGGTATCATGACTCAAAGAAACAGTAGCTCAGGGGAGAAGCCAGTGTCAGAGGAGAGATGATGAATTAAGCCATGGGACAATTATGGCTTTTAATTGACATTATGGCTCATGGGACAATCAGAGAGTCTATCCTGAAATATTAATTTGTGGGTCCATAGAAAAATCAATTCCTGAAATCATAAGAATGATGCAGTACATACACTAATAACAGAAGAAAAACAGGAGAGAATTTTAATGAAAATTCTTTGGAAGCAAGAGATAGAAGGAAAAACAAAAGGAAGAGAGGAGAATCAGGAATGTGCAAGGAAAGTTTAAGAAGGGAAAAGTTTCAGATAGCAAGACATCAGTGTTATGTGGAAGGGTTGAGAAGGATGAATATTGAGACAAAGTCATAGGATTTGGCAATTAGAAGGTTGGCGGTGACCTTTAAGAACAATTTCAGTACCTTTTGTGTGTTTGGATGTAATTTTGCCAAAGAGAATACAAGTGAGGAGAAAGTGGAAAACAACTGTGTAGTTTATTCTTTTAAGAAGTTTGACAAAAAAAAAAAAAAGAAGTTTGACTGCAAAAAGGAGGAGGCACAATAATTGCTTGAGGACATAGTTTGAAAATTATTTTATTTAGAATCTAATTTTTATTCTATCTGCCAAATAAAAGAAACTCATCTACAATAGAAAAATACTCTTCTAAATAGAAGGAAATTATATTCAAAACTTAATTTTTTTTGCTCTATTTCATAAAATGAGTTTTGCTTTGTTTTAAAAAGAAAACAGACTAATTCAACACATCTGTATCAGAGAGGAGATATTGGCAGGTTTTACATGCTCCCAAGGTCTATGTCCTAGCCAGTTGTCTCTAGGCAGATTCCTTGCACTGGGAATGCTTTGTGAGTTACAGAACTCACAGCAGAGAGACACGTATTAGGCAAAGGTGCCCTATAACCTTCTCTTCCTTATTGCAGAAACACTGTTTAAAAGGACAGATTATGGCGCTATGACTTGTTCTAATTTTTACCCATGAAACCTTAAGTGCCACATATGCCAATGAGAGTCAAGGGCAGAAAGTTATTTGTTCAATTTTAAAGTGCTCAAATGTAAATTATGGGTATGTGGAAATGGGCATAATTTATTCATATTTTTAATCTATGGATCCTCAGAAGAAAAATATGGATGGCTTCCATTTCTGTTCCTTTCAATTCATTCTTATTCATTTCAAAACAAATGTTGAAATCTTTTATATTATTGTATTAGTTATCTATTACTGCAGAACAGATTACCCCAAAGTCAGTGGCTTAAAACAATAAATACTTATCTCACAGTTTCTGTCAGTCAAGAATTCACTAGTGCTTATCTCAGAATTTTTCTGAGTTCTGGCTCAGAGTTTTTCATGAGGTTGTAGTCAAGATATGACATAAGCTGCAGTCATCTGAAGTCTTGACTGAGACTAGGGAATTCATTTCCAAGAAGGCTGTTTGCTGGAGGCCTCAGTTTCTCACTATGTAGGCCTCTGTATGGCCTGACTTCATGGCAGTAGGTTCCCGCCCCCCTACCCCAGGTGAATAATCCAAGAGAGACAGTGAGCAAGGAAGAAGCTGCAATGTCTATTATGACCTAGTCACACACAGCTATTTCTGCCATAGCCTATTCATTAGAAGCGAGTCATGAAGTCCACTCCACACTGAGAGTGAAATAAGACTATCTTTTGGAAGGGGGAACATCAAAGAATTTGCAGACATATTTTAAAACCATCACAATGACTCAATTTTATTCTTGGCTTGATTTGATGTTTTATTAAGACTGATTCCTCCCAATACTTTTCTTCAGTTTTTTAACCTCTGTTGTCAAGTTAGACACTTCTGCAGAAATATTCTAAGTAGTATTAGAATGATGTACATTTTCCCAAAGATGAAATGCATAAAATTTCATTCTTATTTCATTAGTTCTTAATTATCATGTATAAGACACTATACTAGTCAATTAATAACTAAAATATAAAGCAGATAACAAAAATTTCTGTGGGATAAATCACTATAGAATATCAAAGTAGGAGTCAGCAAACCATGACCCCAGGGGCTGGCTGCGTGTTTTTTGGAAATAAAGATTTGCTGGAACACAGCCATGACCTTTTGTTTACCTATTGCCTATGGCTGCTTTCACCCTATGAAGGCAGAGCTGAGTAGTTGGGACAGAGATTTTATGGCCCACAAAACTCAAACCATTTCTGTTGGGTATTTAAGGGAAATACAAAGCAGTCACTGAAGCCATAGCCTCAGCTTATAAGAATTATCAGCAATTTATACTTTTTGATCAAGAATTTTCATTAAAAGAAGTTTCAAAACACTGATTCCATGTCTAACACACATTAAAAAAAAAAAGCTTTTAGCTAGAACATGCCATGCTATGTGTCAAGAGCTAGATAACTCTACAATAAATGAAAACATTCACTTTTTGCAAAATGGAATATATAATAGTCTATTTAAAGATTTTGTTAGCTAAAGTGGAAACTCAAAAAGCCTTATGTATAATAAATCACTTCTTAGAATTGAAAAGAAATACTATTTTTTCCCAAAAGTCAGTAAAAACTCTAAAATACTCAGGTTCTATTTTTTAAAGTAACCACATCCTACTTATTCACTGAAGACTGATATAAAATTAGGATATTACCTAGTTGAAGCTAAAATGTTTAAAAAACTTTACATGAAGTTCTTAGACTTGACAATTATCTTTAAAAAATCACTGTGCCTTCAACTGTAGTTTAAAACTACTCTATATTATTTCAAATTTTCTTTTCAATGTAGAAACAACTGTATTTATAGGATAAAGAATTTCAGACCCCCAACCTCCTCAAATTCACTTGAAAATATAATATATAAAGCTAATTCCCTAGGATTTAGTTCTGTTTTATCTTAGAAACATATTAACTTCGATGTTTGCATTAGTACTACTGTGTTTACTCTTTCTTTAAAAATAAGAGAATTTTATAAGTCATCTTACCACAACAAAGGTAGTAATTAGTTATACTATATGTAACTGCTGATATTTGACTATTTTTTTTAACCTTAAGAATGGTAATTTTTCATGGTTCAATCTAGTACAATCTTGGAGGGTAGGAGAAACAGAAGGTCAGCCAGACGTGAGAAAATCACTTCAAGCACACCATGGGAAAATGTGTGTTCATAACTAGCATTTATTTCTCTACCTCAAGTTCCCATGCTTCTGTCCAAGAAGAGAATGATACAGATGGCTGTCAGTCTAGACAGATAAGAGGAAGATGTAGAAAAGTGGAAAGAAACTTTCGTGTATAACATATCTGGGTAAGAAAGAGGAATTCCTTTTTAGAAATGATAAATATGAGACAACACAAGACACTATACAATTGTGTAAGCAGGTCTAGAGCAAAAAGATATTTGAGAATCATCAGCAAGTAGTAAAGAGAGTAAATGAGTCACCAAAGAAAGGATGTACATTGAGAAAAGGAAAAGGCCAAGACCAATAACATTTAGAGAGCAGGATGAAAAAAAGAAAACTTAAAGAACTGTCCTATACGTGAAAAAGAAAGTGTACTGTCAAAAGGAGGATATTGTCCATTTATTTATCACCCACAATGTTTCTTCAGACCTTTTCATTTGGGGGTAATTTTATGACTTGACGAGAATGAATAAAACTTTCTGTTAATTTGTAAATACATCACGGTTTCCAAATAGCTAATCTATGGACCATTTCACTCCTATTTTCAAACAAAATCCATAAGCTAAGGATATATTCCTTTGACGGTGTGACTTGGATTAAATTACTTTAGCTCCTTGTGTCTCATCCTTCACCATTTAGGAAAACATGACTTTAAGTTTATCAGTTTGTATGCTTTGTAAAGCCAGGATGATGTCCTGTCTCATACGGAATCCCCTATGTCTAATACATTGCCTGGAATATAGAAGAAAATAAATATATGTTGAATGAATGAGTGAATAAATTTGAATGAGTGAGTAAGTTAGATAGAGCAGCAGTAGTGGAAGCAGAGATAAGCTGCCCACATCACCCTTTAAGAAAGGTCTTGGTCTGTGTGTTCGCTCCAGGGCCCCATGTGAGCTTTAGCAAATGGGGTAGAGCTGGGTGCTGCAAGAATATAAATGCCAGGAGACAAGGACAAGGTGGCAGAGTAGAAGGACTTGAGTTCACTTCCTTTCATGAAAACACCAAAATCACAACAAACTGCTGAACAACCATTGAGATAAAAGACTGGAACCTACCAAAAAACATATTCTACATCCAAAGACAAAGAAGAAGCCACAACGAGATGGTAGGAGGGGGCACGTTCATGATGAAATAAAATCCCATACCTGCCGGGTTGGGTGACCCACAAACTGGAAAATAATTATATCACAGAGTTTCTCCCACAGGACCCAGAGATCTGGACCCCATGTCAGATTCCCCAGACTGGGGGTCTGCCATTGGGAGAAGGAGCTCTTAGAGCATTTGGCTTGAAAGCCAGCAGGGCTTGAGTGCAGGAGCTCCACAGGACTGGGGGAAATAGAGACTCCACTCCTGGAGGGCCAGACCTACCTGCAGGACTTGGAGAGCCTCCTGGAGAGGGAGGGGTTGGCTGTGGCTCACTGTAGGGACAAAGACACTGGTGGCAGAGGGCCCAGGGAATATTCATCAGTGTGAACTCTCCTGGAGGTCGCCATTGTGGCACCAAGAACTGGCCCCACCCAACTCCAGTTGGCTGAGGCTCCAGTGCTGGAATGCCTCAGGCCAAACAAACAACAGGGTGGGAACACAGTCTTACTCATCAGCAGACAGGCTGCTTAAAGTCTTCCTGAGCCCATAGCCACCTCTAAACACACCCCTTGACACGGCCCTGCTCACCAGAGGGACAAGACCCAGCTCTACACACCAGTGGGCAGGCACCAGTCCTGCCCACCAGGAAGCCTGCACAACTCCCTGGACCAATCTCACCCACCAGGAGGCAGATACCAGAAGCAAGAGGAACCACAATCTGCAGCCTATGGAATGGAGACCACAAACACAGAAAGTTAGACAAAATGAGATGATAGAGAAATACATTCCAGATAAAGGGACAAGATAAAACCCCAGAAGAACAACTAAGTGAAGAGGAGATAGGCAATCTACCTGAAAAAGAATTCAGAGTAAAGATAGTAAAGATGATCCAAGGTTTTGGGAAAAGAATGGAGGCAAAGACCAAGAAGATACAAGAAATGCTTACCAAAGACCTAGAAGATTTAAAGAACAACAACAAAAAATTGAACAATACAATATCTGAAATGACAAATACACTTGAAGGAATTGATAGCAGAATAAATGAGGCAGAAGAACAAATAAGTGAGCTGGAAGACAAATTGGTGGAAATCACTGCTGCAGGACAGAACAAAGAAAAAAGAATGAAAAGAAATAAGGACAGTCTAAGGGAGGGGTCCCCCACTCCCAGGCTGTGGACTGGTACCGGTCCACAACCTGTTAGGAACCAGGCCACACAGCAGGAGGTGAGTGGCAAGCAAGTGAGTGAAGCTTCATCTGTGGCTCCCCATTGCTCACATTACCACCTGAACCATCACTCGCATTACCACCTGAACCAACCCCACCCCCCACCCCATCCATGGAAAAATTGTCTTCCATGAAACCAGCCCCTGGTACCAAAAAGGTTGGGGACTGCTGGTCTAAGGGACCTCTGGGACAGCATTAAAAGCACCAACATTTGCATTATAAGGATCCCAGAGGAGAAGAGAGAAAGGGCCTGAGAAAATATTTGAAGAGATAATAGCTGGAAACTTCCCTAACATGAGAAAGGAAACATTCACCCAAGTCTAAGAATCACAGAGAGTCCCATACAGGATAAACCCAAGGAGTAACACGCTGAGACACATTTTATTCAAACTGACAAAAATTGAAGAGAAAATACTAAAAGCAGCAATAGAAAAGCAACAAATAACACACAAGGGAATCCCCATAAGGTTATCAGCTGATTTTTCAGTAGAAACTCTGCAGGCCAGAGGGAGTGGCATGATACATTTAAAGTGATGAAAGGGAAAAACCTACAACCAAGAATACTCTACCCAGCAAGGCTCTCCTTCAGATTCAATGGAGAAATCAAAAGCTTTACAGACAAGCAAAAGCTAACAGAATTCAGCACCACCAAACCATCTTTACAACAAATGCTAAAAGAACTTCTCTAGGTGGAAAAGAAAAGCCCACAACTAGAAACAAGAAAATTACGAATGGGAAAGCTCTCCAGTAAAGGCAAACATACAGCAAAGGTAGGAAACCATCCACACACAAATATGATACCAAAACCAGCAATCATGAGAAGAGGACAGTACAGATGCAGGATACTGAAAATGCATTTGAAATTAAGAGACCAGCAACTTAAAACAACTTGTATATATATAGACTGCTGTATCAAAACCTCATGGTAATGGCAAATCAAAAATAGATAAAAACAATAGATAAAAACACAGAAAAGAAAAAGCATCCAAACACAACACTACAGATAGTCATCAAATAACAAGAGAAGAGAACAAAGGAGGAAGGGAAGAAAAAAGACCTACAAAAACAAATCCAAAACAAATAAAGAAATGGCAATAAGAACATACATATAGGTAATTACCTTCAATGTAAATGGATTAAATGCTCTAACCAAAAGACATTGACTGGCTGAATGGATAAAAAACAAGACCCATATACATGCTGTCTACAAGAGGCCTACTTCAGATCTAGGGACATGTACAGACTGAATGTGTGAGGATGGGAATAGGTATTCCATGCAAAAGGAAATCAAAAGAAAGCTGGAGTAGCAATACTCATATCAGACAAAATAGACTTTAAAATACTGTTACAAGAGACAAAAAAGGACGCTACATAATCAAGGAATCAACCCAAGAAGAAGATATAACAAATTGTAAATATATATGCACCCAACATAGGAACACTTCAATATAAAAGGCAAATGCTAACAGCCATAAAAGGAGAAACTGACAGTCACATAATAATAGTGGGGGACTTCAACACCCCACTTACATCAATGGACAGACCATGCAGACAGAAAATCAGTAAGGAAACAGAGGCCTTAAATGACACATTAGACCAGATGGACTTAATTGATATTTATAGAACCTTCCATCCAAAAGCCATAGAATACACATTCTCAAGTGCACATGCAACATTTTCCAGGACTGATCACAAGCTGGGCCACAAAGCAAGTCTTGGTAAATTTAAGAAAACTGAAATCATATCAAGCATCTTTTCTGAACACAATTCTATGAGATTAGAAATCAACTACAAGAAAAAAACTAAAAAACACAATCACGTGGAGGCTAAGCAGCATGCTACTAAACAACTAATGGATCACTGAAGAAATCAAAGAGGAAATCAGAAAATACCTAGAGACAAATGACAATGAAAACATGACAATCCAAAACCTATGGGACACAGCAAAAGGAGTTCTAAAAGGGAAGTTAATAGTGATACAAGCTTACTTCAGGAAACAAGAAAGATCTCAAATAAACAACCTAACCCTACACCTAAAGCAAGTAGAAAAAGAAGAACAAACAAAACCCAAAGTTAGTAGAAGGAAAGAAGTCATAAAGATCAGAGCAGAAATAAATGAAATACAGACGAAGAAAACAATAGAAAAGATCAATGAAACTAAAAGCTGGCTCTTTGAAAAGATAAACAAAATGGTTAAACCTTTTGCCAGACTCATGAAGAAAAAAATTAAAATTAGAAATGAAAAAGAAGTTACAACTGACACCACAGAAATACAGAGGATCATAAGAGACTACTACAAGCAACTCTATGCCAAAAAAATGGACAACCTGGAAGAAATGGACAAATTCTTAGAAAGGTACAATCTCTCAAGACTGAACCAGGAAGAAATAGAAAATATGAAAAGACCAATTACAGGCATTGAAATTGAAACTGTGATTTAAAAACTTCCAACAAACAGAAGTCCAGGACCAGATGGCTTCACAGGTGAAATCTATCAAACACTTAGTGAAGACTTAACACCTATCCTTCTGAAAATATTCCAAAATTGCAGGGGAAGGAACTTCCCAAACTCCTTCTGTGAGGCCACAATCACCCTAATACCAAAGCCAAAGATACCAAAAGAAAAGGAAATTACAGACCATTACTGATAAACATACACACAAAAAATCTTCAACAAAATACTAGCAAACTGAATCCTACATTAAAAGGATCACACACCATGATCAAGTGAGATTTACCCCAGGGATGCAAGGATTTTTCAATATCCACAAGTCAATCAGTGTGATAAACCACATTAACAAATTAAAGATTAAAAACCATATGATAATTTCAATAGATGCAGGAAACTTTTTGACAAAATTCAACACACATTTATGATAAAACCCTCCAGAAAGTGGGCATAGAGGGAACCTACCTCAACATAATAAAGGCCATATATAACAAACCCACAGCTAACATCATACTCAATGGTGAAAAGCTGAAAGCATTTCCTCTAAGGTCAGGAACAAGACAAGGATGTCCATTCTCACCACTTTTATTCAACATCATTTTGGAAGTCCTAGCTATGGTAATTAGAGAAGAAAAAGAAATAAAAGGAATCCAAAATGGAAAAGAAGAAGTAAAACAGCCACTGTTTGCAAATGACATGATTCTATATATAGAAAATCCTAAAGACGCTACCAGAAAACTACTAGAGCTCATCAATGAATTGGGTGAAGTTGCAGGATGCAAAATTAATACACAGAAATCTGTTGTATTTCTTGTACAGTAACAAAAGATCAGAAATATAAATTAAGTAAACAATCCCATTTACCATCGCATCAAAAAGAACAAAATACTTAGGAATAAACCTACCTAAGGAGGCAAAAGACATGTAATCTGAAAACTATTAAGATACTGATAAAAGAAATTGAAGATGGCACAAACAGATGGAAAGATATACCATGTTCTTGGATTGGAATCATCAATATTGTCAAAATGACTATTCTACCCAAGGCAATCTACAGATTCAATGCAATCCCTATTAAGTTATCAATGGCATTCTTCACAGAACTAGAACAAAAAATAGTTAATTTGTATAGAAACACAAAAGATCTGTGAATAGCCAAAGCAATCCTGTGAAAGAAAAACAGTGCTGGAGGAATCTCGCTCCCTGAATTCAGACTATACTAGAAAGATACAGTCATCAAAATGTATGGTACTGGTACAAAACCAGAAATACAGGTCAATGGAACAGTATAGAAAGCCCAGAAATAAAACCATGCACCTATATTCAATTAATCTACAACAAAGGAGGCAAGAATATGTAATGGAGGGCTTCCCTGGTGGCGCAGTGGTTGAGAGTCCGCCTGCCGATGCAAGGGACATGGGTTCGTGCCCCGGTCTGGGAAGATCCCACATGCCGCGGAGCGGCTGGGCCCCGTGAGCCATGGCCGCTGAGCCTGTGCGTCTGAAGCCTGTGCTCCACAACGGGAGAGGCCACAACAGTGAGAGGCCCGCGTTACTGCAAAAAAAAAAAAAAGAATATGTAATGGAGGAAAGACAGTCTCTTCAATAAGTGGTGTTGGAAAAGCTGGACAGCTACATGGAAAAGAATGAAATTAGAACATTCTCTAACACTATACACAAAAATAAACTCAAAATGGATTAAAGATGTAAATGTAAGGCCAGATCCTATAAAACTCTTAGAGGAAAACATAAGCAGTTTGACATAAATCCCAGCAATATCTTTTTGGATCCACCTCCTAGAGTAATGAAACTAAAAACAAAACAAAACAAAACAAATGGGACCTAATTAAACTTAAAAGCTTTTGCACAGCAAAGGAAACTATAAACAAAAAGAAAACACAACCCTCAGGAGAAAATATTTGCAAATGAAGCAACCAACAAGCGATTGATCTCTAAAATACACAAACAGCTCATGCAGGTCAATATCAAAAACACAAACAACTCAATCAAAAACTGGGCAGATGATCTAAACAGATGTTTCTCCAAACAAGATACACAGATGCCCAAAAAGCATGTGAAAAGATGCTCAGCATCTTTAATTATTACAGAAATGCAAATCAAAACTACAATGAGATATTACCTCACACCAGTCAGAATGGCCATCATCCAAAAGTCTAAAACAATAAATGCTGGAGAGGGTGTGGAAAAAAGGGAACCCTCTACACTGTTGGTGGGAATGTAAATTGGTACATCCACTACAGAGAATAGTATGGGGGTTTCTTAAAAAACTAACAATAGAGCCACCATATGATCCAGCAATCCCACTTCTGAGTGTATATCTGGAGAAAACCGTACTTCAAAGATCCATGTACCTCAATGTTCATTGCAGCACTATTTACAAAGCCAAGATATGGAAAAAACTAAAATGTCCATCGACAGAGGAGTGGATAAAGAAGATGTGGTACATATATACAACGGCATATTACTCATCCATAAAAAAGAACAAAATAATGCCGTTTTCAGCAACATGGATGGACCTAGAGATTATCATACTAAGTGAAGTAAATCAGACAGGGAAAGAGAAAGACAAATATCATGGTATCACTTACATGTGGAATCTAAAAAAATTATACAAATGAACTTATGTACAAAACAGAAATAGACTCACAGATTTCTAAAACAAACTTATGGTTATTACCAAAGGGGAAAGGTCGGGGGAGGGATTAATTAGGAGGTTGGGATTAACATATACACACTACTATATATAAAACAGATAATCAACAAGGACCTACTGTGCAGCACAGGGAACTCTGCTCAGTATTCTGTCATAACCTAAATGGGAAAGGAATCTGAAAAAGAATGGTATATGTATATGTATAACTGAGTCACTCTGCGGTACACCTGAAACTAACACATTTTAAATCAACTGTACTCCAATACAAAATAAAAATTAAATCAAATTAAAAAAAGATTTTATTGCCCTTCTAATCAACTCCTTCAAAGTTTAGGCTTGAGCAAAGAGGCTTACCTCCAAAGACTAATTAAAGTGAGGGTATAAAAAGGCCTGGCCACTTTTATGTAATATGGTACTACGCTAATAGGCCATATATGCTCCAGAGCTTCCTAAAGGGTTGTTTTGGCTCTCACCTCCCTAGTGGAAAGACAGAAAATCGAGCAAAAGCCCAGGATTTAACAGTCAGAGTGACAAAACTCCAGAGAAGGTTATATCTCTAACCAAGACAAGTCTGTTATGCCAAGGTCAGGGCCTTGGCTGGGGAAAAAAATGGAACCCTGACCCTTGATGGGAACACCTTGATATAAGTCCCTGAAGATTTTGAACCACAAGACTCCTTTGAACTCTATTAGCTTACAGAAGTGGTCTATCCCTCCTCATTAACGCTAGCACCTTCCCCTATAAGAGAACATATACCCCAATTAGGATTTGTCATAAAACTCTTCTGGCCAATATGTCAATAACTAGGGGTAAATCACAGCATGACCCATCTGGGAACTTGCTGTTCCTGATAGAGGAAAATGGGACTCTACCCCAAAGAATGAAAGACCTAGCCAATATGTACTGGTAGGAACCTGGAGAACACGCATGGGACTGATTCTACAGGTACTTGAACAAGGGAGCCATAACATAATATAAAAAACATAAACATAAGACAAAATTAGATATGGAAGAGTTTATTAATTTGGGAGCACTTTTCCAAGACATAGGATTTAATACCTTGTCAAGGATATCAAGAGATTGTGCAAACTCCTGCAGTGGGTCTAAGCCACGAGGTATGCGTCTCTGCTGCTTGGACCATATGACTTGGCAGACGCTATGGTATTAGAGAAACTGATGGTGAGAAAGGAAGCCACGTAGAGCTTATGGCAAGCCTTGATAGGAAGAACACAACACAGGTTTCTGGGATTCGGGAACAAGGACATGCCACCTGTGGCAGAGAATTACATGTGTTTTGAAAAACAAATTCTAGTGTGCTACTAGGCTCAAGTAGAGACTGAGCACCTAACAATGGGACAACAAGTGACATTAGCATTTGGATCTAGCTATCATAAGCTGAGTTGTATCAGATATAAGATCAAGCAGTTCCAGTGCAATCTGGGATGGGACATGAGCAGGACAGAGGTACAAGCAAATGGAATGAATTAGTAGTCCAGATCCCCAACCAGTACCTCTTTTTTTAACTAACACCTTTGGCTATCTGGAGGATCTCTTACGACCAAATGATAGAAAATGAAAAAGCCAACTTGATTTATAGATGGGCAGGCTTAGCACTATAAACTTGATTTATAGATGGGCAGGCTTAGTGCTATGGACTGAATATTTGTATTCCCTCAAAATTCATATATTAAAGCCTTAATGTTATGGTATTTGAAGGTAGGGCCTTTGGGAGGTAATTAGTCATAAGAGTGGGGCTCCCATGATTAAATTAGTCTCTTATAAGAAGAAGAAAATATCTGGCCCTTTCTCTTGTCACCATGTAAGGTACAGAGAGAAGGCAGCCATCTGCAAACCAGGAAGAGGGCCGTTACCAGGCACTGAATTTGTTGCTGCCTTGATCTCACATTGCCCAGCCTCCAGAAGTGTGAGAAATAAGTTTGTTTAAGCCACCCAAACTATGGTATTTCATTACAGCAGCCCAAACTGACTAAGACACTTGGTATGTAGGTACAAACTGAAAATGGATGGAAGCTGCACTTTAGTTTCACTCAGGAGTGCCTTAAAAGGCAGTGGCAAGAGGACATCTTTCTACTGGGCAGAGTTTTTGGCAGTGTACCAGACCATCCACTTTGTGGGAAGGAGAAGTGGCTTGAGGTTAGAATATGTACAGACTAAGTGGCATTTGTGAGTGACCTGGCTGTTTGGTAAGATGCCTGAATGGAAGAAGACTCTAAGACTGGGAACAAGGTTTGAGAAAAAAAGCTTTTGGATGGGTACATTAGACACAAAGTGCAAAAATCTTTGAATCAACTATGAATGCCTACCAGAGAAGGGCAAATGTGGAAGCGTACTTGGAAAGAGATAGAATGACTCAGAAAGCTGACATCAGCAAGTCTTGGTCATCAGTCACCTCAGTGCTGGATGATAGGTATACGAATGAATAGGCATGGTGGGAGAGATGGAAGGTATACACGGGGCTGACATCACAAGTTCCAATTTGGCAAGACTAAATTAACTACTGCTGACACTGAACATCCAGGCTGCCAACAACCGAGAACAATGTTGAGCCCGTGATGTGCTGCCACACTCTGGGGAGACCAACCAGCCACTTGGGGGCAAGGTCACCCTGGAAGGGCCAACGATGTATTCTAACAGAAATGACACAGACTCTGGGAATGGGGTGCTTTCCTACACTCAGGCCTCAACTATTAGAAGTATCTGAGGGCTTACAAAGTAATCTACCATACAGGATCCCCAAAACGTTGTGTCAGACCAAGGGACCCAATTTATAGCCAATAAGGTATGGAAGTGGGCCTATGTACATGGGGTCTAATAGTTATATCACATGACAACAAGAAACTTCCAACCTGACAGGATGGCCTGCTAAAGGTGCCATTGAAGTGCGAGCTAGGAGGTGATAGTTTATGAGGATAAAGCGCCATCCCACAGGATAAAAAAATATACATACTGAATCAGAGATATTTATATGGTACTGTGTCTCCATCAGGAAATATTCATTGGTCTTAGAACCAAGGGGCAGAAACAGAATTCTTCCTACTTAGTATCACTCCCAATGTCTCTAAAGAGGTCCCTGTACTTTACATTTCCACAAAATGTAAGTTCTGCAGGAATGGTGGTCCTGGTCCCTAAAGAGGACACATGTTTAGCTGGTGACAAAGTAAGAGTCCTTTTGAACTATAAGCTATGGCTGCTCCCTGAGCATTACAAATTCCCTGTATCCAGGCACCAGCAGGCAAGGAAAAGCGTCACCACCTTGGTACAGTTAGTTCACCCTGATCATTAGGAAGAGGGAGAAGAATGATATCATTTGTGGTCCTAAAAGTAGCTGCAGCGTTACAGGAACTAATTTGTACTACCAACTCCTCTTTTAAGTTTTACCTCAGGAAGAGAATCCACCAGAATCCTAGAGGAACATCTCCCTGAAAGGATATGAAGAAATGGGTCCAAGTGATACGAGGAATGAACTGCAGTGAACACTAAGGTGGCCCGTCCTCCTTCAAGGAAGAACGTATCGTCCAAGCTGTCGTCAGCTTCATGGTTTGCCTCAGCATTAGAGCGCCTTCTTGACCAAAGACACACACTTCCCAGGGTGGCCTACGTACAATGACTGCTTGATTTAGAGTATAAAAGCCCAACCATTCATCCCAGCATGATCAGTTACAAAGCATTCCCAGCTTTCTGTAAGGATGCTTGAGACTCAGTATCAGTTTGACTTCTCCTTCTACACAATCCTGCTCCCTCTTCCTCTTCGCACAAGTGTTGCTTCCTAATAAACAGCCTGCAGCAAAATGCAATCTCAGCAGTCTGCTTCTGGAATTTCCAACTCGTGCTCGCAGCTTTTCACTACCTGTGGGTCTCAATCCACTGAGGGCCATGGAATTACTGCAAAGTCTCAGTGTGTCTGTATATAGGTACTGAGAATATAGTAAATACATAAACACACAACTGCTACTTGTTGGTCTGTAAAAACAATCTCATTCTTGAAAAGACTGGAAATCACTAAGGTAGAGTAGGTATAAATTAATAAACAAAGGCAGATTCCCTTTTTTAACCAAAACCTGAGATTCTGGAAAAATATGTGTAATTTCTACCTGTATTCAGTGCTTTCTTATGTCTAATGAACACAAGGTGCTACTGTCATATTTAATAGTGTGTCTACTAAAGCACATACTGTAAACCTATTTTCAATGCTTGAGTAATGACTGTTCCCATCCTTAGGATAAATAGAATGTTTTATCCTATTTTACTAAAAGGGAGGAAACTGTACCTTGCATACATGTTTTTGGGGTTTGGGTCCCAGGTCTAAAGCATTTGGGATATATTCCAAAGCGAACCTGAGGGAGACTTTGAGATAACATCTGAAGTGAGATATTCATCCCTTTCCCTTTGTACCCAGTGATAAATCTTTTCTTGATAGGCTGAGAATGAAGTTTCTGGAGCTCACCAAAGACTGAGCACACTTTAGCAGCAAAAATTATAGCTTATTGTAATTTGTTTTCCAGCATATTTGACTTACTTTATAAAAAATTCTTTCAAATGAAGTGCACCTATATGTAGACACTTTTCTTATACTGACACCTTGTGCCTAAGGTATTCAAATATACCAAATGAGGAAATGATGTAGCACAGAGATTATGCTAAATCATACCCGTTAACTGCACACAGATGCTATATAGCTCTCTTAATTTTTATTTTTTCTAGAATGAGGTAAGAGTGTAAGTAGATAAAAATAATGATTACTCACCTGTGCTATCTACTGAGTCTTTGAAACTAAGAATGTGCCTAATTAGCTCTATTAATTTAACTTTTCTGAAAATTGAAGATAATCTATAAACACTGGTGACTAAAAATTATATAGAAAGTCTGCATTCATTCACACTTTAAAAAGTATAGAAGTGTCATAAAATAAATTCATTCATTTATTAGGCAACAAACATTGTTTGAGGATATAATACATGTCAGACATTAATGAATAATGTGGAATATTTTACACAGTTAAATGTAGAATATAGACAAGCACTTCATTATTTTAGAGATTCTTGATTGGACAACAGTTTATTTTGGTATCACAGTTCCTCCACCTCAGACTCTTGACATTTGGATATATAGGTTTTCTAAAAGATAGAACTAAATGATCTGCTCAGTACCCAAATAGGGATTTCAGCCTCTGAAATTTCCCTGACAACTATTTGACCCGTATTCCCTTGGATCATACATGTAGTCATGAAATAGAAGTTCAGAATGAAGTTTTGCCTGGAGAAGGTCTGGCAATGATTAAAAGAATATGCCTGGAATGTCTACTCAACAGATGCTTTTACTCACACTTATGTTACGGGGAGCTTGAGAATAGAAAGGCAACTGGTCCTGTCCTCCCTGCACTAAATCACCTAGTAATGTTGTTCACATATTCCACTCTTTTTAATGAGTCTCTTGGCAATAAATCAAAGGTGATAAAGTGAATATCAGCACGGGGCTACCATGAAATTCTTATATTATTAGTTTTTTAAAAAATGTAAGTTGGATGAGAAAAAAGAGAAATTCTCCTACTATGACACTTGTGTGGCAAAACACTTGAATTGCAAGCTCTTCCTAGGACTCTAATAACTAGCAGGGTCATTCACAGGGAAGAATATGTGCTTATAATCACAGCACTTTTTTTTTTTCACATACAAAGCATTTAATTAGTTCTGTGTTTTTTTGATGCAGACCTCATAGGTATTGAGATTTTTTGTGGACTCTATCTGAAGATAAAATTAGAGTCAGAAAATCTATTGTCTGATGCCTCCCATCAATGTCTATAACCTAAAAATGAGGAAAATAACAGGATGGTACTGCTAAGTACTAGTCTATAAAGACCTGAGTTCCAGATTAGATCTTCAATTCTGCAGCAAGTCATGGGACCAGTTTGGGTCTCATTCTCCCAATTCTAAAAAGACAAAGGATTAACTAGATAATCTCTCGCACACTTTCCAGTTCTAAAATTCTATAATTTAAACATAAGGAAGAGGAAAATCCCTACAGCATTTTAAGGTATTGAAAATCTTTGAACAGGTGAGAAAAGATGTAATTAAAAAAAACTGGGGGACTTCTCTGGTGGCACAGTGGTTAAGAATCTGCCTGCTAATGCAGGGGACGTTGGTTCGAGCCCTGGTCCGGGAGGATCCCCGTGCCACGGAGCAACTAAGCCCGTGTGTCACAACTACTGAGCCTGCGCTCTAGAGACTGCAAACCACAACTACTGAGCCCGTGTGTCACAACTACTGAAGCCTGCACACCTAGAGCCTGTGCTCCACAATGAGAGAAGCCACCACAACAAGAGGCCCACACACTGCAAGGAAGAGTAGCTCCCCCGCTGCAACTAGAGAAAGCCTGCATGCAGCAACGAAGTCTCAACACAGCCAAAAATTAATAAATAAATTTATATTATAAAAAAGAACTGGAATACTTTTATTTCATAGTGACGAAGGTGGGTCTAGCATTCTGGAGCTTCAGTATTACTAAAGAAACTATTTACTGACAACATCTATAGGAGGTAGACTTTGTGACTTCTCATACAGCTTACTTTATTTTTAAAAATCGCATTGTTTATTTATTTATTTTTTTGCGGTATGCGGGCCTCTCACTGTTGTGGCCTCTCCCGTTGTGGAGCACAGGCTCCGGATGCGCAGGCTCAGTGGCCATGGCTCACGGGCCCAGCCGCTCTGCGGCATGTGGGATCTTCCCGGACCAGAACACGAACCTGTGTCCCCTGCATCGGCAGGCGGACTCTCAACCAATGCGCCACCAGGGAAGCCCCCCATTGTTTATTTTTTAAAAGCTTATCTTCTAAATATATGTGAGCTCTTTGAGGGTAGAGCCTGTGTTTTGTTCATCTCAACGCTCCTCTCATTGCCCAGCACCTTACTTTGCACATAGCAAATGCTCAGTAAATATCTGTAGACTGAATGCATAGTAGAAATTGGGTACTGATTTCTTAATTAAAATATGGAAATTGAGGAAGTTCCTATAGTTAATTACACATAGAAATGTGATGATCTTTACCTCTCTGGTTTAAGTTACCAAGAAAATAAGGAAGGAAAAGTGGAGACCAGAGAGAAAGAAGGGTGTCCTCAGAGACTGTCTTTCTTCTCACTTTAGGCAATGACAAATACTTTGAATTTCTCTGCCAACTGGTTGGACTATGGTTGTCTGCAAGACCATTTGATTGACACATATGACAGTGTTAGGGCTCAGGTTTAGGAGAGCATCTTTCAGATATGCTGCAGAAAAACCTGGACGGTTTTTCTGAAAGGTGAAGATATCACTTGCCAGAATGAAATCATACTGGGTCACAGTTTCTCATTTCTTTCTTGCATTGTGATCTCCTCTTGTATCATTCATTCTTGCTAGTTCTAAGTATCAATCCTATATAGTTTGACCTCCCTAAGCAATTGGCCTATTCTTGGCTTTATTCTGTGCCTTCCAGACTGTATATGATGTTGCTCACTAATTCTCTCCTATTGATTTTTAGATCTTGGGTTTTGGTTTTGCTACACTGTAGAATACACTGGTTAAGGTAATAATCTCACTAGTACTTTACAGATAGAAGACTCCCTCTGGGTAGAGAACAGGTCCCTGAACATTTACTGTGCTGAGGATAATCATAATAACACTGTGCTGAAAATACTGAAGCTTAATGATGCCCTACTTGCCTGTTATAGAAGATGCAGTAATTTCACAAAAATTCCATTTGAGTTCTAGGGTTCCTCATACCGCTGACTTTCTCTAAAGATGTTAGCAAAGTGGCCCTGTATACCATAATGCTGGTAATAGAATCTTCCCTGTTACTTAACTTGGGGCACGTGGAAATGTGGCAGCCCTGTACAAATACAAGTAGATTCTCCTTAGAGAGAGTACCATGATGCTTTCATTCCAGAGCACCTTTAATGATGGGAACCTCGAGACTATCACCAACTGATCTGCCAACCACTGCTACAGATGCCACATAGGTTGGTCTAATTATGGCAATCAGATATATTCTAAGCTAGATTTTGGAGAGAGGGAGGGTAGAGGGCAGTTCCAAATTTGGGTGGTTGTGAATTTTAAGAATGAAGTGAATAGACCCACTTTCAGACTCCCTATAGGCAGTTTGAGTGACTACCTACATCTTTAAGTCTCTGAAATATTCTCTAGAGGGATATTAATATAGTTTTTCATGACTTGTTTGGTAAATCATTGGTTACTTAGAAGATATTACAACATGTTCAACTACTGCCTCTTGTGAGCAATGCATCTGCATGTCTGTGCACAAAAGAGTTAACATAGCAGGTGTGAGATTATTATCCTCACAATGGCCTGCTTGCAAGGATTACTCTCCTAACAATGGCTCTTCACTGGTGTCTGGGGACTTGGATTGTGGGGGGTTCCCACCATTTCTGGCACTGATAAGAATGCCTCTTGTCAGAGTGCCTAACCTGTTTGGTCAAACAGTATGGTTTATGCTGAACACCTGCTTTCCTTCTGGGAGTTTGGAATTTTGGTATGCGCTAGGCAGAGATACCTATGTGACCAGCCTCTAATGAAAACCATGGGCACTGAGTCTCTAATGAGCTTTTCTAATAGACAATACTTCACATATGTCACAACTCACTGCTGGGAGTACTGAGTCCTGCGTAATCCCACTGGGAGAAGATTCTGGGAAGCTGCACTGGTTTCTTACAGACTTAACTCCATGCACCTTTTCACACTGCTGACTTTTCTTTGTACCCTTTCACTGTAATAAACCTTAGTCATGAGCACAACTCTATGCTGAATTCTGTGAGTCCTTCTAACGAATCATCAAACCTGGGAGTGGACTTGGGGACCTTCCAAAATAATGTCCTTAAGTACTTGTGTTAATATTATTTCCGTGAGAAACGTGAACAACAGCAAACATGAAATACAACTTCCTTGTTATCCTCTCTTTATGCAACAGCAATAACAACTAACACAACAATTGCCATTTATTAAACACCTCCTGTAAGCATACTTCATCTTAGACAGTTATTTTTCCAACCCTGACAATAAACATAAAAAGATATTTCACCTAAGTTTTACAAATGAGAAAGAAGAAATCCACGATTAGGATTCAAACCTATATTACTTCAAAACCCCTGATCTAAGATATCACACCCATTCATTCTCCTTCATATGTAAACAATTATTTAAAGAACCACATTTTTGTATGGTAGTTTGTTTACTTTTTAATAGTCAAACTGAAAGGGAATTACTATTTAGTTGAAATTCCTATTTTTCTCTGTAATATATGTGTACTGACTAGCCAATATGGTAAAACAATGACTACAGAAAGAAAGAAATCCACTGTGTATTTCATGCTCTTTCCACAGGACAAAAGGGATAATCCTGGGTTCCCAAACCTTAGAATTAAGTGAGACATTAAATGTAAACTAGTTAGCACATGGCATCAACAGATGCTTCAGTAAGTATTAGCTCCTACTTTCTCATGGGTAAGGAATCGCCTTGGTGATTGGATCAACTGCTTGTCATCTTTGTCCCTACTCTTATGTGACACTGAAGTGTTTTAGATTTGCCTACCATAACTAGATGAGCACACAGTAGTCTCAGGATACACATGTGGAACTGAACTGACTCCAGCTGCCAGCAGGTTGGCAAACATTTCTTCCAGAACTCATTTACTGAATTTCTGCCATATGCCAGGCATATGTGCTAGATAATTAGGAAACTAACATGGAAGCCCCTGTTTACAATCTAGTGCCCAACAGAGTGAAAGAAGTGGGAATCAGTATAGGTTACATGGAGAAGGAAAATCAATGTCAGCACTGTTTCCCCAATTGTATTTCTTTGTAAATTGATGTTTTTGAAGTAGTTTATTTTTTCCTGCTCAATCACTTTTTGTGCTGTTAAAATATCACTCAACATCTGTCTTGACTATGATTTTTGGATCTGACTCCAAAAGCAAGGCAACAAAAGCAAAAATAAACAAGCAGGACTATATCAAACTAAAAAGCTTCTGCACAGTGAAGGAAACTATCAACAAAATGAAAAACAACCTATAAAATGGGAGAAAATATTTGCAAATCATATATCTGATAGGGGGTTAATATCCAAAATATGCAAAAAACTCACAACTCAGTAGCAAGAAAAACCTCAAACAATCCGATTCAAAAACAAGCAGAGGATCTGAAGAGACAATTTTCCAAAGAAGGCATACAGGTGGCCAACAGGCACATGAAAAGATGCCCAACATCACTAATCATCAAGGAAATACAAATCAAACCACAATGAGCTATCACCCCACACCTGTCAGAATGGCTGTTACTGAAAAGACAACAATAGGAAGTGCTGGTAAGGAAGTGGAGGAAAGGGAACCCTGTGCACTGTTGGTGGGAATGTAAATTGGTACAGCCACTGTGGAAACCAGTATGGTGGCTCCTCAAAACACTGAAAACAGAACTACCATATGATTCAGCAATTTCACTTCTAGGTATTTATCTGAAGAAAACAAAGATACTAATTTGAAAAGATACATGACACTCTCATGTTCATTGACGTATTGTTTACAATAGCCAAGATATAGAAACAACCTAAATGTCTGTTGATGGATAAACAGATGAAGAAAATATGATATACAGACATCACACAAATGTGATATCTATATATCACTAGATATCGCAAGATATATAGATATCATATTTACGTGATATCTATCTATATAGAGAGCTAGCTAGCTAGATATATATATATATAGAGAGATATATAGATATATATATATATATAGAGAGAGAGAGAGAGGGAAACATATTGATATCTACATAAAATAGAACACTATTCGGCCATAAAGAAGAATAAAATCTTGCCATTTGTGACAACATGGATGGATCCTGAAGGCATTATGCTAAGTGAAATAAATGAGACAGGGAAAGACAAACACTTTATGATTTCAACTACAGGTAGAATTTAAAAAATAGAAGACAAACAACAACAATAAAACAAGCTCATAGATACAGAGAATAGATTGGTGGTTGGCAGTGATGGCGGGTGGGGGAATGAGTGACATGGGTGAAGGGAGTCAAAAGGTACAAATTTTAGCTATAAAATAAATAATTCATGAAGATTAAAAAATATATCAATTACTCCATGATGTGTGACACATGTACCCTGATGAGGATAACCAATCTGTTCTTCACTTTTTTCAGGAAGACTTCTTGACTATTTTAAAGCTCCTAAGCTCTGCTCCTCTATAGTAAATAATCATACATTTTTTGGTATGGTATAAACCATTCACTATTATCTCCCATTATAAATTTGTTGCTTTTTGAGACTCTATGATCCTTAAGGAGAGGGATGTAATCATGTCTTTCTGTATTCCACACTACACAGCAACACTAAGGACTCAAAAGATATCTTGTTTAATGAGCCATACAGCATTAAAAATACAAAGAATTGTCAATTATTTCATCTTTATGGGGTTTCTTGAAACTTTTGCATTCTTTCATGACACAACTTTGACAATTTTTAATCTTTTTAGCATCTTCACTTCTATTTGGATTTTTATTTGATATCAGTATCTTTTACTAGACTGAAAAAGCTATCTGGTTTCAGAGTCTTTACTCACTCTTACCACTTTATTATACTGATCTAGGGTATCTTGTTTCCATAGTTATAGCTAGATATGATCTTCATGATTTCATTCAACAGATGTTTACAGAACACCCAGCAAGTGAAAGCTTCTTGTGTTAGACAGTATGAGGGATACAAATAGGAATATAAATGTGAACTTTTCCCTCAAGACATATATAATAAAAACAGAGAGCTAAGGGACATATATTAATATCTAACACACAAAGACTAAAGTGTTAAATATGACAATAGACTATATTTCATAAAATGTAACAGGAGGTATAGTTTATTTTCAACTGAATTATTTAGGAAAAATTCCCTACAGGCAGTGTTTGAGTTGGGTCTTTAAAGGAGAGATAAGATTTGGATGTACAGAGATGGAAGGGCAGGGCATTTAAAAGGGAACTAAGAACCTATCTCAATCACTAACCTTTGAACAAATATTTATTTAATAATACATATTATAGAGCATGCACTGTACATAAGATATAGTCCCTGAGTTTATTGAGCTTTTACTCTATCTCCTAAATATCTTTTTGTAACTTTCCCCTTTGCCACTGCCCTAGTTAAAGTACTGGTTATCATCTCTCCCTAATACTACTACAATTGCTTCTTCATTGTGTCCTTTTATCTATGATTTATCCTCCACCTTGCAGCTAGCATGGTATTTCTAATTGGCTAATATGATTATTTTACAATATTAGTATAAAGTCAGCATGTCCTACCCACAGGATAAAATGTGGATGACATATACATATACATAAAACTCTTCATTATTTGATCATTGTCTACCTGTTCAGACTCTTTCTTCCCTCTCTTTGCTTTTCACTGTATAATCCAGTAGTACTAAACTAATAGTGGGCTTCCCTGGTGGTGCAGTTGTTAAGAATCTGCCTGCCAATGAAGGGGACATGGGTTCAAGCCCTGGTCTGGCAAGATCCCACATGCTACAGAGCAACTAAGCCCATGCACCACAACTACTGAGCCTGCACTCTAGAGCCCGTGCTCCGCAACAAGAGAAGCCACAGCAATGAGAAGCCCACGCACTGCAAGGAAGAGTAGCCCCCGCTCGCCGTGACTAGAGAAAGCCCACGCACAGCAACGAAGGCCCAATTCAGCCAAAAATAAACAGATAAAATAAATTTTAATAAATAAATAAATACACTAATAGCGATTCAGTATATGCTGGGTTCTTTCATGATTTTTAGCCTTTGTACAGGTCTGGCCTCCTATCTGGAGTGCTGCCTAAGGCCCTACTCTATTTATAGTAAAACTCTCAACATTTATCAAGGTCCTGATCAACTGTGGATTCCTCTCCAAAGCCTTCTCCTTGATCTTACATACAGAATGCAGTGATCTTTTCTTATAGAAATACAATTACTGTATTTTAACTGTTTTTTTTACACATTTCCCACTAACATATCAAAAGCAAGAACAATTATTTTTACTTTATATCTGTAGTATCTAACAGAATATTTGACAAATAATTGGTATACAATCAATGCCTGTGGAATAGTGAGAGCCTCAAAAAGTCAGTGGATTAAGGTTGTAGAATAAATAAGGTATACAACATATACTTCTAATGTGGTCCTAATGTTTATCATAGTGGCTATAGTTGATAACAGTGTATTGTATAATTGGAATTTTCTCATACACAAACAGAAAAGGTAAATATGTGAGGAGATGGATGTGTTAATTAATTGAATGGAAAGAATCTTTTCACAATGTATAGGTATATCAAATCATCACATTTTATACGCTAAATATCTTACAATTTTATTTGTCAATTACACCTTAATAAAGCTGAAAAAATAAACTAATATAATGAAAAATTTTATTACTGGGCATTCTGAATGGTCTTTAATAATATAAAGAAGTGGAAGATCTCACAAAGAAAAAGAAAAAATGCTTAGAGGAGGGGTTAGAATGGCTTTTGGAGGAGAGGTGATGAATACAGATTTGAACCCAGTAAGTTTGAGATGCAATTTTCAACTTTAGGGAAGATTACAGGTCAGAGGAAGCTTTTGGATTTACCTTCATTCATTATTAGTTTTCCTAAACAGAAGTTACACTTCATGATTTAGGTTTTGCTTAACAAACCCTGGTCCTTAAAGAACTCAGTCTAGTATGAGAAAGACATGTAAATAATTAAGGTCAATAAATAATGACAGAAGCATGTATAAGTCGTAGAGGATAAAGCAATCAAGTTTTAAAGGAAGTGACACTTGGGCTGACTTGTGGAAGAAGAGTAGGTATTTGTAATCCAGAAAAGATAGAAAGGACGTTATAGGTAAGTAACAAGAGCCAGGTGAGCTGTGACATATTGTGTCTTACCTCCCTCCAGCCATTCTGAGCTGTTTACAATACAGTTCTGCAAACATTCCAGATCTTTCATGCCTCCATATGTTTTGTTCTTATGCTGTTGTTCCCAAAGAAATGTTCTTCCATATTCTGACTGTCTCACAAGAATACATCATATTTTCAGACTTAGCTTAAGTACACTAAAGTCCTCTTAGGATACAGATGGCAAATAAATTAGAAAAATCACCTTTTACTTCTTAATTTATCTCAGTTCATCATATAACCTTATACTTACTGAAAATGTATAATATTTAAGGCATGTGCTCATTGCTGTGGGAGACAGTTTTCTGTAGAGATAGTTCAAATTAAAAAAGTAACTGTGGTACAAAGCAAAATAAGTTAAGGACCACAATAATGTAGATAAAGGCTTAATGGAGGAAGAGACTGAATCTAATTTGGCAAGGAGATCAGGAAAGACCTCAAGGTTGAGCAGATGATTTAAAATGTGCCTTGAAAGTTGATGCTAGGCAGACAATAGGAGTGGGAAAGTGAAGATCTTTAGAGGTGATAGAAACAATGGCATAAATAAGTGGGTTACACTGAAGGTATGTTGAATGACCTGGTTTGGCCTAGTAAGTTGGGAAGTGTGAGAAATAACAACTATAAAGATAGGTGAGGTATACATTGTGGGAGGTCTTAAAAGTCAGGGTGAGAAATTCTTACAACCCATATTCTTAAGGCCTTATAGACTGATTTCCCCCCCTTATAATCTACTATGTCCCATCCCCCTAGCATTTTTGGAGAAGCTTGTATTATCTAGGTCTTTCCTGATTTTAGTGATTATAAAATTTCTAATGGTATTATCAACATACCAGAAAAACATAGATTTTGTCACATAGTTTTTCCAAAACCCATTAATCAGAAAAAAAAAAAAACAAAAAAAACAAAAAACAAAACTGAGCATATAATCTCTGTATCTCAGCAGCTACTATCTTTCTACCTGGAACTGAAGAAATGAAAAGGTTACATTCTTACATAAAGTTTTCTATAAAACACAAAGCTGGCTGTATTTATCGTTAGTAGAAAATCCAGATTTCATTTAATTATTCTTCCTATAGTAAAAAGAAAGAGCATTAAGTGTTCCATACATATTTATGAGCAAAAATGCTGTGATGCTCTCCATCAGGCTGCTTTGAATTGATGAAAAAAAGAGACGTTTCAAAAACAGAAGATAGAGTGCTAATGCAAAATATCTCAACCTAATACAGGAATAGGTATACAGGGGAATACCTATATCCTCCTGTACACAGGGGAATACAGGTCTAATGACATTCCCTTAGAACTTTGTCCAAAGTAATGACAGAAAAACTCACTAAAACTTAGTAAGTGGAAATCCTTTGACCCTTAAAACAGAACTTCAAAAAACATGTACAATGTTTAGAAAAATGGTTCTAGTGAACATGTGCACATAAAGAGCAAATTTCCTTGTTCTTGGAAAATATTTCCTGGTGAGATTCTTAAGTACCTGTTAAGGAAAATGAACAATAAATTCTAGTAGGTTACTCTGCATATACATGTGGTCTATATAAATGCAAATTAATTCACTATGTTCACACTTAACATATAAAATCAATGCCTGATTGCAACACAACCTGTCTGCTAGTTTGAATTTGTTTTCTGGTTTGAAAAAAATCACATTTGTGTTTAGTGATTTTTTTTTTCTGTTAATAATAAATGACTAATAATAAAGCAGAACTGCATATGGCAGATTGATTTAATAAAACTGGTGTCTTCCAAGTAAAGTATGACCTTCTAGAAAAGGAAAGGGCAAACTAAAGCCTGTGGGCCAAATCCTGTCCACTGTCTGTTTTTCTATATAAAGTTTTATTGGGAACATAGTCAGACTCATTCATTTACTTACTGTCTATGACTGCTTTTGCACTCCAATAGCAGAGTTGAAACGTTGTGACAGAGACTGTATGGCCCCAAAGCCTAAATATATATAATATTTGGCTCTTTATAGAAAAATTTCCTGATTCTTGTTTAGGATGAATGTAAACCTTAAATTTCAAAATGTAGTTACATTGGTTACGTAGATCTTACTTTTTTTTTTTTAAGTCAGAGCCACAAGATTTTTTAGTAGCCTTACTCTCAGATTTTAATTCTGCATTCACCTTCTCAAGCGGTAGCACCAATGGGAGGCCCAAGGCAACCTTAACTCTAGTCCCTACCATTATTTCCATCAGTCCCTCCTATTCTTTGATATAAACAAATGAGGTATTATCTATCATATAAATTCTAAGCATAAAAACACCACTAGATATTTTTGCTATTTTAATTGATGTGTTAATATCTAAATAAAAATAGGATAGTGCACTAATAAAAGAACATAGTGTAGTTTCTAGGCAAACAGCGATTCAAGGGAAGTTCCCCTTCCAACCAAAGTACCACCTCCAGAGCTCTTCTATATAGAAATCTAGCGCTAAAGGATTACTGCTTTGTAGTATCCCTACCTAAAAAAATAGTAACACATTTTTAGCCAAACAAAGGTATAGTTTCTCTATCAACATATATATCTTTATGATGACTGTCAAGACAATTTTTACTTCCTTGTCTTAGAGTATCTTATATAACATGATTAGTGTTTGGGCAAAATTATGTGTAGAAATCTTTACTCAGTTTCAAGAAGTTAAATCACTTAAGGATCAAGCCTTATTTAGCTGTATATCTAGCACACAGTAAGTTTTCAATAAGTACCTTCTAATGATAGAATAAACAAAAGAAGTTTACTAGTGTCTTTCATTTTTGTTGGCTGTAAGAAATCACAATATCCTTCCAGAACACAGTACATGATGAAAAACATGTGAGATACACATATGTGTAGACAACTAATTTACTTCAAATCGTAGGATAATAATTTTTAAACCTATTAGGATTCTGAATCTTCAGTCCCAGGTTCAAATACAGAATTATATTTTAAGGATTTTAAAAAATAATCCTTAGGAGCAAATCCTTTAAAACCAAAGGGAACTAAAAAATGCTTATTTTTTAAATCAATTCTAAAATAGGTAAACTGATCAAGTTTATATTTTCATAGTCAGAAGGCTAACAGGCTTAGTGTCCTAGGCAGTATACACACTGAATGTTTACATCTTAAAATGAGTGATGTTATTGTGACTTTGGAGGCACAAAGTTCCATTTAAATTTCTCTTTTATTTGGTTCCTTTGAAGTAGTTTATTCTAATTTGGGCAATCTGAGAGACTTTATTAGACTAAGAAGAGTACTTTTGTTTATTACTCTTTAACATGACATGTATGATAAATACCTTGTTCCCTATATAACTCCATATATGTTGGATCTCATTCCTTTTCCTAGAATATTTTACTTTTTAATAGTAACTTGATTTATATTTACTAAGGATAAAGAAAAATATACTTAATATAAAATAAAGTATAGAGAGGGCAGACAGCAGAAGCAAAAAGAATTACAATCCTGCAGCCTGTGGTACAAAAACCACATTCACAGAAAGATACAGAAGATGATAAGGCAGAGGGCTATGTACCAGATGAAGAAACAAGATAAAACCCCAGAAAAACAACTAAATGAAGTGGAGATCGGCATTCTTCCAGAAAAAAGAATTCAGAATAGTGATAGTGAAGATGATCCAGGACCTCGGAAAAAGAATGGAGGCAAAGATCGAGAAGATGCAAGAAATGTTTAACAAGGTCTAGAAGAATTAAAGAACAAACAAACAGAGATGAACAATACAATAAATGAAATGAAAAATACACTAGAAGGAATCAATAGTAAAAAAAATAGACTTTGAAACAAAGAATGTTACAAAAGACAAGGAAGGACACTACATAATGATCAAGGGATCAATCCAAGAAGAATATATAACAATTATAAATATTTATGCACCCAACATAGGAACACCTCAACACATAAGGCAACAGCTAACAGCTATAGAAGAGGAAATCGACGGTAATACAATAATGGTGGGGGACTTTAACACCTCACACCAATGGACAGATCATGAAAACAGAAAATTAATAAGGAAACACAATAAATGACACAATAGACCAGATAGCTTTAATTGATATTTATAGGACATTCCATCGAAAAACAGCAGATTACACTTTCTTCTCAAGTGTGCACAGAACATTCTCCAGGATAGATCACATCTTGGGTCACAAATGAAGCCTCAGTAAATTTAAGAAAATTGAAATCATATCAAGCATCACTTCTGACCACAACCCTATGAGATTAGAAATCAATTAAAGGGGAATAAATGTAAAAAAGACAAACACATGGAGGCTAAACAATATGTTACTTAATAACCAAGAGATCACTTATAGATCAATGGAACAGGATAGAAAGCCCAGAGATAAACCTACACATCTATGGTCAACTTATCTATGACAGAGGAGGCAAGGGTGTACAATGGAGGAAAGACAGTCTCTTCAATAAGTGGTGTTGAGAAAACTGGACAGCTACATGTAAAAGATGGGGTGGTGGTGGTGGTGTGATGAATTGGGAGATTGGTATTGACATGTATACACTGATGTGTATAAAATGGATGACTAATAAGAAAATAAATAAACATTTAAAAAAATATATATATAAGCCTTTATATGCCTGGCTTTCAATAACTTCTGTGTTTTTAGCTTGTAGCACAGGATCATGTGTATCACTCATTTCCCCATAGATATAAATTTTGCCTTTTAGCTTTTATATTATAATCATGTAAATTAAAAAAAAAGTTTTGTTGCTTTTTCCTTAATAACCACTTACATGTGATTTATTCTTGGTCTACCTCTTATCACATTTGGTTTTGTGATATGAACGATTTTCCATAGTCATCATTTTTCCCATACTCTTTAATTTTCGTAGCTGTAGAAAAAAGTTCTATAGGACCACATCTAATATAGTATTTGCTATTTTCTTAGTAACTTATTTTGCTTTTTACAAAACGATGTCATAAATGTCAGGAAAATAGTGTATCTTATAGTCCAAAAGACTCAAAAATCCTTCTACCTTTGTAAGCACCTCAACTGTTCCTAGAAATTTGCTGACTCCATTTTCTTGGATAAATCTCTTGTGTTTGAGATTTAAAAACTATTGGCATCTCATTTCTAAAGTAATAGTTCACCTTGGACCTGGTTTTAGAGAATGGTAGGGTTTTTAGAATTGTTTACTTCACTTCCCTTCAATTTACCTGGAATTATAACATTATATATCTTCTCTGTTCATATCCACTAATATGTCCACACACTTTCTGTATCTTCCCTTTTGATTTCACTGATTCTTTTTTTAACATTCTACACTTTCACAGACTTAATAGTATAGTGAAATTAATTCACTTAATTGACTAAATGATGCTATTAAAACATTTAAAAGATGATAAATGTCAAATACATGATCCTAAAACATAACAATTTAACCCAAACATGTTTTTGAGACACTTGTCAAACCACCATGTGGTAATTGGGGCCCCATAATTTTCAGCTTCATACAGTAATAACAGGACGATATGTATTCATTAAAAGACAATTAGAAATCTTCACTTCACTGTTAAGAGGAAGCATGGGGATATGGAGAAGTTAGTCATAACTCCTTTTCAATCCCAGCTCTGCTACTTTATTATCTGACCTCAGACAAGTTTAACTTCTCTGAAACATGTTTTCTTTTGTATAAAAAAGGAATATTTCACAGTGTCTTTTGTAAGGATTAAAAGATATAATATATGCAAAGTATCTGGCAGATCACAGATTTTCAATAAATTGTAGCTATTTTTTTAATCATATTCAGGTATACATCCTTCTTGTGATGGAATGCATCGTGGATATACATTTCATATAGCTTTCCATTCTCTGAGAAAAATTACCACACCCTGCCAGGTAGGAGATATACACAGCTTTGCAGTGTGCTACAGGTATGTGCAGCTTGAAAACAGAAGGGAGTAGATGACATTTTTAAAGATAATGGCACTACAGAGGCCCTACAGAGGGGCAATTAATAGAATTTTACTTTGTTCTTTCTGTTTGGCTAAATGGTGCCAGCAAGTCTGGGACTTTTCCTCAAGGAAATATGAGTCACTTTTTATGATTTAGGTATGTCCACATAAAGCCACCATTCTCTTCTTAATGAAAGAATGAAACTTGTTAAATAAAATCAGCTTGTATCAAGTTTGATAATAATTTCACAGTAATGCTACGAGAAAGCAGCACAACTAACCACTGTATCAAATGAGATTTTGTGTTGAGCACTTCTAAAATATTTTCTTCCAGATCCTTCAAAATCTTTTAAATCTTTCTAACCATTGATTCACAAAGATGCCCTTCAAGGTTCCATTTAAAAACAGGACAAACTGATGATTTCCTGATGCAGAGAAAAGAACCTTAGAACTGGAATTAGAGAATTCACATTTGCTTACTAGCTGTGAATTTGAACATATCACATAACTTCAATAAATCTCAGTTTCCTCACTTATAAAGGGTTGCTTCAAGATTAAATGAGATAATAGGTCTTCAAAAAATAGACTTCTTTTAATTTACTCCTCTGACTCCACCTCTACTTGGTCTTGAATGAACTGGTTATAATCCAGTTTAGAATCAGTCAACAGAAGTTCTCTGATTCTAAAGTTTTATAATGAAAACTGGATTACCTGATTTTGAGGATTATGCATGGCCTTTCCTCTTCCTCTTCCTTTCTGTTCATCAGTCATTTACTATACACTAGCACACCAGGGGGCAGGCAGAATAACAGAGAGGACATGGTAGATCACTTATGAAATCTGCTAAATGGATAAATTAAGGAGTAAATGAGGTGAAATCAAATAGTTGGATTATATTTTAAGAGATATAAAGAGAGTCTGGTCAGAGTATAGGAGAATCATGAGGAGCTCTTCAAGTGGGCAGAAAAATGGCATCTGAATTTAATGTAATCAAGGTCACTTAATGAAAAAAAAATTCCAAATTTTAGCTTTAAAATAACAGACTAGAAAAAGGATCCTGGGAGTGACTGCTGATCATTTTCCAAAGACACCCCAGTTTCCTTCTATTGAAAAAAGCCTGCATAGTTTTGAGTATCATCAAAAATAAAGAAAACATAAAGTTATCCCACTCATGAAGAAGGCTGTGGATCCACTGCCCCTAAAATATTTATTCTAGCTCTGTTTGTTCCAACTCCAGAAAGACAGCCAGAGAAAAGAAGCCAAATTGGCAGATGAGAGGAAGACTAGAAAACATTACAATTCTTAGAAAAGAGTCATAGATTCTTAGAATTGGAATTATCCTTAAACATCATAAATACCAATTCCTTACGCTTCCAGAATTCTCCTGATAATCATAAATAGTAATCAAAGGTCTATTACATGCTGGGGACTGACTAGAATCATTCCCTTTTATTGCAGCCTTTGTCCAAACTGTCACCTTAAACAGATCTCAAATACATCCACTTATCTCCACTGCCATCATCTGGCCCGTCATTTTTCTCCCTCGTTTAGTCTACTGCAGTAGCATCCTAACTGGTTACCCTCTTCTACTTCTGCTGCTCACAACCATGTTCAAAGTTCCCAATCCACTGCTACAGAGTGATCTTAAAACACAAATTAAATCATGCCATTGGCTTACTTAGAATACTTCAATGATTCTCCATCTACTTTAGGACCAAGTCCAAAATAATAAACATGGTCCTGAATAATTTGGCTCCTGCCTCCTTCACTAATACCACCTAATACTGCTTTTCCCTTGGTTCACCAAGGTCTATCCACACTGGCTTTCTTTCAGTTCCTCAAAACAGTTAAATGCTTTCCCATTTAGAACCATCACATATAAGAATAACCACCACCACGGCCATTACAGCTAACATTTATCAAGTTTTCACTATGTGACCAGCTCTGTGCTAAGTGCTTTAAGTGCATTATCATGTTTAATCCTCATAAGAAACTCTATGAGGTAGTTATTATTTTCATACTTTTACTGTTGAGAAAACAAATATTTAGAGAAATTAAGTGACTTGTCTAAAGCAAGGCAAGGGGCACAGGTGGGAAGTATGTTATATTGCATCTTCCAGGAGTTTTTTCCCCCCCACTCTTCCCAAGCTAACTCATACCACTCTTTACGGTCACAGCTCATATTGAGAAAACAAATATTTAGAGAAATTAAGTGACTTGTCTAAAGCAAGGCAAGGGGCACAGGTGGGAAGTATGTTATATTGCATCTTCCAGGAGGAGTTTTCCCCCCCACTCTTCCCAAGCTAACTCATACCATTCTTTACGGTCACAGCTCATACGGCATTTCAAAACAGTCTTCTCTCATCTCCTGATCTAAATTTGGCAACTTTGTCACAGTCTCTTAAAATTTTCATCTAGAGAATGTATTACAGTTTATAATTATATATTTTATGTGATTATTTATTTAATGTCTGTCAAACCTCTGATAGACTACAAAGTTCATGAAGGCAGGGATCAAATGTTCAATGAATGTGCCTGAATATAAATATAAATATCTGCTGAACAAATGATTGCAGAAAGTCATCCAAATCTAAGGGTGAGGTGTTGAATCACTCTATGGAAGAGTCTGAGTGTTAGGAATTCTATTAAAATATTCTTGCCTACAAAAGAATCTGTTCCCTTATAATGTCTATCCCTTATAATGTCTGTTCCCTTATAAGGCCTATATACTGATTTTAATTCTGGTCTCTTGACCAATACTGAAAGAGTATATTCTCTTCCCTTTTACAGCTCTTCAAATGATTTCAGCCTAGAGAATTAAAGACAGAGAGGACTGGCAATTAAGTTGGGATAATTCCAGGTTTATTCATAAAAGAATGCTAGAATGTAGAGGATAATTTCTTTGAAATTAGAGATTTAGGGCACATTTATAGAAATTAATTCTTTGCCTATAGTAAGTAAATGCAAGAGGTATATAGACATGAGATGGGACCACTGTGTTTGGCACTCTCTATCACAAATCGGGTTCTAATTTGTATGAATCTAGAAAGGAACAAAACTGGAGGAGGCTATTAAAAGGGAATTAAATGACCATACAAAAAGTTTGGGAAAAATAAAAACTAGCTATGCAATTACAACTAACCTTAGATATCCCCAAATTACAAGACTGACATCATGAAGTGCAACCATATTTTCCCATATCTCTTGAGAGTTTTAACAGAACTCTGGATTAGATGAACTATATTTCTAAGTTTCTGAAATTAACACGATAAAATAGAAGTTGGGAATTATCAAGAGTCAAAAATATTCTTCAGGCATTTTATATATCTTAATTAATTCAATATAACCACTAGAGTTTTTTAAAAGCCTTTATCTCCCATCCTTAATGAGGAAGATAGACCCTCAAAGTTGGAAAGGTCCTTTTGTTTCATAACTTATCTGAACCTCTCTATAAAATCTAGGCCAAGTGGCTTTCAGCTAATATTAAAATATTCCCAGCTATGCTAGTTAACTTGATGGAAGTGGGGGGATCCTTTCACAATATATCAATATATATATATGTGTGTATCAAATCATCACATACATTTTAAATGTATCTTAAATTTTATTTGTCAATTATACCTCAATAAAGCTGGAAAAAAAATCCCCAGCATGGTATAATGCTTTGGATTTTGAGATCTGGATTCTGAGTTTGGAGCTATGGGTTTAAATCTTAGTTCAGCTATTGATCAGCTATGTAACTCTGAACAGGTTACTTACTGTGCTTCAGTTTCCTCATTTCAAAAACTGGAATAACAAAATGTGTCTTTTAAAATTGTTTGAGAATTAAACGAAATTCCACAATATAAAATATCACATAGCATTATGCCTGGCACACAGCGAATGGTCCATAATTGTTAATTTCCCTCCAGTAACAGACATCTGCTACCTGCCAAAATAGTCCATTTCCTCTTTGGACAGCACCGGTGATGGATTCCTATACTATGTGGAACCAGTCCAACATTATTAAGCAAATAAAACTTAGAAGTTTGATATGTGTTATTTTAAGAAAGATGTTCTTCATTGTTATTTTAAGTTTGGCTATAAATTTTAGTTTATATATATTTTTAAGCAATTTGTCACTCAGAAATGGCAGAATTTCATTTCTTTAAATTTTTAAAAATTTGAATGACAGAGAAATACAGATTACATTCATACTTGATGAGAAACCTTGAATAACTGAATTGATATAAATACTCCATTGAAATTTCCCTTTTGGTTAAAAAAAAGGAAAAAAATATTCATTTTCTAGTGACTCAGGATTAAATGGTATGGCAATAATCTTTTAAGACTAAATGGATCATCTCCCTATTTTTATTAATAATTAGTGACAAAAATTAAGAGTATCAGAAATGTATTGCTGTTTTACTACCAGGCTAGAAAATATATTTAATTATTTAAGCTCACAAAACAATTTTTAAGAAAATTTATTTTTATTTAAGTTGTAAGATAGGTTATAGAAAATTATATTTGCTCATTTAACCTATTAAATAAATATTGTTGTTAAACAGTATGACTTTCTTTGTGACAACCCAGCACACTATGTAGATAAAGTCACTTGCCTTTCATTAATTTAATTCACCACTTTATATGTTATGTAGGTTCATTTGTTAGAGAATATTGTAGCTGACTTGTCCCATAGAAAAAAAGAAAATTACCCTAACATACCTGATTCAAATACAACATGAAGCCTCCTACTTCCTCAATAATGTAAATTTAAACAAGCCAAACTTTCGAGGAAAGAAATTATGTTTCCCAATGACTTACCTCATGGTTTACTCCAATCTTTCAAATACAAAGAAAAATATCTTCCACCTATTATAATATTTTATGGTTTGATAATCTGTAGCGTTTTAATCATGAAAAACATTACGGTCAAATTTAGTTTGAGATGATCAGAACTAAATGTAAAGACCAAATATTAGATACAAGAATGTTCCTGAGATCACAAATGTAATTTATATTGGATAAAACTATCAGTATCTGTGTTTTCCCTCATTTCTCTTTTGTAGAGTAGGTTTTATTTGTCACATCACCAATGAATTTAAATTTGTAGTGGATAAGTATTTTGTATTCTGAATTTTGTAAGCAAAGATCATGCTAACACGATTCCTAAAAATGCTCACAAGATGATTTAAAAGTTGAAGATAAGGGCATAAAATAAGCTTACTGTTTCACCAATCTTCCCAATGTTTCCTTGGTCTCCTACTTCTCCCTGTTAATAAAGAATATAAAGTTGCAAAAATGATTATTTTTCAAACAAGATTACTCTCAATATTGCTGTTTTCATTTTAATGTAATTATCTAGTTATAACCTAGAAAATCACAAAGAAACTTTCAGTTATTCAAAACTCTTGTTACAGTATTTGTATGGAACGTAGTCTTTCCTGTATTTTCATTCAAATACTATTAACTTGTTTTCTTAAATTACATTCTTCTATTTATGACTTTTAATCACTTTTAAAACACTTTTACAAATAAAATTTAAAAAATGAAATATCTTCTGAGGTATACTCTATAAATGGCAGAGTGGTAGGCTGCCACTGTAGAAGATACTAAGAAGAATGAAAATAAAGCCCTTGTGCGCAGGAACACTCTGTTTCAGTAGATAAGGTATCTCACAATGCTGAGCAGAACAAGTAGAACAGAACACACGCTACAGGTAAGTAGTAAAGGAGTTCCTAGGCACAGGCACCCTCTGGGCGCGTGCAGCTAGAGCTGGCTTCACTGGAGAAGTAATGCATGTTCATAATCTTAACTGCAGTTCTGCCGTCCCTAAAGCTCTGAAAACACAAAGTTTTTCACAACACATTTAGTGGCAAACTTAACCTAACTTGTGTTTATTTGATAATAATGCTTTTACCTGATCTGAGTGAGGCTACTTATAGTCTTGATATAGATTGATTAATCTGAACATCCTTACGTTTCACCATAGAAATATCAATGTGTCTAATTATGGTTGTGCTGTCCCATAGCCTGCTGGCAGTGTTAAGTAAAATACAGTATGTATGTGTATGTGTCTGTATATATATATATATATATATATATATATTACCTTTTTAAAATCCAAACATCAATGGTTTCAAATAATAAATTATGAAACTGTATTTGAGTTGGGCCCTGAAGAATAGGTGATTTTTACACTGGTGATGAGAAAGAGCCATTTTTAGTGGTGAGGAATGGCATGAGCAAAGGCTGAACAAAAGCACAGATTAATGAAAGTAGAAGATTAAGTTCAGGGTACCACATATAGTTAATCTGACAGGAATGCACATTTTATTTATAACAGAGATAGGAAATTAAACCATCAACTGCTGCTTAAAAATTATTATATTGCAGTGTGGGGTAGTTAAACTCACTGAACAATACTGCAGCCACTCATGATATGTAGCTACTCAGCATTTGAAATTAACTGGTCTGAACTGAAATGTGATGTAAGAATAATATACACACTATATTTCAAAGACTTTGTATAAAAAATCTCATTAATAATTTTAATATTGATTACATGTTGAAATGATAATATTCTTATATCTTGGGTTACATAAAATATATTACTGAAGGGCTTCCCTGGTGGCTCAGTGGTTGAGAGTCCACCTGCCGATGCAGGGGACACGGGTTCGTGCCCCGGTCCGGGAAGATCCCATATGCCGCAGAGTGGCTGGGCTCGTGGGCCCTGGGCGCTGAGCCTGCGCATCCAGAGCCTGTGCTCCGCAACAGGAGAGGCCACAACAGTGAGAGGCCCGCGTACCACACACACACACAAAATATATATATATATAATGAAATTAATCTCTCCTATTTCTTTTCACTTTTTTTTTTTTTTTTTACCGTGGCTCACATCTGTGATTCGTATTACATACTCTATTGGATGGTGCTGATTTTAAGCACTGAAACCTAATATTCATATAGGTAATCAGTTTGAAATAAACTTTCAAAGACTATAAAAATTTTCTTTTCTATTTCTGTACGCATTTAGATAAATAGTAAAGAATAAAACACTGTAGTAGTAGGTTGGAAATCCTAGTTTTTGACTGATAGTTCATTAGACAGCTTTTGTAGAAAATAATGTGGCAGGATTTTACGTATATATATACAAACATATACATAATATGTATGTGTATACATACATATATATAATTAATTTTCTTTTATTTTCTCCTCCTTACCCAACGCCCCTCTCAAATTCCAACTAGGGAGATGGACCCTTTGTGATACATAGTCTTAAGGGAGGTCTGTGTTCAGGCAGAAAGCAAAAGTTGCTTGCAGACTACCCCCATTCATGCTTTAGTTTTCAAAGAGCCTGAATGTAGGAGGTGAGTTGTCTTTGAGGGCAAAAAGAGACAGAGAGGAATAATTCCCCAGGCCTAGGGAGAGAATAGAGATCCTAGAGTTCTGTGAAAGGCAGTGACCCTTAACCAACCCCCAAGTGCTCCCCCAGAGTGCCAGGTTCCCCTAAGGAAGTGCCAGGTCCTAGTGAACAGCTATGTAATACACCAAGGAAGAAATTTCAGAGACTAGTATGAGGACTGAACATTAAAGAACTTCCTTCACTTCCTAGGTAACACAGATGCCACCTAGATGCTGGTGTAATTCTAGGGAGAAGGCAGGATGTCAATAATGACTGAGATTGGTCTCCTGCCAGTTTGACTGGATGGTAGCTCACAGGTGGATTTCTTAGAGCTATTTGGCAGTACAGGGATTAAATACAGTAAAGGAGAATTAAGCCTTCTATTTATAAATATCGTGCTTCTATTTTCTGGGAGTTTTTCTATGTAACTTGGGAGTCAGGTACACATACTCTCCCAAGATAATTTCAGCAACAGACATACTGACACAATAAAAAATATTTTAGCTCATATTTCTTTATTAATTGACCTCAAAAAGTGTTTGTTATTTTCCTTAGTTTCTATATCACAAAAACGAAGAGTTTAAAATAAATAACGAACTCTAGCTTTAGGAAATTTAGCAATAAATCTGTGATGCAATTCAATTTTTCATTGAATTTTAAATTTGTACAAATCACCAATTCTTATAAGTTAGTTTCTTTCAGACCTTAATGCTGTACATATAAAACCACTGCCTTACTTTACATGTGTTGGTGTTACAAAAAAAATCATACGGTACTTGAAAACAAAGCAAGAAAGTAGGTAACACATTTTTTCAGTGTCATACAAGTATGAAGAACACCCAATGATTATGCAGGGTATGTGCTTACTTAGACTTACTGTATATTATTGATTAAAGGACCCAGACTTAGTGAAAGTACACACACACACATACATTTTTAAAGTGAAGTTATAGTAACTTGTAGATTTCTATCCAGTGGAACAGACAGCCCTCAAAGTTATGGTTTATTGTCCTGTATCTGACTACACATCTGAACATTCCTTTACTAAAATGCATATCCAATTACATAGACATAGTTATAGTTATAGATACTTATAGGCATATATACAGATATAGATATAAAGACATATAGCATTTCAAATGCTATTCAATATTTGAACAAGTTTTAACATTTGGTTCCTTCAATTAATGAGTTGAATAAAATCTTTGTCATGTGTTTATTTTATATTGTTATGAAAGTGATAACTTTATCTTTTTGAAAATTATACTTTGTAACTGGTAATAAAGTCAGTTGCTTTACCTTCAAGCCTTCTGGTCCTGATTCACCTGCATGCCCCTTTGGACCTGGTTTTCCCTAGAAGATAACAGGAAAAAAAAAAAAAGATATGTTTAATCATTCTCCTTTTTGAAAGTTTCCTAATTTATGAAATTCAGACTATCCTATGAGATGAAACACTTCAAAATTATTAGATAAATGCATTTCATCAAACTCATTAGCCATTCATTCTACTATGTTTGACTGTCTACTTGCCATGCACAGCTCTAGGATAAGATAATTAAAAAAAATAAGTAAAATACTTAGTGTGTTAGGCAGTGGTAAATTTGAAGAACATCAAATTAAGCAGGAAGGGAGATATAAACTGTTGTGGTAGTCTTGTTAAAATTTTTGGTAAGACTGCCAAAAAAGACCTCACTGAGAGGGTGGCAATTGAGTAAAGACTTTTAAAAAGGCACAAGTTACATGGATATTTGAAGGAAGAGCATTCCAAGCAGAGGCGAAGAGCATGTGTAAAGGCCCTGAGGCAAGAATGTGTCTGTGTGTTGGAGAAACGATGAAGAGTCAATGCAGCTGGAGACAGTAAGAGAGGAGATGAGTAAGAAGGTGAGGGATAAGAAGGGAATGGGGGATATGAAGCCAGGTCATGAAAGGCCTGGCAGGTTACAGTAAGGGCTTTCGTTTTAACTCTCAGTGGCTTTAACTCTTAGCAGGCTTTGAGAAGAGAAGCACCAGGATCTATGTTTTAACAGGATCACTCTGATGTAAGAGCAGAAGCAGGGAGTCCAAAGAGGAGTCTACTGCAATAATCCAAGTGAGAGACGACAGTGGCATTATCAGGGTGGGCACAGAGGCGGCTGTGAGAAGTGGTAAGATTCTGTATATAGTTTGAAAGCAGAGCTTCCAGGAATTGCTGATGGGTCATGTGTGGAATGTGAAAGAAAGAGAAGAGTCAAGAATGAACTCAAGAATGAGTTCATTCAGCTTTAACCTGACTAAAGGGCCAAATGAAATGAGGTAGACTGTGAGAGAACAGGTTTGAAGGGTAAATTGAAAGCTTAGCTTTGGACATTTCAGTTTGATAATCTTGTTAGACATCTAAGTGGAGAGATCTTGTGGTAGTTAATACAAGAGCAGAGCTTAGGGGTAGAAGGTTCTGAACTGAACATATAGTTTTGGAAATCACCAGCATTTTGATGGCATTTAAAGCCATAGAATGGACCAGCTCATCTAGGCAGTGAGTGTAGATAGCAAAGAGCAGTCCGCAAACCAAGCCCTGGGGTACTCTAAAATTTAGAATTTGAAGAAATGAGGAAAATATGCAAATCTGCTGCCAGAGAACTAGGAGGAAGATAATACAAGTGAAGAAAGTCTTTCCAGGAGGAGAGTGATCTTGTCGAATCTGAGGGATATAAATATTGAGTAATATGAAGACTGAGAAATGATCACTGAATTCAGCAACATGGAGGTCATTAATGACCTTCATAAGATCAACTGTTTCAGAGTGGTGGGGACAAGAATGGTTTCAGCAGATGAGGTGAGGAGAAAAATTATGTAAATCCAATACTTTTGAGAAGTTTTCCGGAAAAGGGAAGGAGAGAAAAGTAAAACCTGGAAGGAAAACCAGAGTCAATACAAATTTTGTTTTTGTTTTTAAGCCAGAAGAAATAATAGTATGTTTATATGCCGATAGGATTAATCCATTAAAGAGAACAAAATTAAGATGTAGGAGAGAGTGGGGAAAATTGCTGGATCAATGTTCTTCAGTAGGCAAGACAATGTAGTATGTAGTGAATGAGTGGAAGTTTTGACCTTACCTAGAAAAATGGCCTGTTCATCCACTAACAAGAGAGAAGGCACAGTAAATGGCATAGATACAGGGAGGTGGGATTGAAGTGACGGTAGAAACTTGTGAAAGTTCTCTTCTGATTACTTCAATCTTCTCAGGGAACTAAGATGTGAGGTAAAGGGCTAATAGAGGTAAATGGAGTTGAGGAGAAGTATAAAATAATGGTTTAAAAATGTGAAAGTAAATGGCTATAGAAATAGAATTCAGAATGTTATCAAAGGGATAATTACAATGTTTTAAGCATGATGAGTAGGGACATGTGGTGATGAGAGAGATAAGGAGTAATGGAATGGCATTAGAATCAATGAATTGAAATTTCTCTTGGGACGGTTGGATTGGGTTACAAGAAAGAAGGCACCAGAAAGAAAGGGGATGATGGTTGGGGAATGAGAAGTTTAAATTTGAAAATGAAGAGGTTGCTCTTACTGGTAATGACAAGGTCAAGGGTTTCACCATAGCAGTAAGTAGCTGAAGAGAGTAGAGGATAAGTTCCCTGAAGGAGAGAAAGCCAATATCCTGGAGTAATCTACAGGAGGTGGTTTCTAATATCAAACAACTGATGTCTGATTATGCAAGATTTGATTAAGGAGATCACTATACCTCAACCAATGTGTTCTAGGAGTAGAAAAAGTGTGTGGGGAGATTGCTAAAAAGAATACTAATTTATAATATCTACTAGGCATTATATATTTGGATTTTATTACTCTTATTCATTAACAAGTACTCGCATATTTTTCTTTCTTAAAATAAAATAAAGCAAAACAAAACAACCCTCCGGCTCTCATTCTGTTTTGACCACTTACAAAAACTTTAGCAACTTAAAATTATATTTAGGACTTCCACCCAAAAAAGTTGTTCTAATTTTGGTCTCTGCCTTGCTTGAAATTGTCTAGTGGTTCCCTACCAAGCACAAAATAGAGCAAAGGATAAAAAAAATTATCCTATTATTGTTAAATATCAATTGCTCTCTAATCAATTTGCAGATATAAAAGAAGAAATGTAGTTAAGAGTCTAAATCATTACAGGACTTTGATATTTACAAAATAATTAATAATACATTTTATTCACACTGTCTGGAAAAAGTCTTAGCAGGAATATTTCTTTCATCTTTAATAATGTAATACTCAGGCACTGCAGTATAGTAAGAAATAGTTATACATCATTATCTACATTATGGAAAGAATCTCACTGGTATCAGGCATTGGCATATTTATAATCTCTTTGAAATCAAGCGATTCAGAGCATCAGTATTGGAGCCATCGCTTTTGGTCCTGTTTAAGTTCTGTCATATTATGGTTATCTTGAGCATGTTATGCTTAAGCATATAATATTAAAGCTTTATTTTTTTAAATCTAAAAATGCAGTCAATTTCTGCAGGGTTGGTTTCAGATTAGGGATGATTCCTGTGACAAACTTAGAGCAACACTAGACCTAAATTAATATTCAACCAATAGTAGCAACAATTAATAACAAATATGACCGAGTAGGCAAGAGGTGAACATGGTTTTCCTGTTTTCTAGGGAAGTAAATTTTAAATAAGGCCAATTATACTGGAGCACAAATAACAATGGTCTTTCCATTATATAACTCACCACACAAAAAATGAAAAAAAAAATAACAAAAATAACTCTTCTTTTACTTTCAATAAGAGAGTGGCAGTATATGTGCTAGTTAGGTAAAGGTGCAAAAGAAAGAATTACTGTCTCTTTAAATGTAAAAATACTGTAAGAACCTGTACAATATGATGTTCTCAAGTAAAGAGTGGGATGTATTTCATGTGAGTCTAATAATGCCTCTTAAAATGTGTTGCACACAACTTAATTACTTCATGATATTGTAAACTTTTGTCATGCATCCCCAAATTCTTAAAAAATTCATTTTCAGAACTTGAAAATGTGAAATTCATGTATTACCACAGAATATTATCGGAAAAAAAAAGTTGGACAGAAAATACGTCTTATTTGCTTTTCATAATTTTACTGACAAACTCAGAAAACAGAAATTTCCAAAATATTACTAAAATGGTTAATGTATTTAGCTTCATATTACATTTTGAGAAACTTTATAAATAAATTGTACAAATTACTAAGACCATAAGACTGAAGGAACTGAAGGAATAAGTAAATATGTAACAGGCATAATATCATTTAAAATATCCCTGGAAAATATTAGTTATAGGTCTATTTTATTTGGGGGGATTGTATGGCTATAGTTTGTTATAATCTTGGCTCTTTGCTATAACTTAAAATTTGGTGCCATTAAAAAACATTTACAAAACAGTTGCTTTAAGAGAAGCATGCTTCGAAAATTATTTATATGATACCTACTCTTGGCCCCAGTTCTCCAAAGGATCCAATTAGTCCTTCTTCTCCCTTAAAAAAGAAGATCAGAACATGTCATGGCCTGATAATAAATATTTTAAAATGTAAACCTTATTCCATTTATCCTGAAATCTGAAGCTCTTTCTGAGATGTAATGAAAATAATACTGTGATTTTCTTGTATTTTAGAACTATATCACCCCATAATGTTTAAATTTTTTGTGTGACAACCTCATATCTACATTAAGGGGGATATGTACTGTACTACTGGGTTATTTTTCAATTGGTAGATGATATAAGTTAAATATAGAAAATTGAGGGCAGCTAAGAGTGAAAGTGATTAGGGTATCACAAAAATCAGGATTAGGAATCACTGAGATTGTGAATTATGGACAGCCTTTACCTTCTTGGTCTCACTATCTCTGACATAGAGAGAAACTCAAGTTCTTAACAGATGGAAATCAATACACATTGGTATATTAAAAAATTATTGGTACAGAACATGTTTGCTCTTGGCACATTCTGATACTTAATTCATTCAGCAAATATGTTTTTGAGTCTCAGTTCTGTCTTACGCCTTAGAGATAAAGGTATATCAGATCTTACCCAAATGGAGCTTAATGTCTAGAGTTTCTTTTTTTTTTCTTCTTTTTTTTTTTTTAGAGTTTCTTTTTGTCTAATTTACAGATCCAATATTTTCGGGATCAAATCAGTTATAATGTCATAAAATATAAAATTTTGTGCATTCTTCTAAGGATTAAACGCTGTATGGGTGGATAGAGAATAGAAAAACAAATAATTTTTATACTTTTTCTCTAAGAGAATTAAAAAGTAATAAATGTGTTTATTCTATTTATTGACATATTTTCTAAACATACTGATTTTTTACCTTTAAATAAATAGTTCATATTTACCACATCTGAACATTTACAGACCTCTTTAGAAATCATATATTCTATTTTATTTATTTTAAAACATTTTGCTCAGTCCATAATTCAATTAAAATATAATATATGGGTTAGAAATATAAAATAGACACAAATGTTAAATATACTGGTACATATAAGTGAGATTCTAGGCTCAGATTCTTCGGACATTCCATGGACACCACTACATAAATCACTTAATGAATTCAGAACATTAAAATGATTCCAAATTCCATTCCATAACTGTGAATATAAAATGGTAACTTGAAATCCTCGATGGCAAAAATTGTCCATACTAATGCAAAGTTTTCTTTGAGCAAAAACTAAAGTCCCACAAAAAATAAAAAAGGAAAATCTGAATTAAAAAATTGCTTAAAGGAACTTCATACCTGAGTTCCTTTGAGACCAGGAGGTCCAGGAGGCCCTCTATTTCCAATGAGCCCCTGTAAAGCAATATAAGGACACACAATAAAATTTTTAGCTCAATTAATACATTTTCAATAGGCATTAATCTCAGATGTGCAATACTATTTGGTACCACTCATTTCCCATTAGGAAGTTATCAAAATGGGATGGGAGGATAGATAAGCAGAAAACTGCCTGCCATCCAAAAAGGTGGAAAATATATGATAAACTTACTTTTAAACAATATGTTAATGTTCACATAATCTGCTCCGTATGGAGACACCTTTTCATAAAAAGTACTCCTAAATTTAAAGCAATAGGCCCAATTGTTAATCTGATACTAGTACAATAAAAAGATAATAGAGTGTCCACAAAGTCTGAAAACAGATGGAGAAGATATATAGTGTTTTAATATCTGTTAAGAGACTAGCAAAGTCTGGAACACATTATTCATATGAAATGTTCAACTTACTTCCTTTCTTGATGCAGGCTAGTGAAAAGAGAGGAAAATTTGCAGAAGAAAGTAACAATCTGAACATGATTAGGAATTTCAAGATTAAAAGAAAACTTTTGTTAATCTAAATGCATGTTGTTAAAAATCAAATACTCGTTTTTTTTTAATTTACTTTTTTTTGGCTGTGCCACGCAGCATGTGGGACCTTAGTTCCCTGACTAGGGATCGAACCTGCACCCCCTACAGTGGAAGTGCAGTGTCCTAACCACTAGACCGCCAGGGAAGTCCTAAAATGCTCTTTGAATAACAATTCATCCAAGTAACTAAAACAAAAATCTTCCTATTTCAGAAAACACTGTATATCATCTCTTCAACATGGCAACATTTTTCATTTTGTTCTGTTCCCCTAACTATGCAATGTGTCAAAGTTTTAAGTAAATCTCTTTTAAAAACTACCTTTGCATTATTGCTTTTAGTAAGTCTATAACCATTAAATGGTTTTATCTCATTTTTAACTGTAACAAATAACTATGCCAAGTAGCAGTTCTACCCAGGTGACTGATCTTTAGTTTGGAATGGAGCAGAGTGACAAAACTGCATGAGAATCTTTCCTTCATGATATATCTTGGTCTATCATTGCTGTGTTCTAACAATCAAAAATGAAAAACTTCATCGGTTTAAAAGTCTGTAATATATTATCACAGGCTTATTCTGTACATAAGCACCATTCAAGAAACTGCATCAGTTTAGGCAATAACCTAGAAGTTTTGCACAGCTTTCTTACTTTTAATAGGAAGAGATGGATTATTGAAATGAGCGTATACTGTTCTATGCAAGTCCAACATATATTCATCTTTTTTCAGGCAAAAGCATCCTAGTTTTCCTTAAGGAAACAGTCTTTCCCCATGTGGTTTGAGGGTAGGTGACTCTACCCCTGACTAAATTTAAGGATGGACATGTGACAGGGACCTAAGTCAGCATATTCTACATCCCTAGAAACAGTGGTTGGTTCAGTAATGAGCCAGAAACCCAAGTTAGTCCAACTAAAGAAAATTTTGGACTACAGTGGAACAACTGGGAAGACAGAATAGCATTAAGGATGATGTAAACCTAAACAGAAGGGAACTATGAAGGGGAGAGAACCTGAGAATGAAATCAATGAATTAACAAATGGAGTGATTGGGTTCTTACGATATTTTGGGGGGTGTTGTGTTTGAATTCCTAAACTTCTCACATATTTATACAATCATATTTTAGTTGAGTTTCCATTACTTACAACTGAAAGAATCCTAACGGATACAATGACTTCTAAATCTTAATATCCAAAATGCTCTTGTAGAACTCTAAGTAATAGGTTTTTAAATGTTTAGACTGAAGGTCAGAATCAGAATGCTGTGATATTTAAATTCCACCACAGGATAGCTAATGTTTAGTTATTTAATTCATGTGTTCATTCATTTTTTTCGTCTGACATTTTATTAATTTTCTACTATGTGTAAGGTCCAGTAAAAAGTACAACATGAGGCCTGGAGTATACAAATATAAATAAGACACAGTCCCTGTTCTCAATGAATTCATAATTTATTATGGGAGAAGGCAATTTAAAATAAAAATCAGAATACGAGTTGTAACAGAAATAGAAGTATAAGCAAAGTGAAAAGGGGGACTTAGATGAAGAAGCAAAATCTTTTCTGGGAGGATCAGAAATTTTGTAACATGTGAAAATAATTTTGTATTGAATTATGATAGGTTAATAAAACATGTAGTTAAAAATAAGAACACACCAAAAACTTATCAACAATTGCAAGGTCTCAAAAGGCATTGATAAAGGTACAGTTTTAGGTTGGAGCATATGTTTAAGAAACTGGCTTAGCTCCATACCCAGGGTGTAACCAGAAGAGGGGTGAGTTATCTAAGAGAACTAGATTGTGCTATTCCCTCACTGCAGCTATTTACCCTAAGGAAGTGGCACCCTGACTAAAAACCGAAAATAACCCTTTCAGGGAGGCAAATAAGCCCAGGTTCCTTTTTCCTTTCTCTTCCAAGACTACCTTATAATCTTAAAAGAATAAAAGCTGTATTAAGGGGGAAAAAAACTAGTTATATGCTGTTTACAGGAAACGCATCCAAAACATAAAAATGAGGAAAATTAAATTTCAAAGAATGGGAAGAGATATGCAAGTGATTTACCAGCCCCAAAATAGCTGGAGTAATTATATTAACATTAGATCTAATAGGTTTTAAGGTAAAACAGATTATTAGCATTAAGAGGGTCACTCAGTAATGATAAAAGGCTCTGTTCACTAGGAAGAGAAAAGACAATTTTTATGCATTTAGTAACACAACTTCTAAATATATACATTAAAAACTGATAAGGATAAATTGATAAATCCACTATTAGAGAGGAAATTTTAACACATCTCTGCCAGAAATTAGTAGGTCAAGCAGATAAAAATCAGTAGGAACAGAAAAAACTTAAATAGCAAAATTAATAAACTTGATCTAATGGCCATATATAGAAAACTGAATCCCCAAATTGGAGTTTACACAGTCATTACAAGCATACATGAAAGATTTATGAAAACTAAAAGATATCCACAAGAAAGGATATCTATCAACAGTTCTATCCATTAAAAAAGTGTAGTATATCTATACAGTGTGTTACTATATAGTGAAAATGAACATGCTGTAATAATATGGATCAACCTAGAATGAGATGAAAAGATAAGATTGAGTGAAAGAAGGAAGTAACTGAAGAATGTATATACAGTAAGTCCCCTATATACGAATGAGTTCTGTTCCGAGCGCACGTTCGTGAGTCCAATTTATTCCTAAGTCCAACGAAGTTAGCCTAGATACCCAGCTAATATAATCGGCTATATATATCACTGCTGCTTTTATGCTTGCTTCCAGACATCCTGGGCTTGAAATAAAGATACTGGACTACTTTACTCTGTACAGTACTGTACAGTATACAAAAGCACAACCACTTGTAGAGGACACACGCACGTGACAATGTACACCAGACACATGAACTAACTTACGTGATTGGACATGCAAATGCACATTTCTCATCTTTGAAAGTTTTCAACTTGAAGGTTCATATGTAGGGGACTTACTGTAGTATGATTTTATTTATATGAATTTCAAAAACAAGCAAAATAACAAATATTATCAGTATATACATGGTAAAAGTATGACGAAAACAAGAGAATGGTTAACTGTTAATGCCAGAAGGGAAGAGACAGATATGATTAGTGAGGGATGCACAAGGGGATTCCAATGATCTATTTCTTACCAATAATAGGATTTGTTTCATTATTATTTTTAAAACTGTGTACATGTTTCATATTTATCATGTTAAACACAAAAAAATTTTTTTTGAGTTTTTAAATGTTTTCATTTTTTTTTATTGGGGTATAGTTGCTTTACAATGTTGTGTTAGTTTCTGCTGTACAGTGAAGTGAATCAGCTATATGTATACATATATCCCTTTGTTTTTGGATTTCCTTCCCATTTAGGTCACCACAGAACATTAAGTTCCCTGTGCTATACAGCAGGTTCTCAATAGTTATCTATTTTATATGTATTAGTGTGGATATATCAATCCCAAACTCCCAATTCATCCCACCCCTTCTTTCCCCGCTTGATGTCCGTATGTTTGTTCTCTATATCTGTGTCTTTATTTCTGCCTTGCAAACAGGTTCATCTCTACCATATTTCTAGATTCCACATATATGCGTTAATATATGATATTTGTTTTTCTCTTTCTGACTTACTTCACCCTGTATAATATATACAATGGAAACACATAAAAATTTTAATGTAAAATGTATAAAATCTGAAATTGAGTTTGAATTCCAGCTCTGAAGCTTACTAGGGGCATGACCTTAGTATCCTTATCTGTAGAATCATGTTATCATAAGCATTATAAGGTAATAAATTTTATTTGTTACAACAAATAAAATGGTACCTGGAATATAACAGAGACTCAATAAATATTATTTCCTTCTTATTCACTGCACATTGATTAGTGTTTGCAACAGTTTCTGAACTGGTATTTTGCTTTTCTTCCCTATGTGTTCCCCAAATTCATAACAGTAATTTACTATTATTATTCTTCCTAAAACATCTCTTTCATCATCTCACTCCTCTCAATATCTTCCACAGAGAAAAAGAGTAGAGCTCTTGTATGCAATTGAAGTTAAGTTGTTATCAGCTTAAAATAGAGCATTGTAACCATAGGATGTTTTATGTAAGCTCCATGGTAATCACAAAGAAAATACTTATAAAAGATACACAAAAGGAAATCAGGAAGGAATCAAAGCATGTCACTACAAAAAAAAATCAATGAAACATAAAGGAAAATAGCAAGAAATGTAAGAGGGACAAAGAAGTTACAAGACAGAAAGCAATAACAATTAACAAAATGACTATAGTAAGTCCTTCCTGATCAGTAATTACTTTAAATGTAAATGGATTAAAGTCTGCAATCAAGATTTAAAGTGGCTGAATAAAAAAAAAATCCACAGTTGTATCTATGAGAGACTAAATTTAGATTTAAGGACATACATAGGATGAAAGTGAAAGGATGGAAAAGATACTCCATGCAAATGATAACCAAAAGAGAGCAGGGGTGTCATACTTACATCAGATAAAACAGACTAAGTCAAAACTATCTTAAGAAACAAATAAGGACATTGAACAATGATAACTTTCTTCATTAATTTGCCAGAAAATATAACTATTATTCATAAATATGCACACAATATCAGAGTACCCAAATACGTTAAACAAAAACTGACAGAATAGAACAAAGAGAGAGCAACACAATAAATGCAAGAGATTTCAATACCCTACTTTCAATCATTGATACAACAACCAGATAGAAGATCAATAAGGGAACAGAGGATCTGAACAATGGCATTGACCAAACTGACCTAACAGACATATACAGAACAAAGTAGCAGAATACACATTCTTTTCAAGCGCACACAAAACATTCTCCAGCATAGCTCACATATTAGGTCACAAAGCGAGTTTTTAACAAATATAAGATTGAAATCATACCAACTATCTTTTCTAACCACAATGGAATCAAACTAGAAATCAATGGTAGAAGGAAAAGTGAAAAATTCACAACTAGGTGAAAATTAAACAACACACTTCTGAAGAACCAAAGACAAAATCAAAATGGAAATTAGAAAATACCTTGAGACAAGTAAAAATGAAAACACAACATACCAAAATTTATGGGATGCAGCAAAAGCAATACTAACAGGGAATTTTATGGTGGTAAACGTCTACATTGTAAAAGGAGAAAGATCTCAAATAAATTACCTAACCTTACACCTCAAGGAACTAGAGAAAGGAGAACAAATTAAGTCCGAAGTTAACATAAGAAATAAAATAATGAAGATTAGAACAGAAATAAGTGAATTAAGAGTAGAAAAACAATAGAAAAAAAATCAACAAAACTATAAGTTGATTCTTTGAAAAGATCAATAAAATTGATGTCTTTAGCTAGACTAAGGAAAAATAAGATAAGGTTCAAATAAAATCAGAATGAAACAAGGCAAATTAGAACTAATGTCACAGAAATAAAAATGATCACAAGAGACTAATATCAGCAACAAACTGGATAACCTAGAAGAAATAGATAAAATTCCTAGAAACATACAACCTACCAAAACTGAATCATGAATAGAAAATCTGAACAGATCTATAACTAATAAGGAGATTAAATCAGTAATCAAAAAACTCCTAGTAAATAAAAGTCTAGGACCAGATGACTTCACTGGATAAGTCTACCAAACATTATGAAAAGAATTAATGTAAATCCTTCTGAAACTCTTCCAAAAAACAGAAGAGAAGGGAATACTTCCAAACTCATTTTATGAGGCCAGCACTACCCTGATACCAAAGCCAAATAAAGACACTACAAGAAAATAAAATCACTGGCCAATATCTCTGATGAATACATACGCAAAAGTCCTTGGAAAAACTAGCAATTGGGGGGCAGTCCAAGATGGCATCTCCTCCCATGGACACACCAAATCTACCGCTACATACAAAACAATTACCACTGAAAAAGAACTAGCTAAATAGCTCCTCCAAGACAAAGGATAAAAGAGGCACATTTAAATAGGTAGGAGAGGTAGACATGTAGTTTCACCAAAAAACCCACCTCCATTAAGCAACCCACAATAGGGAGGGCTCTCATGGGTCTGGAGCTACTTCCTGAGATACAAGGGACTTGTGTCAAACCTTGATACTGGCACTGAAAAAATGAGGCCCCCAAAACATCTGGCTTTGGAAACCCAATGGGACTCAATCCAGAGGAACTGGGGGGCTGTGAAATCTGAGATACTCCTTTTGAGTGACTCACGCATGGTCTCACACTTCCTGAGACTCAGTGTAAAGGCAGTAGTTAGAGAAGTGCCTGGACTATATGTGAAGGAGATTAATTTATTAATCTTAAAGTGACTTCTGGAGGGGCAGGTATGAGTTGGGACTTTGCAGATGGAGGTTCTGGTGAACACCACTTTTGCACTCTCCCTGTACCTTGCTAGCACAAGTGGGTGCACAGAGACACAGCCTCCCTAAAGCACAGTATTGTAAGTCAACTATACTTCAATAAAAAAGAGTACATTAAAAGTATCATACACCAAAATCAAGTGGGATTTATCCCAGGGATGCAAGGATGATTCAAAATCTCTGCATCAAATCAAGGTGATACAACACACTAACAAAATAAAAAATAAAAATCATATGACCATCTCAGTAGATGTAAAAAAAAGCATTTGACAAAATTAAACATCTAGTTATGATTAAAAAGAACCCCTCAACAAAGTGGGTATAGAGGGAATGTACCTCCACATAATAAAGTCTATATATGACAAATCCACAGCGTATATCATATTCAACAATGAAAAGTTGAAAGCTTTTTTTTCAAAGATCAGAAACAATAAAAAGATGCCCACTTTGCCAACTTTTAATCAACATAGAATTGAAAGTTGGAAGGAAGGAAGGAAGGAAGGAAGGAAGGAAGGAAGGGCATCCAAATTAGAAAGAAGTAAAACGGTCACTATTTGCAGATGACACGACACCATATATATAAAACCATAAAGAGTCCACCAAAAAACTGTTAGAAGTAATAGATGGATTGAGTAGAGTTGCAGGATACAAAATCAATACACTGCTGCATTTCTATACACTCATAACCATCAAAAAATGAAATTAAGAAAACAATCCCATTTACAATTGCACCCAAAAGAATAAAGCACATGGGAGTAAATGTAACCAAGGAGGTGAAAGTCCTGTACACTGAAAACTATGAGACATTGATGCAAGAAATGAAAAAATGCACAAATAAATGGAAAGATAGTCCACTACAACAGTGGTCCCCAACCTTTTTGGCACCAGGGACCAGTTTCGTGGAAGATAATTTTTCCGTGGATAGTGGGGGCGGGGTATGGTTCAGGCCATAATGCAAGCGATGCGGAGTGATGGGAGCAGCAGATGAACCTTTGCTCGCTTGCCCGCCCCTGGCCCACCCCTCACCTCCTGCTGTGGGGCCCAGTTCCTAACAGGCCCCACAGGGTACCCGTCCATGGCCTGGGGGTTGGGGACCCCTACACTATAAAACATTACTGACAGAAATTAAAGAAGACACAAACAATGGAAAGACATCCCATATTCATGAACTGGAAGACTTAATATTCTTAAAATGTCCATACTGCCCAAAGCAATCTACAGATTCAATGCAATCCTTAGCAAGATTCCAATGGAATTTTTTGCAGATAGAGATAAAAAAAGAATTCTATAATTCATATGGAACCAAAAAGGACCCTGACCAAAACAACTCTGAGAAAGAATAACACTTCTTGACTTCAAAACATATTACAAAGCTACAATCATCAAAAGTTTTGTACCAGCAAAAAGACAGAGATATAGACCAATGGAACACAATAGAAAGCCCAGAAATAAACTGATGCTTATACCATCAAATGGTCTTTGATCAGGGTGCCAAGACTAAACAATGGAGAAAAGGTAGTTTCTTCTACAAATGGTGTTAGGAAAACTGGATATCCACATGCAGAAGAATGAAACTGAACCTCATCTTACACGATACACATAAATCAACTTAAAATACACTTACATCAATGAGCAAATGGATTAAAGACTAGTAATCCCTGAACCATAAAACTCCTAGAAGAAAATATAGGCAGAAATCTCCTTGACATCAGTCTTGGTGATGATTTTTGGATTTGGCACCAAATGCAAAGGCAACAAAAGCAAAAAGAGACTACTGGGACTACATCAAACTAAATACTTCTGCACAGTAGAGAAAACAATCAACCAAGTGAAAAGACAACCTAAAGAATGGGAGAAAATATATGCAAACCAAATACCTGACAGGGTTTAATATCTGAAATATATAAGGAACTCCCACTACCCAATAGCAAAAATCAAATAACACAATTAAACTAATGGGCAAAGGACTTAAACACATATTTCTGGAAATAAGATGTACAAATGGCCAAGAGGCACATGAAAAATTGTTCAACATCACTAATCATCAGGGAAATGAAAATCAAAGCCATAATGAGAGACCACCTCACACCTGTTAGGATGGCCATTATAAAACGAACAAACAGAAAATAACAAGTATTGGCAAAGATGTAGAGAAATTTGAAACCTTGTGTACTGTTGATGAGAATGTAAAATGGTACAACCACTGTGAAAACAGTTCCTCCAAAAATTAAAATAGAACTACCATGTGATCCAGCCATCCCACTTCTGGATATTATACAGAAGAATAAAAAACAGGATTTCAAGAGATATCTGCACTACCATGTTCACACAGGCATTCCTTATTTTATTAAGCTTCACCTTATTGCACTTCACAGATACTGCATTTTTTACAAATTGAAACTTTTTGGCAACCCTGCATTGTCAGATGATGGTTAGCATTTTTTACTAATAAAGTATTTTTTAATTGAGGCATGTACATTTTTTAGACATAATGCTATTGCATACTTAATAGACGACAGTATAGTATAAACATAACTTCTGTATGCATGGGAAACCAAAAAATTTGTGTGACTGGATTTGTTGTGATATTTGCTTTGTTGCAGTGGTCTGGAACTGAAACTGCAAAATCTCCAAGGTATGCCCATAGGTGGAAACAACCTTAATGTTCATTGACAGATGAGTGAATAAAGAAAATGTGGGGTTTTGGACTATTGGATAATGGACTATTATTATGCAGGCTTTAAAATGAACAAAATTCTATTTTGTTTCACTGTGTAAATTTTGTGCACATCTTTTTGGGTGTATTGATAAACAAATTAATATGCAAGTCATTTTGGGGGGTGGTCCAAATACTAGCTACAAATTTTCTATGCAGTAAACATGGTTTATATATAAACTAAATTTATCCAACTAATTTGTTGAAATAATTCCAATGAATCAGAACTGTTAGGACTAAGGATATCCTAAATTTATACTTTTGAGTCCAAACTAGATTTTCCCTTACTATATAGACAGGACCTCATCAATCTTGTCCCCCTGTGTTTACGTGGGTATGTTTCCTAAAACTCTATAAATGTTAAATTTCTAATCTTTGGTAATATGATATTACAAAACAATTGCTTTTCTTCTGTTATTGTTCAGCTTAGTCATCTTCATATATGCTTAATCCTTCCTAGTTACTTGTGTTATTTCATTTTCTTCTTTTTTTTTTTTTCCCATTCCTCTTGGTATATCGACATCTTCGTTACTGGTTTCTAAGAACTCATTTACGACTAAGGATGTTAACCGTATGTCATGCAATGCAAATGAAATACCATATTTTATTGCCATCAATTTACTATAGTGTTTTGTATTTTGGTTGTGTATTAAAACATAAGCATGTTGTGTTTTTAAAAATAAAAAGAACGAAATTTTGACATAGGCTATAATATGGACGAACCCTTAAGTCCTTATGCTAAGTGAAATAAGCCAGTCCCAGAAAGACAAATATTGCATGATTCTACTTATATAAGGTATCTAAAGTAGTCAGACTCATAGAAGCAGAAAGAGAGTGATGGTTGCCAGTGGTTGGGGGAGGTAGAAATTGGAGTTGCTGTTAAATGGGTATAGAGTTTGAGTCATGCAAGATAAAAACATTCTAGAGATCCGCTGTGCAAAAATATGCATATATTAACAGTACTGTACTGTACACTTAAAAATTTTTTGAGAGTAGATTTTATGTTATATGCTTTTTACCACAATTAAAACAAAAAAACTTCCATGGGCTTATTAGCATTCAAGCTCCTCAACTTTATATTTAAGATCAGTCACAATCTACCTACTAACTTTTTTTGTTTAAGTCAGGTAGGTTTATTTCCACACCTCCATCATTGTGTTGGTTTTGTACCTGCTGCATAAAATCTCTCATTGCTTCCTTCTACTTGGCCAAATCCAACTGATCCAACTCAAATCCCGATTTCTCTATGAAGACTCTCAGAAAAATGGCCACACAAATTATTTTCTTCTCTGAGCTCCTTATCCATTTATTATGTGCTGCCTAGTTTACTTTTTAACTTTTCACACGTGGAAATCTCATGTTTCCAGTGGATTACAAGTTCCTAGTAGACAGAAGAGCATGTTTGAATCTTATTTCCAAGTAATTGCTTAACAAAGTCTATTGCCCATTGTATAACTCAATAAATATTTCTCAGCTAACTAAATGCTGCCTGGAATATAAAATGGTTAAAATAAGAAATCTCCAAACAGAATCTTGATTTTGGAAAGTGAATCTTCAGGGCTGGCTTGAGGTGATCTCAGAGAACTATTTAGGAATGCATTTTCCTCTTATTAAGTTAGTTCACCAGATCTATTTTAACTAATATAACTAATCTGTTAGCTATATAGATAAACACATAACATATTTTAATAACTCAGTGTAAAAATTATTTCCATATATTCTGTAACATAACCTCACGAATAGGCTTTTTTCAAAAAACTTACCAGGGATGTTATACAACAAACAAGAACAGCCTGCTTTACCATCCTTAATTCCATAACCAAAGTAACAACATAAACAGTTATGGCAACAAATAAGTTAGTCCTCTGTTTACTGGAGAACAGAGACTATTTATCGGGTACTCACTTTCTGCAGTAAGCAGCAAGGGATGTGGTTTTGCTAATGTTATGGGATGCTTGAAAACAGATTGCCAAACTGGGTAGCTCTCAAGAAGGCTTGTTGAAGTATGCTTTGTATCTATATATACATATACGTACACACACAGTCCCACAATCAACAGAACCATAGTTAACACAAGTTTCCAATGTTAGTTTGAGGTTTTTAGTCAACTGGCAGAAAATGAGGAGAAAATAAAAGGCTTCTTTAGAGCTGTGCCAAATTGCTCTGGAAAAGTTTGCAAATAGTGTAACCACGTATTTCAAACAGAGTGTGCATGATTTTTTTGATGGCCATCTTGTATAACTGAAACATAACTTGAATAATTTATATTGTCCCCACTTTCTAAAGAAGACACATATATGAAAATAAAGGAAGTTTTAAGATGCTTCCATGACATAGTGTATACAACTAAAAAAACACATCAGGCAAATAGGGTCAGTATGTTTGCCTCTACTTTTCCCTTCTGTTTCTAGAAACAATTTTGAGGCAAATAGGAAGGATGAAAAAGAGAGACAAAAACAGACCCTTCCCAACCTATAAAACGTAAAATAATATTCCTCTTCCTTTAAAATTTTCTGGTTATTTTGATTAAATCATCTATGATATTATATTAAAATTCAGTCATGTGTAGAAAAACAATTAGTCTCATAATGTTGGTGCTGATGAGGCTAAAAGCTCATGTTTATTGAAAAAATTTAGATAAAGCAATCTAAAAAGTAACTACTACCCACTGGAAATTCAACCATTAATATTCATTAAAATGTCTGGGCTTCAGATCTTTTGTCCCACTTTTATATTGTAATTTTAAGACAAAAGGAAGTAATGAGAAGAATTAAAGATCACTATTATAATACTATTCAAAAGGTCAACTGCCTTTCTTCAGTTCTCTGACACTGTTCTTAACAAAAATTTAATAGAAACAAAATTTACAAACTGAAGAGGATTTACAAAGCCATCTTGTGTCCTTCACCTAGTATGATATGCATACTTTAAAACATAAAGTTAGGGGGTGGACTGCAAGATGGGGTAGGGATTAAGAGGTACAAACTATTATGTATAAAATAAAAAAGTGCTACATTAAAAGGATCATACACCATGATCAAGGGGGATTTGTCCCAGGGATGCAAGGATTTTTCCATATCTGCAAATCAATCAGTGTGATACAACACATCAACAAATTGAAAACCCAAATGATCATCTCAATAGATGCAGAAGAAGCTTTTGACAAAATTCAACACCGATTTATGATTAAAAACTCTCCAGAAAGTGGGCATAGAGGGAACACACCAACAACATAATAAAGGCCATATACGACAAACCTACAGCTAACATACTCAATGATGAAAAACTGAAAGCATTTCCTCTAAGATCAGTAACAAGACAAGGATATCCACTCTTGCCACTTTTATTCAACATAGTTTTGGAAGTCCTAGCCATGGAAATCAGAGAAGAAGAAGAAATAAAGGGAATCCAAATTGGAAAAGAAGTAAAACTGTCACTGTTTGTAGATGACATGATATTACACATAGAAAATCCTAAAGATGCTACCAGAAAACTACTAGAGCTCACCAATGAATTTGGTAAAGTTGCAGGACACAAAATTAATACACAGCAATCTGTTGCATTTCTATATAGTAACAATGAAACATCAGAAGGAGAAATGAAAGAAACAATCCCATTTACCATCGCATGAAAAAGAATAAAATACCTAGGAATACACCTACCTAAGGAGGCAAAAGACCTGTACTCTGAAAACTATAAGACATTGATGAAAGAAATCGAAGATGACACAAACATTTGGAAAGATAAACCCTGTTCTTGGATTGGAAGAATCGACATTGTCAAAATGACTAAACTACCCAAGGCAATATACAGATTCAGTGCAATCCCTATCAAATTACACATGGCAGTTTTCACAGAACTAGAGCAAATATCTTAAAATTTACAGGGAGACATAAAAGACACTGAATAGCCAAAGCAGTCTTGAGAAAGAAAAATGGAGGTGGAGGAATCACACTCCTTGACTTCAGACTATTCTACAAAGATACAATCACCAGGGCTTCCCTGGTGGCACAGTGGTTGAGAAGCCGCCTGTTAATGCAGGGGACACAGGTTCGAGCACTGGTCTGGGAGGATCCCATATGCCGCGGAGCAACTAGGTCCATGAGCCACAACTACTGAGCCTGCGCATCTGGAGCCTGTGCTCCGCAACAAGCGAGGCCGCGATAGTGAGAGGCCCCTGAACTGCGATGAAGAGTGGCCCCCGCTTGTCACAACTAGAGAAAGCCCTCGCACAGAAACGAAGACCCAACACAGCAAAAATAAATAAATTAATAAACTCCTACCCCCAACATCTTCTTTGGAAAAAAAAAAGAAAAGATACAATCACCAAAACGTGTGGCACTGGCACAAAAACAGAAACATAGATCAATGGAACAGGATAGGAAGCCCAGAAATAAACCCATGCACCTATGGTAAATTAATCTATGACAAAGGAAAGAAGACTACACAATGGGGAAAAGACAGTCTCTTCAATAAGTGGTGCTGGAAAAAATGGACAGATACGTGGGAAAAAAAATGAAATTAGAACATTCTCTAACACTATACGCAAAAATAAACTCAAAATGGATTAAAGACCTAAATGTAAGTTCGGATACTATAAAACTCTTAGAGGAAAACATGGGCAGAATACTCTTTGACATTAATCACAGCAATATCTTTTTGATCCATATCCTAGAGTAATGGAAATAAAAGCAAAAATAAACAAATGGGACATAATTAAACTCAAAAGCTTTTGCATAGCAAAGGAAACCATAAACAAAACCAAAGACAACCCACAGAAGGGAGAAAATATTTGCAAATGATGTGACTGACAAGACATTAATCTCCAAAATTTACAAACAGCTCATGAAGCACAATATCAAAAAAGCAAACAACTGAATCAAAAAATGCGCAAAAAATCTACATCGACATTTCTCCAAAGAAGACATACAGATGGCCAATAGGTGCATGAAAAGATGCTCAATGTCACTAATTATTAGAGAAATGCAAATCAAAACTACAATGAGATATTACCTCATACCAGTCAGAATGGCCATCATCAAAAAGTCTACAAACAATAAATGCTGGAGAGTGTGTGGAGAAAAGGGAACCCTCCTACACTGCTGGTGGGAATGTACATTGGTACAGCCACTGTGGAGAACAGTATGGAGGTTCCTTAAGAACTTAAAAATAGAGTTGCCATATGATCCAGCAATCCCAGCCTTGGCCATACATCCAGAGAAAAACATGGTTTGAAAGGATACATGCACCCCAGTGTTCACTGCAGCGCTGTTCCCAATAGACAAGACATGGAAGCATCCTAAATGTCCATCAAAAGATGAATGGATAAAGAAGATGTCGTACATGTATACAATGGAATAGTACTCAGCCATTAAAAAAGAATGAAATAACACCATTTGCAGCAACATGGATGGACCTGGAGATTATCATACTAAGTGAAGTAAGTCAGACAGAGAAAGAAAACTATCAAATGATATCGCTTATATGTGGAATCTTTAAAAAAATGATACAAATGTACTTATTTACAAAACAGAAAGACTCACAGACTTAGACAATGAACTTATGGTTACCAGGGGGACAAAGTGGGGAGGGAAGGATAGATTGGGAGTTTGGGATTGATATGTACACACTGCTATATTTAAAATAGATAACCAACAAGGACCTACTGTATAGCACAGGGAATGCTGATCAATATTCTGTAACAACCTAAATGGGAAAAGAATTTGAAAAAGAATATACACATGTATACGCATAACTGAATCACTTTGCTGTACACCTGAAACTAACACAACATTGTTAATCATCTATACTCCAATATAAAATTAATTTTTTTTAATTTTTAGAAAATTGTGAATCACTGTGTTGTACACCTGTAACTTATATAATATTGTATATTAGCTATACTTCAATAACATTTTTTTAAAGTTAGGAAACCCTACAGAAGAAAAAAAAATTAAGTTCAATTATTACTTCCTCTTGAAGTAATTCCCAATTTCCTAAGGCAGAATCTGTTGCTCAATTATCTAGGCTCTCATAGCCCTTCACCAACTCTTTTATATAGCACGTCTTACAATACTTTGTGATTTTTTTTTTTTCCAACCTCTCTCTGAACTGTAATCTCATCAAGGGGAGGGACCATAGTTCAGAAATCTTTATCAACCCATATTTAGTACTTGGGTTAAAACATAAAAGAAACTCAATAAATGTTAAATGAATGAATTACTGAATGAATGGAAAAATGAATGTGTTTATATATGCATCAAGTTCAAGTTCCTAAGTATACAGCAGGTAAGGGGCTAAATTATATATGAGAAATTCTCAACTCAGTTCTCTATACTACCTCTCTCTCTCAATGTCCATTCATGCTACTATTTCTACTTTGGGATTTAGTTTACTACTAGATATTGATTATTTCTGTCTTGACATCAACCAGATACCACAAGCTAAATATACCCAGCATCAAATTTCTTGTCTTCCCCATCTTCCAAACCTGCTCCTCCTTCTGAGTTCCTTAGTTAAGTCAATGACATCAGTAACCCAAGTCATAGTCCCGGTTTTATCTTTGACTTCTCTTTCTCCCATCACCTTCATTTAATCAGTTGCCAAGTTGTATTGTTTCTATTTCTGAATTAGCTTTTAAATAGTCATTCAATCAATCATCCACTCAGCCAATATCTATTATGTTCCTATTATGTGCTATGAATATTATCATGGTTATTGTGATATGTATAAAACCAATTAGTGTCTTTCTCAAAAAGCTTATAGTCTAATAGAGAGATAAGCAAATCAACAGTTATATGAAGATAAGTGCTTGAAAGATTTTTTTAGAAATACAGAGAAGAGACATCTCAATTAGATTTGAGAGGAACAGGAAAAGCTTCCTGGACAATGTGGCATGGGATGTGTAGGTGTTAGCTAGATAAGTAGGGCACAGATCCAGATTAAAAAAACAGCATGCAGGAAGCTGTGAGATTTGAACAAGTATGGCATGGTTTGGTACTCTAAATAGTCTACCTGGAGTAACGTTTTTGAAAGAGCAATGGGAGATGTGACTAGATGACAACAGAGTTAGAGAGGGAGAGTAAGTCATAAAGAACCTTGTGTAAAAAGTAAAGAATTATAATCCTTAACCTGGAAGCTATGGAGATACTGAAGAATTTAAGTACAAGAATGACATGATGAAATCTATACTTTACAAACATTATTACATCAGTAGTTTGGATGTAGATTTGAAGAAATGCCAGAATGGTGGCAAGAACAATTAGAGGGCTATTACACTAATCCTGGTGAAGAATAAATAGGGCCTAAACTAAAACATTGGCAGTGAAAATGGTTTCAAGGGCAAAGATAGGAAATTTTGAGTCAAAGGAGAGATCAGGATAAAGGTGATAATTGATGGCATGAGGTCATTCAGGGGTCAGGAGAGGGTTTGATACAAAACATATGTGAAATTTGAATACTGGAGAGGGGGAGGAATAATTTTTCTGTGGAGACAGAAAGGGAGAGGGAAATACGGCTGAATATGTACACGGAGAGTTGTTAGGTGGCCAGTAGTGTTTTCAAATAACACACAGGATGCCTAGTTAGATTTGAATTTCACATAAAGAATGAATAACTTTTAGTACAAATGTGTTCCAAATACTGCACCTTCATCCTCTCACAGGTTTCCTTTTCCTGAATGCCATATATCTTACTTGTCTGTCTACAAATTCTGACTCATTCATCATGTCAGCTCAAGTGCTACCTTCTCTACAAAGTGTAATCCGAGTCCCCTAACCATATACTCACACAGTATCACATATTATATGTTATTCACATGGTTATTATAAAGGATTTCCTGCATATATTTCTCTAGATTGTAAGTTTCTTGAAAGTAGGAAGCAAGACTTTTCATCTTTGTAGCCCTAGGGTCTAGCACAATGGCTGTCACATAAGAGGCAGCCAGTAAATATTTGTTGATTGAATGAATGTTCTATTTCACTTCAGATCTTTATAACTTCTTTTCTAGCTTCTTCTAGCTCATCTCTTTGCCTTCATTTTTTCTCTTGTTAAACCATCCTCCATGCTGACATAAGAGGTATCTTTTTTAAAACATAAATCACCTAGATTACTTTACTATTTAAATATCTTTGATTACTCCATGATGCCCATGGTAGAAGTAGGAACTCTTCAACATGGTCTTAAACCTTCCCCACAATTTAATCCCCCAACTAAGTGGTTAAGAGCTCAGACTTTGAAATCATGTCTGGGTGAGAATCCTGACTAAGTCACCTGATGGTTATGTGACTGAGGGAATAACTTAACTATCTATAAAATGGGGATAAAATCTACCCATAAAGATGTTGTGAAGATTAAATGAGGTATCTGTAAAACATTTACTACAGTACTGTAGTACTTGACACTATAGTACACTAACAAATATAGCTATATTAATATCCTTTCCAGCTTCATCCCCTAACACTTCCTCTTTACTCACACTAATAACCTTCCACAGCAGCTATACTTCATAACCTGCCAGTTCTCCAAACTTCAGGCTATTTCATTGCTCTGTGTCTATTCACAATACTTTATTTGTTTACGATGCTCATTCTATGTCAGCCTGCTTGGCAAAGCTTGGTATTTAAAGGTTTTCTATGGATAATTTCTAGTATACATACACAACAACAGTAAAGCAAGTTAGAAATGATTAGGTTTCTGCAGGTAGTTTGTACTATGTCTAAATTCCAGAACACCATAGGCTTTCTTTTATTTTAATCAGTGGATATTTAATAGGCCCTAAAGGGTTTTAGTGGTCAGAAAACTCTCATCTATTCAGTGTAGGCTATAGGTTTTTGGGTTTTTAAATTTTTTTCACCTCTTATAAGAAATCGTTTTTTCAGTTATTTACGTGCTTTGCAAACATTGTCACCCTAATCTAAGTCTAGACCAAACCAGTAAAATCATTTTCAATGACCTGAACCCAAGAGGCTGTATAAACATACTCCTACGAAACAAATGATACCAAAAGAACAACCAGACACGCAAACTACTTCCTGATTATCTCAAAACAAGCTGTATAAGGTTTTTTAAATGCACCGAGTCGGCTCAAAAATATCCAGAAATGTTCTGATATTTCTAAAATATTTTTTTACCCATTCACTGAGATTTGACATTAGAAAACTATAGATACCATACTTTTTTCTTCTTCTGTTTTTCTTTTTCTTTTTTTTTTTCCTTACCTTTGATCCTTCAGGGCCATTTTGTCCAGGAATCCCAATATCTCCAGGAAAACCCTAGGGAACATAAAAATATAGAGAGTTTATTCCATAGCAAATTACTTTAAATCTATTAAGCATATAGAAATTCCCTTTGCCTTTCTTTGATGTCCAATAAAAATGATTTATTCTCCTCAGAACTTCAATATTAAAGATTAATCGTTAGGCAGTTGTCTGACATTGGAATACAAAACTTACTAAGTATACTAAAACAGAGCTTACTTCATCAGTTATTCATGAACAATCCTCAGACCTAAAGAAAATTCTCTAATCATTCACAACTTGAAAAAAAGGCAAAAAAAAAATGTAACAGGTCTTTTCAGTGTCATATGGGACACAGAGCCACCCAAGGATTAGGGAAATGTACTTTGTTAGACTCACTGTTTACTAACTATATGCTAATTCTTCTGTTTGGTGAAAAGAACAATAACCCCAAAGGTTATATAGCTTAACATACAGGATACTAATCAGTTTTGTATCGAACTCAACTATCTTATTCTAACATTCCCATATTCAATTGTCTATAAATAGCTCAATGTTCTTTGAATTTGTATTAACATCTTACTGGTTCCATCATTAATTAACAAATTGAATAAAATCTTTGACCCATGTTTACTTCATATTTGCCTGAAAATCATAATTTTACCTTTTCAGAAATTATACTTTAGCAGTCTAAAACAGTTTTCTCAAGAAATAGAAATGGACCAAAGTGTCAGAGAGAAAAGGCCAACAGTGTTGCTCCAAAATGGTTAGATCGATATTCTTACTGAAATAATACATTAGAATGAACTTCACCATGATCAGTTTCAATATTGATAATAAGCTAATAATTATAGTTTTCCTTGTATTTTGTCACAGATAAGCTGTTTCAGTGTTTCCTTCTGACATGGACAAAGGAATAAAAAGTAGGATAAGTACAAGAATCATATCTTTAAAAGTAAAGAAGGCTCCAATTAAGTATGAATGTCAGCTAGAAAAGACAGTTCATTGGAGGGGTAAATATTATGGTAATTAAAATGCCAACAAGTAAGATGGAATAGCAAGGTTGATTCTGGAAAACTCATCTTGGACAAAAAGAAAAAATCAACAGTAAGTGATACCAACTTATCCAGTCTGGATTAGGACAGAAATGACTCCAATTTAAAACTTGGATTCTGTGGAGAAAAATATTACTTGTGGTCGTTTCTGGCAAGAGAAAAGGCAGTGGTAACAGAAAGACTGGACACAGGATCAGATTTCTGGAAGTTTTGGAACAGAATATGTTTAATACAGACATGCTGATGGCTTTTCTAACTAAAGGAAATCAGGTTCATCTATACTGTCTCTGCCTTGAGTAATTTTCCCTTATCTTTCTTTACCTGGAACACTTAAGTTTTAAATAGGAGATTAAATAATATATCACTTGCAAATCTTTCTTTGACCTCCAATACCCTGAGTTAGGACCCTTCTAAGACTCACACCATCCTAGGGTCCTACAAGTTTACTTGATAGTGTTTTGGCTTGTATTGTTTTCCTCATCAGATTGTAAATTCCCTGAGGGCAGCTTTATCTCTTATTAACCACCATATTCCCAGAAACTAGTACAACACCTGGCACATAGTAAATGCTAAAAAAATTGATTTTTTTTGCTCTTGAATGATGATTTGTTTCTTTTGACAATAAAAAGGGACTACATGGCTGGTGGCTACTTTTGGCCCCTCAATACCGGTTTACAACCACTGGTTCACAGCATGCTCATAGATAAATTCATAATTCCTGTCTATTCTCCAGCTGAGCCTGGAACAACTTGTCATACTAGAAACCAAGCTGTAAAAGGTATCAAACCTGGAGTCACGTTAAAAGAACTCTGGGAGCTTGAAGAGGATCTCACCAGCCAGAAATGGGACAATATGAACTTCAGTAAGGACAAAAATTGCAATGGATTGCAACAGGTCAAATATGATTAAATTCAGAAGTTCAAAATGATACAAAAAAATTATTCACATTTAGCAGATGAAAGAAAGCCAACTCATTATTTCCAAAACTGGTAAACAAAGGTGAAGAATCAAGCATTTATTCCACCTTTTCTATACATACAATAACACAACTAACCAAATAGTAGATTAGGGGATGTATTCCAGCCAATAAATGAAAAAGAAGTGAAAGAACAAGAATATCTCCATTTTGCAATCCCCTAAATGATCTAATGTATGTAGGGAGTTGAGGAATCACAACTGTTAACTAACACCACAGAATGATGATAGATATTTTGTGCTTCCTAATGAAAGAACACAATATCACCCATAGTCTTGCCAAAAACAAACAAGCAAAACTGACCTTGGCTAGGCCTCTATATGTGGCTACCAATTTGCAGGAAATACAGAGGGAGAAACATGCTTAACTACACCATGAGACTATAATCAGCAAAATCCAGGCTGTGGGAATCTCTACAGGTTAAATGGCTGGGGGTCTTCAACAATTAAATTATAAAGTGGGGAAAAGGCAATGGAAGGAGAACTTGTAGACTGAAAGACACAAGAGTAAAACAAACAAGACTAAACTACAGTTTTAAAAGATGTACACCCGAGTGATAAACCATAAAAGAAAAAAGAGCAACTGCTTACTTACTGCAGGAGAGATAGGCTTGTGGCTGGGTTGGGATCCATAAAAGTTTCTGGGGATAACTGGCAGTTCTATTCCTGACCTGTGTGGTAGTTATAAGAGTGTTTGTCTTATAACTGTTTGTGATATACATTTGTTTTATATAGTTTTTAGTGTCTGTGCTTTACTTTCAATAAACAGTAAGAAAAACGTTATGAGGTGGCTTCTGGATAAATATGAACTATTGAGTATATATGCATGAATATCTGCTCCTTCTTAATCATTAAAATTATAGTAAAGGAATATTTAAAAGACAAAAAGTACCAAAGACCAGGGAATAAGAGACAAAAGATGTCAGCAAACCTGTTCTTATATTATAGCCATGTAAGTTGAATATTTTAAAATTAAAACTTCATTTAAAAGTTCAGAAGCACATCAGTATAGTTATTAAAAGGAGGAAAAAAATCTCCTCAAATAGGATACCTTTGAAACTTGGCCAGAGAATATATTTTTTAAATAAATTGTTTTTTTAAAATTGGGGTATAGTTGCTTTACAATGTTGTGTTAGTTTCTGCTTCACAACGAAGTGCATCAGCTACATGTATACATATATCCCCTCCCTCTTGGACCTCCCTCCCAACCCCCACCCACAATCCCCCCCCTCCAGGTCATCACAGAGCACCAAGCTGAGCTCCCTGCGTTATACAGCAGGTTCCCACTAGCTATCCATTTTACACATGGCAGTGTTCCTAGAGTCTGTCATAAAATGTGAAGTCAGTCAGAAAAACAAATATCGTATGTTAACACAGATATGTGGAATTTAGAAAAATGGTACAGATGAACCTATTTGCAGGGCAGGAATAGAGACCCAGATGTAGAGAATGGACGTGTGGACACAGTGTGGGGTGGGATGAATTGGGAGACTGGGATTGATGTACGTGCACTGCCATGCATAAAACAGAGAGCTAATGGGAATATTTTTATTATTTAAAAAATTCCAGGGCTTCCCTAGTGGCGCAGTGGTTGAGAATCTGCCTGATAATGCAGGGGACATGGGTTCGAGCCCTGGTCTGGGAAGATCCCACATGACGTGGAGCAACTAGGCCTGTGAGCCACAACTACTGAGCCTGCGCGTCTGGAGCCTGTGCTCCGCAACAGGAGAGACCACGAGAGTGAGAGGCCCTCGCACCATGATGAAGAGTGGCCCCGCTTGCCACAACTAGAGAAAGCCCTCGCACAGAAATGAAGACCCAACACAGCCATAAATTAATTAATAAATAAATAAATAAATAAATAAATAAGCCAAGCATTTGAAGCCCTTAAAAAAAAAATTCCGTACCTGGTTTACCACCAAGTAAAGATCTTACCTTTTAAATAATAAATTTAAAATATAAAAATCAGAGTTAACTGGGTCAACTGAATTTTAATGATAACCTATGTCTACAAAATATAGTTTTTTTAAACTAATTCATTGTTGAAAATGTAAATCAAATGAGAGGACGTGGCCATCCTTGCCAAGTAGCAAAATTTCAGAGAGCTCAGAGATTGAAAGATTTAAAAATACACCATTCAGAATCTATAACTTTCATTAGAAAACTACATTGGCATGAAACTATGCAGAAAAAAATTAAAAACAAAAATCTGATAAAATGCTTTATTTTTTTCATCTAAAATACTTTAGTAAACACTGAAAAGTCAAAATGGTTTCTCCCATAATGTGCTTCACTACCTAAGTTGTCACATCACAATTGAAAATGTAACACCTTAGTGAGGAAAAGGATGAGCAGTCTGACTTGCGATACTTGTTTTAAAAATTGAGATATAATTGACATAAAGCATATTAGTTTCAGGTGTAAAACACCTGTATATAAATATAGAGAGAAAGAAATGATCACCACAATAAATCTAGTTAACATCCATCACCATGCTTAGTTGTAATTTTGTGTGTGTGTGATGATAACTTTTAAGATCTGCTCTCTTAGAAACTTTCAAATGTACAATACAGTGTTATTAACTATGTTACCATACTGTGCACTACCTCCCCATGAATTATTTGTAACTGGAAGCCTGCACCTTTGACCCCTTTTACCCACTTCACCCACCTTCCCCACCTGACCCCTGCCTCCTGCAACCACCAATCTGTTCTCTGTATCTATGAGGATTTTTTGTGTTTGTTTTAGTTTAGATTCTACATTAAAGTGAGATCATGTAGCATTTGTCTTTCTCTGTATGACTTATTTCACTTAGCATAATGCCTTCATGGTGCATCCAGGTTATTACAAATAATTTAAGGCTGAATAATACTTAATCAGATTTTTTTTTGCTATTGAGTTATATGAGTTCTTTATATATTCTGTATATTAACCCCTTATCAGTTATTTAATTTGCAAATATTTTCTCCCATTTGATAGTCTGATTTTTCACTTTGTTGATGGTTTCTTTTGCTGTGCAGGATCTTTTTAGCTTGATGTAGTCCTACTTGTTTATTTTAGCTTTTGTTGCCTGTGTTTTTGTGTCAAATCCAAAAAAATCATCACTAAGACCGATATCAAGCAGCTTTCTGCCTATGTTGTCTTCTATGAGTTTTATGGTTTCAGGTATTACGTTCAAGTTTTTAATCCATTTTATTTTTTGTGTATAGTGTAATATAGGGGGTCAAGTTTCATATTTTTGCATGTGGCTGTCCAATATTCCCAAACCATTATTGAAGAGACTGACCTTTCCATCACTGTATATTCTTGGCTCCTCTGTCATAGATCAACTGACCACATGTGGATGGATTTATTTCTGGTCATTTTTTCCTTTCTCTTCTCTTCCAGTAATCTATGTGTCTGCTTTTATGGCAATATCATACTGTTTTGATTACTATAGCTTTGTAATATAGTTTGAAACTAGGAAGTGTGATGCCTCCAGCTTTGTTCTTCTTTCTCAAGGTTGCTTCAGCTATTTGGGGTCTTTTGTGGTTCCATATGAATTTTAGGATCCTTTGTTCCATTTTTGTGAAAAATGCCATTGGAGTTGTGGTAGGGATTGCACTGAATCTGTAGGTTGCTTTGGGTAGTATGGACATTTTAACAATATTAATTCTTCTAATCCACGAACATGGAATATCTTTCCATTAATTTGTGCCTCCTTCAATTTCTTTCATCAATGTCTTACAGTTCTCAACATACAGGTTTTTCACCCCCTTGGTTAAATTTATTCCTAGGGTTTTTTGTTTGTTTTGATGCAATTATAAATGGGGCTGTTTTCTTAAGTTCTCTGATAGTTCATTATTAGTGTATAGAAACAACTGATATTTTTTGTATTGATTTTGTATCTTGCATGTGGTGCCTTCTTAATAGAAATAGTTTAATCACCAATTTTTATTAAGAAGCAGGAAACTCAAGTAGCTTCAAAAATAATAAGTAAAAATGTGTCTTCTGTTTTTGGACTGCTAACATTTGTTTACTGCACTGAGAAGAGTGATTCAGTATCCTTTCCAGTAAAAACATTTTATTATTCTCTAATCACTAAAGGCTGAGTCTAGTTCACATGCATTTTTAAAGCAAAACCTGGGAACCAAAGCACTAGCAGATTCCATTAGTTTCCTAAGAAATCATAAAACTAAAATATTGTCATTCTTATTCTGGCAGCTGTCAGAAGTCTGGAAGCTAGAGTCTCCTAACAGAATAAATATGTGATGCTCTATGGTATACATTAAGCACATTAGTAATTCTTTAATAAAAGTGGTAAGTCTGTTTTATTTTGAAATATATAGTCCTTTCAGTTAAAAAAATAGTTAAAAATGGTAAACTGATAAATAATCCACAAATAAATAAATCCAATGAATAAACTAATTATGGTATATTGGTAAGATGAAACAACCTGGATGTGGCAACCCTGGATGAATCTCAAATACATTATGCTAAGTAAAAGAAGCCAGACCAAAAAAGAGTATATACTATATGAGTTCATTCACATAAAACTTTAGAAAAATGCAAATTAATCTAAAAGTGACAAAAAGCAGATTGGTGGTAATCTGGGAAGGGTGGGGGCAGAAAAACAAAATGAGGGATTACAAAAAATGAACAAGTGTTGAGTTTGACAAATACCTTTTATATCTTGATCTTGGTGATGGTTTCACAGGTTATACGTACATGAAAAATTATGAAATTATACAATTTAAAATATACAGCTTATTATATTATAATATACCTCAATTATACCTGTACAAAACTATACAAAAATAAGTTAATTGGTATTGGGTGCTTTAGATAATCATTTGTTTTTTGGTAGGTAACAGTTTGTAATGATTTGAAGACCATTAGAGAGAAAGTAGAATTTATTCATTGAACTTGGCCCCAGATGAAATCAGTGAAGTTCAGAATTTGTATTATTTTGGAGGTAATAACACGTTCAATTATAATAGGTTAAAAGTAAAGTACATATTTGGGGAAATTTAAATTTTTCTGATATTTTATAATATAGCTCTAAATACTCTTATTATAGATAAGAGTGACATTTAGGTCATTTAACTATCATGAAAAATTTCAAGTTTTTTCATTGATTTTTATATACACTACGCATTAAATACACAAGAACACAATATGATTTGACTTAAATTTATCTTCTGAGTAGTTTATAAGTCTGAACAAAGTAGAGATGAATATATTCCTTTGAAAATAATCATATTGAGAAAAGATAAAATTAAGAAACCATTTAAGATAGGGCAACATAAAAATTATGAATTCCTAAAGGGCAAAGTTATGCAAAGCCTTGTCTGGTGCTGGGCATACAGTACATTCAAAGTACATTCAACAAAAATTTGATGGCCTGAATTGATGAACAAATTAAAAACAAATTCTATTTGAATAATTATATTTTCAATTATGCAATTTCAAAAGTTACCCTTTGTCTGAAAAAGCAAACAACTCCACCCCAACAAAAAATAACCAACTAGTATAGCTTCTATAGATAGGACTGAAATTTTTCATATGCAAACAAGAATGAATACATCCAGAGGGAGAGAGGTTCTGTAAGGAGAGAATTTAGTTTGAGACATGGATCCAAAAAACAAAAAAACAATCATAAGATTTTGTTCTTTAGCATTTGTGGAAGTACATGCCATGTCGGGAATATACTGCGTCCAAGTAGGAAAGTAATAAAAGAAGATTTAAATGACCTTTTCTGAGTGAGAATAATCTATCCAAAAGTTAATGCCAAGAAAATATTTGAAAGGACGAAAATAATAAATTTACTTTCCCAGTAAACTATAGAAACTAAACTTGAGCACAGGGCAGTGTGCAACTGCAAATTAAGGAACTGTTCTGTCTTCTGAAAAAACCACAAATAGAAAATATGAGCTTCTGGAAAAATAAATGCAGAATAAAGAATTCATCTACGTATCTGGCTCACTTTCATTCTCTTTTGCTGTTTTAGGTCTAAAAAGCCATCAAAACCAGATTTTTTTCATTATGATACTGTTAAAAATCTTTGCAAATGATTATTGCTATTTATATATTTCCCCTTTTGTAATTCTATATATTTAAGCAATAAATATAGCACAGCTGAACTCTAAATTCCATTTATATGTAACATTCTAAAAGCTCAGAGAAAATCCACAAAGACAATAAAATCCTTTATGACATAGCATACACTCTCTCTTCTAAATAAAACTTTGCTTAAATAGTATTCACAATATATGTGAAGTCACTCAAAAAAACCTACAAAGTCAATTGCAAAGGCTACTTTCATTCTACTGAAATCTACAGAAAACTATTACTAAACTTATAATTTTAAAATAATTTATTTCGACCATTATTTGATACTTAAGTTTGGATAACCTATAGTAACAAAAAGCAGATCAGTAGTAGACTGAGGAAAGGAGGAACATGAAGGACAGAAAGGAAAGGTTACAAAGGTAAACAAAGAAATTCTGGGGTTTGATGGATGAGTTCACTATTTTGATTTCAGTGATTGTTTCACAAGTTAAACATATGTCTAAAATTATCAAACTGTACAATTTAAATATAGGTAGTTTTGTTATATGTAAATTATACTTCAATAAAACTGTAAAGCCAAAAGGTAGTTGGTATTGGATGTTTTAGATAACCACTTGCTTTTTGGTAGACAATAGCTTGCAACCACGTAAAGAACCTTAGAAAACCTGTCCCCAGATAAAAATCAGTGAAACTCATATTTCAAAATGTTTTGGAGATAATAACATGACTGTGATTTGATACTTACCTTTAGATAAATATCATTTTAGGTACTCATTGTCTATATACATGACTCATTTAGAATTCTTATGAGCATCTTTAAGAATATATAGTAATTCCTTCAACACGTAGTTGCCATGTGTCAGGCATTGTTCTTGGTACTGAACATATACTAGAGAATGAAGATATTCCCTTGTTTCATAGAATGTATGATATATTCCAGAGACTCTTTACCTCAGATTCTCACTTCAGTGTGTGTAAGTTTGTGGCAGGGAGTTGGGTGATTTAAAAAGCTGATTTATATTGTTATGAGGAACTGTCATGTATCCATCGCCTACGTTTGGTTTAAATACACAACTATGGGCCTGGGCCACTCTATGTTGTTTCTCATTCTCTTGTTTTCCAAATGGAATGAATAGTGTGGCTATTTTGTTTTCTTTCTAAAATCATATACTGATTAGTTGAGATGTAGACCTGTATCTGGGTCTCATTGAGAATGCTCCTTACCCAAAGAACCTGGCCTTGGAGCTGTAACCAATAACTGACCAATACACTGGGTTATCTTTCTTTGGAGAAGGGAGAGTGTATTTTCAGCTGTGTGGGTAGCCACATGCACTATGTTACCAAAGACATTTTAAAACCTGGGTAAGTGGGAAGAAGGGTATATACAGATATTGGGCACCAAAAATGTGAAATGTAGACGGCATTTCTTTTTATCTGCTCACCATCTGTTTGGGGAACTACTCTCTTCCCCAGTTTGCAGTGCATGTGCTTCTGGTCCCCATCCCAGTTTTTAGGGGTATAGGATCACCTATACCCCTAGGTGATCCAAATCCTGCCAATTACAGTATTCCTGTTTCCTGGCTGTTGTGATTGACTTAAAGATGACCATGTAATCCCAGTCAGATTGGCTGGAGCCTACCTTAGAATTTCTGCTGGAGCTACAGAGAAAGAAGAGTGCTTTCTTTTTGCTAAGATTGCTAACTCTTAGAGCAATATAAGCCTAGAGTTGCCAAGAGCCACCTGTTCCACAATGTTTGTAAATGAAGCCAACAGAGATAAGGCTAGAAGATGAGAGTAAGTTGATTATATTCATCCAGCTCCTGTATCTAGCCAAACCTCTAGGCACATGCACTGCTGGACTTCCTGACTACATTAGCCAGTCCTGATTTTTTGGCTGAAAACTGTTTGAATTAGGTTTCTGTCATTTTTAATGGAAACAGACTTGACTAAAACACTGAACTGTCTGCAGTTCTCTAAATACACCCAGCTTCCTCATATATCTGTTCTGGAATGCCCTTGCCCTCTGCTTGCATTTGGTAAGTCCCTACTACGTCTTCATCTTTGATCAAGCAACCATGCTTCTCAGAAGTCTTTCTTAACTCCCTCCACCCCTGAGGTTCCTTCATCATACAATTTGTTACTAACTCAAATGTATCATGATCTATGAAGCCTTTCATAGTTCCTCTTAGTCAAAATCAGTAGCTGTTCCTTTATATTCCTACAGAACTGTTAACATGGCTGTTTAGTACTTACTGCACTATATTATAATTATGGACGTGTTTATTCCAATATAATGTGAGCTCATGGAGGAAAATGAATGTATCTTACTCATCTTTATACCTCCAACATTTACCTTAACATGTTGCTGGAGACAATTCTCCATAGTCTCTTGAATTTCTGCACATTATGTAAATGAGGTACTTACCATTTCTCATACCAGTCTCTCTTCAGGGAATTTTGTATAGTAAACATAGAGATAGTGTCTCCCCCTATAGCAAAAGTCAGGAACACTTACTGTCCATATAATAATGTCTTTTTCTGGAACCCATTATTTTTTATAGCTGTCCATTATAAAAGATTCAGCTTCCCTAAGCTCCAAGTTCTTCTTATGAAATGCAACCCACTGTATATGCAAAGGTCATCCAGGTCTCTTCATATCACCCTCTGGAAACTGAAGCTCAGTGAGTCAGTGCAGAAATGTTGATACTCCAGAAACTACTACTGCTGAGAGTAATAAACTATCATTTGTCTCTATCCCAGGAGTCTTGTGTCTTCTACCAGAATCTTTGAAACTGTCAGGCTAACTTGTTGGCTTGCAAACAGGATAAAATCTCAGATCCTTCACAGTCCCTGACGGTTCAGGTCATGAGGACGGGATACTGATGGAGACATAGCTTTCTGTAAGAGGAAGTATGAGGGCTTCACCAGATGATAACAGGATATGAGGAGAGTTAATGGGAATTGGCAGTGAATTTGACCAAATTGTGCAGTCAACCAGGCAATAAATCGTCCCGCACTTTATTGCCTGCTAAAAGGAGGAACTGGGAAAGATGGCTGTAGACCAAGTACTGGGAACGGGAAGCATCTTCAAAGACAGTTGCCCTAGCTGTTGCTAACTCTCCTCTGGATGGAAAGATTTCCTCCTAAATCTGGTGAGCAGCCTCAGGTCTACCTCACTAACAAAAGTACTAAGTACTATTATTAACAGTAACTAATAGTACTAAGATTCATCCTAGGTTGGCAGAAGATTCCATCCCCTTTCAGATAACAGTTATAGAGACTGCCACTTATACTGAGTATGAAAGGATAGAAATTTGTGACTGTTATGGACAGAAACCAGGCAAATCAATAAAACTTTGGCTGGTTTACTTGGGAGATGAAGGGGAAGATTCCATATTTTTTTCCACAATACGACTGTGGTATTAGGCCTGACTACCTAGCTACTGAATACTGTGCCTCTGATATAGCTTAGAATCAAAGGCCTTATGCAATTTGGCACCAATCTACTTTTATAACCTTATCTGTCACTCTAAACCAACACAAGAAATCTGCATCAGCTAGCCAGTTTTATTCACTGTCTGTAAACCCACCAAGCATATTACCTAGATGTCTAGCTCTGCTCATGTGATTTACCCTGCTTGGATTGCTCTCCCCTTTTCCTGCCCTTTATTCATCAACAATCTAATTCAAGATCCATCTTTTCCAAGACCCTTTCCCTAATCCTTCTACCTTATGATAACTCTCTGTACTAACACTGAACCATAATAACTATTTATTTAATTCTCACATGATGCTGTTACCATTATTAACAGTATATGCATATATCTTGTCTTTCTCAAGCAGGCTGTAAATTTCCCCCAATTATGGATAACACATTCTTTTTGTATATATCCCACAGTGTTCCCTAGGCACAGCCTTGCACACTGTAGGAACTCAAGAAACAATTTTTTATTGGCTGATTTAATCACGTTTTCTTTCAGCACTACTTTTTGAGTAACAACTAAAAACACCAAATTACTCAACCAAACTCAGTTGATAAAAGATACCAAAGATGTAACTGGTTTAAGTGAAGGGAATCCATTAGCACTAAGATCTACTCAACTAATGTAGCTGGCCACAGGCAGCCTCATTCCAGTTAAGTTCACTTAAGTGCTAAAATGGACATTTAGAAACACGCCTTCACTAATGAGCAGACTCTCCAAATAAACTGGTCTTTGTCTCTAATGAAGACCACCACGGTGGAAAAAGAGGACCTACTGCTTGGCCACTTCTGGTATCTCTGTGATTAGTGGTCTCAGCTCATTTTTACAGTAAACAACTGGTCCCATTTACCAAGAACATCATCCAAAATTCAACTATTTGGCAATCTCTGTAGCCCAGGGAGGTTAACGGCTGAATCAACAAACATTGTAACTATCCTGCTACCACATTTGAAGGTGGTTTGCTGCCAGAACTGGGAGGAAGCATGTGATTAGTGCTAAAATTGATACTACCATGCTTAAAGGAATAGAAAAGAGTCCTGTACAGCATTCTCCATATGTTTTTCTTAAAAACAAAGAACGATTATGGAAAAATTTTTAATCTTATGTTTTAAAGTACATAATGTTTTACCTTGAGACACCTCTAATATCTACAGTTCTGTGAAGAGCTAAATGCACAGGTATATTTACTTCTTTGTTACAGCAATTTAATAATTCACCGAGAATAAGCAAGAAAATAACTTTGAAGTGACATTTGTTCAGATGGTCTTTAATGATGAACAATTCTCTTCAATGCTAATGGCAAACAACTTAGCATTTACAACAAAAACTTCAGAGTGCTTTGCTTTTACTAACTCTTATGAAGATTTGAATTTCCAAACTAGAAAGCACTAGCAAGAAATATTGGCCAGTCTTGTCCTGTCTTATTGGTAGTGTAGGTGACCACTTGTATGATATGATTAATTTGAGGGGTATCAAAGTTTCTAATCAACCACAACTTTTTCCCTGCTCACTAAAAGATACTCAAGACTCACTGTATTACTTTCAGGTTTCTGTTTAGTGTTGAAATGTAAATATCCTTGAGAGGGAATTATATTGCAGTTAGCTGTTAACCAGTTACTGATGGGAGTGAAATATATTTATCAGGTCTTTCTCTAAAAACAGGCTTTGATAAGAAGGGTAAATTATGGAAAGAAAAAGAGACACTGGTTGTTTGAAATAGACAAGAACTCATACCCAACAGGGAGAGAATACAGAAAGGAGAGACCAGAGACCTCAGGAAAGAAATTCTTTGGCTGTTTTATAATTTTCTCTGAGAACTACACTGATTCTAGACTATTAAAGAATGACCTGATTTTTTATTTTTATCAAACCTAATTAATCTTGATGTCTGGGAAAAAGACAGACAGTGGAGGCTTTGACATAGTCTGAATTTAGTATTAATTTCTTGAATATAAGCTCCTTCAAGTCAGGACTTAATCTAACTCACCATCGTTTTGTGTTTTTGGTGATTAACATAAAATAGGTATCTCTAAAAGACCTCCTGAAAATGAATAATTAGAACTGGATTTTCTATAAAGGAGCCAAAAAGGCAGGGATACTCCTATCGTTAGGTGGACCTTTGGTTCTAAGGATCAGCCAATCACTCACAATTACATGACGGCCAATCACATTGTGTGTGGAGAGCATATCAGAGATTAGTGCCACCATTTAAGATCTAAAATATGTACGGGTGGCAGTCTCTATCATAGCACTGTTTAATTTGTCAGACTGGCCAATACAGAAATCAGTTTTATTCTGGAATTAACTGTAGACTACCACAGCCCCAAATGCAGCTGCTGTGTCAGATGTAGTATTATCACCAAAGCAGATGACTAAGGCCTTCCCTTACGTGGTGTGTAGTCACTGATTTGGCAAATGCATCCTTTTAGTTTATGTTTTAAAAAAGAGACTTAAAAAATTTACATTCATGTGGGCCCCTTTCAATTTGGCAGTATCAGCAGTTCATCTTTACAGAGTTAGATACATATTTTAGTTTAAAGTGTGCCTTTCCTCTCTTTAGAGGTTTAACTAGCACCACTACCTAGGGAATTACAGAATGCCTGATCTACAGGCATGGAACCTCATAAAGCATAGTATCCCTACATTGAAGGAGGTATAAGAGTGAGCCCATCATATGATCCACTGGTCTTAATCCACCTTGCACCATCTAGAGGTAGCCAGTCTCACAGAACACTGGAACTGCCTTCTAAAGATATAACTGAAGAACCAGCTCAGAGGAAACAATATGAAAGGATGGAGTACCACCCTTTGGGATACAGTGTATTTATTAAATCAGAGACCTCCATATGATGCTTTGTCCCTAATAGGAAGGATATATGAGTCCCAAACCAAGAAGTAGAAGCAGATGTGGTCCTATCTGCTATCACTTTCAATAACAGTACATTTTGTGCGTTCTGTCTCCACAACCTTGGACTCTTCAGGGTTGGAGATCCTGATACCCAAAGGGGCTCTCTCTTGACAGGAGGCACATCAAAGGTCCTAACAAACTAAAAGTTACAGCTGCTACCAGGACACTTTAGGCTTTTTATGACAAGATATGAGCAAACAAAAAGAGGAGTCACCAAACTGGCATGGTTAACCGACTCTGAAAAAACAAAAGGAAGAAAGACTGCTTTATACAAAAAAGGCAGGAAGGGATACACATGAAACACAGGTGATACAATCAACGCATCTTGGAACTGCCCTACAGTCTTGAAGGTTTAGGTTATACTACCAGATAAGTCACCAAGACCTACTGAGGAGGCAACTGAGGGTGAGGGGAATTTAAAATGGATAGTGAAGGAGGGAGAAATAAGTACCATTTGTGGCCCCAAAGCAGCTGGGTAGACAACAGCCACAGTCCATCCCATTAAAACAGATCAATCAGACCAAAAATAAGTGAAGATACAGCCAAAGAGTAAAGAATATAATCAATAAGGAAGAGCAAATCACTATATACTGAACTTCACATCTGATAATAAAAATATACCTTTTTGTCAAGTTCATATTGAACAGTCACAAAAAGGGATCATATATTAGGTCACAAAGAAAAAATCAGACTGCTAAGTTCCATAAAACAGAACAGTTTATGATAACAGTGTAATGAAACAAGGAATTATTAACAAAATCAAAACCAACAGGCTTTCCCACTTGGAAATTTTAAAAAGCCTTCTTAAATAACTCTTGGGTTAAGAGGGAGATACAAGCTGAAATTACAAAATATCTAAAAAATAATGGTAATAAAAATACTCAATACCAGAATACATGGGATACATTTAAAGCAATGATCAGAGGGAAAGTCATGGCCCTTAATAGTTTTAGGAATAAAAATAAATTAAATTCTCAACTCAAAAAGAAAAAGAACAACATAAACCAAAAGAATCTCAAGAAAATAATGGAGATACAAAGAGAAACTAACTATGTAAAGAAAAGAAAAAGAGAAGACAATAAATAAAAATTTCAGGGTTTTTTTGAGAAAAAAATTAACATACTAGACAAACTGAATCGAGCTGATTCATGAGAAAACACAAATATAAAAAATTTAACAAATTTTAAATAGCACACAAGAGAGAATTCTTAAAACAAAGTTGAAAAGTTATGAGACTATTTTGCAGATTTATATGGAAGTAAATTTTAAAACCTAGGTGAAACAGCTAATTTCCTAAGAAAATAACAATTTAACAAAGCTAACCCCTTTAGAGATAAAAAGCTTAATTCTAAGCAGGCTAATTTTCACAGAAGCAACACAGAAAGGTACCAAGAAACTACTCCACAAAAAAGCATCAATTCCAGATGGTTTCACAGGAAAATTCCACCAAAGCCTCACAGGTTAGATAATCCCAGTATTCCATAAATTATTCCAGAGCACTAAAAACTAAGAAGACTTTCTATTTATTTTGATGAAATAAATATAACACTGATATCTAAACCTGACGAAGTACCAAAAAAAGAAAGAATATTACAGACCAATAACTTAGAAACACTGATGCAGAAGTACTAATGAATATTAGTATAATTAGTATTACATTAGGAAAATGTGCCATGATAAAGTAGAATATTTTCAAGAATGCAATAGAAAAGTCATATAGAAATAGTCAATGTACAGAAATTATACAGAAATAGTTATTATATACAAAATAGTTAATAGAAAATCCATTACTATAATATACCAATAAATACATCTAAAAAGACATATATAAATATGTTGAAAATATCGCAAATATCTGACTCTCTCTATATATTTGACAAACTATAAAAATGATTCCTGATTTAAAAAACTCAGGAAATAGGAATTGATGATATTTCTTAACATGATAAAATATGTGCATATTTTAATTTTAATTTAGCATTTACTTCATGAGAAATCATTATAGCATTTCCACTGAAATGAGGAACAAGATAAGGATGCACACTACTTCCAACTCTTCAGCATTGTACTAGAGGTATTACAATGCCACTAGACAAGAGAACTGAATTAGAGGTATGGGAACTGATAAAAAAAGTTTGAAAATTACATGAGAGTACATCTAGAAAACTTTAGAAAATCAATGGTAAAAATAACTCAAAGACAATAAATCATTAAAGCAGCAGGATGTAAAATTAACATTCAGAAATCAATAATCTTCATATACATACAAAAACCTGTTAGAGAATACAATGGTAGAGAAAAATCCCATTTATAATAGCAACAAAAAAATAGGAACAAATTTAATGAGACATGTACAAAAACCTATATGAGGAAAACTTTAAAACATTCCTGAAAAATACAAAAGCAGATTTGAACAAATGAAAGACATCCATTGTTCTTTAAGAGGATGACTCAATATCATAAAAATGTCACTGCTCCCTAAATTAATTCATAGATGTAAGTCAAACCTAATAAAATATTTGCAAACCATATATCTAATAAAGGGTTAATATCCAAAATATATAAAGAACTCGTACATCAAAAAAATACAATCTGGTTAACATCAAAAAAATACAATCTGGTTAAAAATTGGGCAGGATCTGAATAGACATATTTCTGAAGAAGACATACAGATGGCCAACAGGTACATGAAAAGATGCTCAGCAACCCTAATCATCAGGGAAATGCAAATCAAAACCACAATGAGATGTCACCTTATATCTGTTAAAACAGCTATTATCAAAAAGACAAGAAATAGCAAGTGTTGGCAAGAATGTGGAAAAGGGAACAGTCGTGTGCACTGTTGGTGGTAATATAAATTGGTACAGCCACTAAGGAAAACAGTAAGAAGGTTCCCCCCAAAATTAAAAATAGAACTACCATATGATCCAGAAATTCCAATTCTAGGTATTTATCCAAAGAAAATGAAAACACTAACTCTTTAAGATATATGCACCCCCATGTTCATTCAGCATTATTCACAATAGCCAAGGTATGGAAACAAATGTTCTTCGACAGATGAATGTATAAAGAAAATGTGAATATAATTATATCATATCTATATATATCGTATCTATATCTCACAAATGTGATAAATACACACAAACACAGTGAAATATTATTGTTATAAAAAGGAATGAAATCTTGTCATTTGCAACAACGTGAACGAATCCGGAGGGCATTAAGCTAAGTGAAATAAGCCAGACAGAGAAAGACTAATATTGTATGTTATTACTTATATATGGAATCTAAAAAAAGTCAATTTTATAGAAACAGATAATAGAATGGTGGTTGCCAGGGACTGTGGGGTGAGGAAATGGGGTGATGGAGGTCAAAGGATACAAATGTTCAGTTATAAGAAGAGTAAGTTCTGAGGATCTAATGTACAGCATCATTACTATAGTTAAAAAATATATGTATTATATACTTGAAGGTTGCTAAGAGTAGATCTTAAGCATTCTCACCACAAAAATTTATTGCACAGCAAAGGAAATCATAAACAAAACAAAAAGACAACCCTCAGAATGGGAGAAAATATTTGCAAATGAAGCAACTGAGAAGGGATTAATCTCCAAAATACACAAACAGCTCATGCAGCTCAATAACAACAAAAAACCCCCAGCCCAATCAAAAACTGGATGGAAGATCTAAATAGACATTTCTCCAAAGAAGACATACAGATGGCCAAAAAGCATATGAAAAGATGCTCAATATAACTAGTTATTAGAGAAACACAAATCAAAACTACAATGAGGTATCACCTCACACCAGTCAGAATGGCCATCATCAAAAAATCTATAAACAACAAATGCTGGAGAGGGTGTAGAGAAAAGGGAACCCTTCTACACTGTTGGCTGGAATGTAAATTGATACAACCACTATGGAGAACAGTAGGGAGGTTCCTTAAAAAACTAAAAATAGAGCTACCATATGATCCAGCAATCCCACTTCTGGGCATATACCTGGAGAAAACTATAATTCGAAAACATACATGCACCCCAATGTTCACTGCAGCACTAGTTACAATAGCCAGGACATGGAAGCAACCTAAATGTCCATCTACATATGGATGAATGGATAAAGACGTGGTACAAATATACAATGGAATATTACTCAGTCATTAAAAAGAACAAAATAATGCCAATTGAAGTGACAGGGATGGACCTAGAGACTGTCATACTGAGGGCAGTAAGTCAGAGAAGGACAAATATCGTATGATATCGCTTATATGTGGAATCTAAAAAAATGGTACAAATGAAATTATTTACAAAACAGAAATAGAGTCACAGGTGTAGAAAACAATCTTATGGTTACCTGGGGGAAAAGTGGGGAGGCATAAACTGAGAGATTGGGATTGACATATACACATTACTATATGTAAAACAGATAACTAATAAGGACCTACTGTATAGCACAGGGGAAAACAGTGGAGATATATATATATATATAAAAAACTGATTCACTTTGCTGTACACCTGAAACTAACGGAACATTGTAAATCAACTATACCCCAATAAGATTTTTTTTTAATTTAAAAGAATTAACTATGTGAGGTGATGGATGTGTTATCTTGATCTTGGTAATAATTCCACAATGTATATCAAATCATCACATTGTACACTTTTATATACACAATTATATTGGTCAATTATTCCCAGTTATTTCTCAATAAAGTTAAAAAATACCATAAAGCTTCTATCATTAAAATAATGTGACAATTGCACAGGAACAGACAACCATTCAAGTGAAATAGAAAACAAAGTCCAGACATAGACCCAATAACCATGGAAATGTACTATATGATAGGGGTGTCATCTTAAAATCACTGAAGCAAAGACAAATTGCTTAACAAATGGTTCTGGGACAATGGATAAGCCATTTAGGAAAAGATAAAATTAAACATATATATCACAATAAAAAAACTCCAAGTAATTTGCTCAAGATACTCAGGCTAACTCCTCAATTCTCATTCAGAAGATATCTCAAAAGCACTGTACTTTCCAGATATTAACTTAAGCCGTTCGTCACCCAATTATTAACAAAAGCTATCACAGAAGTATATACCTAGGACCATCATTTTGGCCTCTAATAGGATTACTTTTACTGGATTGTACTTTGACATTATGATAGCAATCTATACTCAAATATGGAAATCACACAATACCATGAATTGTTGCCCTTCCTTTGTACAAATGATATGTTTTTATCCAAGGGAGAAGAAAAGCATATAACTGACCATGTTTCATTGTTTTGCCCAGTAGAAAGTTGAGACTTAAGTTTGCAATTCGGTTCTAGTGAACTGTACTGAACTTTGTGGCTGTATTTTGGGGAAAAGGTTTTTCAGTCTCAGCTGAGTTTTTAACACAAGTCAGAAATTGTTATTAGTCCCTGGTTCCCTTCCCTGCTTAGTTCTCACAGAACTCTTCAAGCGCCCTCCTTCTGCATGCACACCTTTCTCCCACTCTTGGGATTTAGTATCCTACTTACAGAGAATGCAGACTCTATCCTATTTGACCTCTTTCAACATCTTTTTCCTTTTAAAGCAAATCCCCACACTTGTGCTATGCATAACTTATTTATTCTCGATCTTCCTTGCTTTTTAGAGAAATGCACTGACGTCTGTGAATTTCCCTCTAGGTGCTGCTTTAGGTACAACACTAGATTTTATAGTGATTTGTTACTTAATTCTAAATATTTTGTAATTTCCATTGTGATTTTTTTCTTCTCATGATGTTTTTAAGTTATCAAAGTTTATTTTACTGCTCTTAACACTGTCAATTTAAAACTTAATTGTACTGTAAACAGAGAATATAGCCTTCTGGAGTTGAGGGTCCAGGTGTAGTATTTTCAAACCTTGTTTTATAAAGCCTAAATTATTTCATCTATTACAATTGCATCATCTAATACCTTTATGTGGATGACTATACAAACATGTATCTCTAGTTCACTCTTTTGAGTGTCAGGTCTACAATTTTCTATACACTTATGAGACTAATTTCCTGTATGTCCTATAGGCACTTCAGCCCTAACAAAATCAAAACCAAAGCATTATCTCCACCCACCCTGAGTATCCTCCTCCTTCTTTTTTATTCTCTATTTTTAGAATGGTGATCTACATTCTACATAACTGTTCAAGCAAAAATTATTAAATTTGTTTTTTATTCCTCTCTCACACAAGCTGAATGAACTGAACTGAGTGATTCAACTGCTGTGAATTATATTTCCTAATTATTTCTTGAAGCTACACTTTCCTCTCTATTATTACAGGCCCTCATCATTAATCCCCTGACCTTGCATTATACTCCCAAGCAGCCTTAGTTCTGTCATCTCACCCTCTCTCGTTCTCTTTTATCTTTACTCCTTCTACCACTCATATGTTGAAATGCATGTCTGATAAGTTCATTCCTTTGATTAAAAATCTTTGATCACTGTCTACAGGATAAAGTCAAAATACAGCACAACATATAAGATCCTTTACCTGAGAAAATTCATCTACTGTGCAAGTAGAAACTTTTCAGGCTTGATATACTGTTAAACATGCTATTTTAAATTCTTAGACATACAATTCTATTAAAAGCCTAATGTCAAGAAGTATTTAAATAGAGCTGTTGCCTCATATATGATATCCTACATCCTATATTCTTATGATCAAGAAGAAGTTATGATCTTTGGATTAGGCCCCATTTCCCAAAGCAGCCTGACACCAATTATTGAGAGAATACAGGTTACATCTTTAGCCCCATCAAAAAATTTAAAATAGGTAAGGAGGAAGAATGGGCATAGGTTAGGGCTTACTACCTTGCAGGAGTCAAAGACAATGAGGCAATGTTTTGAATCATGACTGCAAATCATAAAATCTCAAAGGCAACAGAGGAAAAAAAATTTTTGGAAAATTAAGTAATAAGTAAAAACATGGCCCATGCATCCTTTAACCTGGCTTTATATAAAAGAAGAAAACGATCCAAAACCATACTGATAACAAGGAAGTGACACAGTCCTTCCTAGGACACATACCATCTGTAACTAAAATTACAACAGAATAATCCATGTTCATACAATTAACCTTCAAAGATAATAAAAGATAAATTAGGTTCTGTATCCTCAGTATGAGAACACAGGTAAATATGATTCGTTCCAGGAAGGTTTTCATGACAAATGATTAAATGAATGTAGGCTCATAAAAGATAGACTTATATTAATCTGTTAATCACTACTTTGTCTGTTAATAATCATTTTTATTACTCAAAACAATTTCTTTCTTCCCAGAATGATGACATCAATACATTGCTGTATTTTACCTATTACCTCTCTATTATTAAAAGTAGATACAATGTAGTTTTTTAGATTTTTGAACTATCAACATCCAATACGTTTTTAAATTAGACAATAAGTAAGAATAGGTATTTGCTAAAGAAATCAACCAACCCTGAAAGACAGCTGTGGAATAAGAAATAGACCTTACAGTTTACAAAGAGAGGGAGAAAGCACCAGGACGGTACTATTCCTAGAAACTATGCCTACTGCTTTGACACTATGGGGACTTTATTGCTCTGATTTATTTATTGTGAAGCCAAATTCACTTTCTCACTGTTAATGCTGCATCTATGACTCTGGATCAAATGTGAATGTGTATTTATATGTTTACGTACACATATGTTTTGGTTTATATTTTTGAACTACGGTGAGCTTTAGAAGCTTTATCTCTATGTAGTATATCTTCGACTCATAAAATGATTTTTTTTTAAAAAAACTTAAATGTTTCATCTCAGAAGCTCATGTCCTATGTAGTCTTAAGAAAAAGCCCCTCTACATCAAGCATTAAGCCAAAGTAAGAATTTCAAATATACAAGCAAATCTGATATATGTGCTACAGACTTAATTGTATTTATCCTAGAATATGAGATCCAAATGATATATGCATATTAAAAAATTGGAAGCATTCTGCATTAAAAATTCAATGGCGTTTAGGTCCTGAAATTTGATTTCAAGCTCCAAGCATGTGTTATTAGTAGTCGTTGTGCAGAAGAAATAAATCAGCTGTGACCTAACCAGGACTATAATGCAGCTAATACCTTTTCTATTTTCTAGAGATCACTGTTGCCTACCTCCTGACATAACAGAAAAAATTTAGTCCAAACTATTTTCAAAGATATCAACTTTAAAGAGAATCTTTCTTAAACCTATTACATAAAAGCATGCTTTACTAGTCAAGTTTAATTTCTATATTTATTTAAATTAATTATATTCCCACCAACATTTTACCTCTGGTCCTCGAGAGCCAGATGGTCCTTGGGGTCCTGGGTTACCTGTTTGGCCCTAAAACGTGGGGGTGGGTGGGAGAAATCAAAGTATAAACATTAATTTAATAAATATGATTTAAAAAGGAAACATATGGTAAGCAAAAAGCACTGAATATATTATGCGACACAAAGTTGTAATGACTTTCTGGCAAACAACACTCAATATATGATAATATGCCAAAGTTTTAATGACTATTCAGAAAGACTTAATTTATAACCATCGTCATTGTAGAAAACTTATTATATAGAGACAGGTGTCCATATATATATATATATTTATATTTACTCCTAAATGTTAGGGCTACAAACAAATTAATGGAAATCAAATCAAGGAAAAAATTTGTGTGTGTGGGTATGTGTTACCCAGAGATAAGACAGTAAACTTTGACTTAACAAAGTAGGGAACTCTAGATGAAGAATTGTTTCCATAAATAGCCAGGGTCCTCTGATTGTCTCTGAAAATTCCTTTCTCCTTTCATAACTATAAGGGGGCTGATTTTGTAATTAAGAATCACCTGGATTTAAATCCTTGTTGCTTAATCTCTCTCAGCCTCAGTTGTCTCACCAGTAAAACACGAATAATAACAACAGTAGTAACATTCTTACAGAGTCATTGTAAGGATTAAATGAGACAATAAATGTATAAGTGTTAAGCACAGTGCCTAGCACATAGAAAGTACTCATTAAATGTTAATCAATTTTATAACCATTAATCCTTCCCTTCACATCCTCTCTCCTCTCCTGGATGATACCTAGAATTCCCAGATTGCTTTAATCCTTTCACTAAACTTCTGAGGATTCAGTTTCAATAACTCTGCAGCCATTTTCTGACATTCAGGCTAACAATGTGAAATCAGGGCTGGAGAAGAAGGTCCGAGGAAAGAGAAGTGGGTAAAAGCCTGCTACTAGAGAGGGCTGGTGATGCTCTTAAGAGAGGAAACTACAGAACAGGGAAGGCCGGTAGTCTGATACCCTTGTTTTCATAAAAAATATTGAATTCATTATTTGTCATATTAAATTTCTATGTGAGCTTTAAATTTGACTTAAATAGGTCTCAGAATACATAAAATTGCTTGCATTTCTTATACATAAAATTTTATGTATAATATGGGTTTATCCACTTTCCAAGAAGTAAAGCACAGTTTTCCATATGTACTAAATTCAGTCTTGTAGAGTGCTAGAGTATCTGGACTTAAACAGTACACAATACAACTACTGCAATCAAATCTAGAGAAAAGTAATCAAGTATTATGCAGAAGTTCACTGAAGTTCCCCTAAATAAACAAAATTATAATCCATCATAATCAGTATCTAAGGGAGTCAAATTCTTAAAATGAATATTACCTCCAAGAGATAGAGATGAAGTTCTCACTGAGGCCCTCTAGTGGCAAAATCTAAACAAGACACTAAATTTACAAGCTTGAGGAAAAATCAGCATACACTAGGCCTTTGTTTTCAGAAAAGTTGATTGACAGCCTGATATTTAAAAATATAAATTGTGGAATAATTTTATTCATCCTTCAGAAAAAATTTTCATTTTGAAAAACTTCAATGGCAAGTTTCCTTGAATGTCAATTCTCCTTTAGAAAAACTGAGTTTTCAAGTAACTTTTAGAGAATTGAATAATGATTAAAAGTAAACTTCTACAAATGACAGCAACTTCTAGCTAAAAAAAAATGGAAAGGACATAATTGTATTTATTTTCTCTTTTTAAAAAAATAATATTTCTTAACAACTTCAGATTGGTAGTTTCCTCTAGTTTTTAAATACTTGCAGGGTAAAAGCTTCCCTATTCCAGAATGTTAAAATCCTTCTGGATCAGGACATTCTCTTTCTTGAAAACATTCTTTTATGTTATAACTTAGATCCATTTGGAAACAGTATCAGTGACACCAACATTTTATGTAACAGAAAACCAAAAGTAGGAGATATAAAATAAGAAAGACATTCTCATGACTCTGGCATTCTTTGCATGATAGTAAACAAATGATTTAGATAGGCACTAACTTGTATAATTTATTTTTAATATGATTACTGATACTGTGTACGTAATTTTTCATTAAACAGGTGTCTCCTTCCATAACGAGGAAAGTCAAACTACAATTTTTTCTAACAATAGATAGAAACAAGTGATAAATAAAGTGAAAGTCTAAAGGCAAGGCCATCTCATAAATATTAATTCATAAGTCTCTATCCTATCTTCAGTCCAAAGTATGTATATTTTGAAGATTTGATTAAAAGAAACAAAAAATAGCCAACTGTTTCCTACCAAACTAATCCCTGCTGACACTAAGATATTTTTATTAGAATAGTACAAAAAAGGTATAACACAAGCAAGCAAAAGCCTCACGCTCACCATTTCAGGTTCCCTGCATCACTGCCTTAAAGAACCACATTAGAGTTTCTGGTGATTCCAGGAAAAACAAAAATTTAAGGTTTTAAGACAATGTGCTAAAGGTAAAACAGGCTGTCTTTGCTTTAGCTTAGACTAGAGCAACGTTGGTAAGCATTATTACTAAGAGAGGATTAAAGAGTCACAGAGCTGCAAGGAACCTTACATATGATATAGCCTGACTCTCATTTTAAACACGAGAAATTGGATACCATGGTGGTTAAACGTCCAAGGTCACAGCAGGTCAGTGTCAGGGCTGGAACTAAAATCTACATGTTATTCAGACCAGCAATTCCCCCTCTCCCACCCCAATAAACATGTTATCAATATAAATTGAATCAAAGAGTAAGGAAGACATTAAAAAGGTTTACCTTATATAAGCATGATATTTGACTCTGGTTTTCTCAAGTAATTAATTACAAAGTGTAAGAGAATAATATCACTTATTTATTACTTAGTATTGACCTGAGAAAATGTGTCATACCACTTCCTTTTATTGTTATCAAAAGTTAGAAAACCCTCACATTAGAAAAAAATGAAGATATAAGATATAAGAAGGGTCAATCACTACAGATATTGAAAGTTCCTTTTACGTGGTTTAGAATCATCCTTGAAAAATAGAAGCTTTTTGTTAGCTTGACCTATACTCGTGCCCCTTCTGAGATTCAACACCACGGCACAAGTCTGGGTAGATAGCTGACTGAGTGAAAACTAGTTAAGGCAAAACTCACCACCAACATGTCATTAGATAAACAGATGCCAAAAATTGTTCTTTGGATTAAATAATTCCTGGGAAATGTATATGAAATGCTGTCACTGTTAGAAGTCATAAAGAATGGTGTACGTAAAGTTACGTAACTTAATGCTGCTTCCGTTGATGCAAAAATAAACAATCCAAAGATGAGACGGTGGAGTTAGAGGGACCATGATGAATTGCTTGGGAAAACAACACTCTTTTATAATGTTATATTAATAAATTATGATATTATATCTAAGTTTTTGTATCTACAGTCACCTTCACAGAGTTGTAATCAATATTAAAACCCTAAAACAGGGCTTCCCTGGTGGCGCAGTGGTTGAGAGTCCGCCTGCCAATGCGGGGGACACGGGTTCATGCCCCGGTCCGGGAGGATCCCACATGTCGCGGAGCGGCTGGGCCCGTGAGCCATGGCTGCTGAGCCTGCGCGTCCGGAGCCTGTGCTCCGCAACGGGAGAGGCCACAATAGTGAGAGGCTCGTGTACCGCAAAAAAACAAACAAACAAACAAAAAAAACAACCCTAAAACAATCTTAAAACATTAAAGCCCAGAACACTATGGCACAGTGGCTAAGTGCATGGGCTCTGACATATGTGATTTCCTAGGTTTTCCCAGGTGGCTAACTAACTAACTATGGGACCTTGGGCAAGTTATTTAACTCTCTGTGTCTCAGTTTCCCTAATTGGTAAAATAGGAATAATAATAGTCCCAACTTCATATGATTGTTTTAAGGATTAAATTAGACGTATAGACCTTAGAAGAGCACCTGGCTCTTTGGAAGCACTCAGTAAATGTTAGCTATAATAATTATTATGATTTTTAATATGCAGATAAATACCTTTAACTCATGTTTTAACCATTTTTCATTTAAATGTTTTTAATTATCCAGTAACTTTAGTTTTATAGCTTCTTAGGCTTCAAGTTAACTACAATACATGGTATCCTTTTATTTCAATTAATTGATGGTCAAAGGTTAAAAAAAGACAAGGAACTAGAATATTTGGGCCCATAAGAGTGTGACAATGCTATTTTTTCTTCCGAATGTTTCCTTAATGAAACAGACATCTGGATAAATTAAAATATTATTTAAGGTGCCTTATATTTTCTGACTTAAAATCTACTGCTTAGTTTAAATACTGTCTATAATAGATCAACCAAGATCTTTAAGGCTCAGAGAAATTTGGCTTTGGCCTGGGATAGGGTGGGGTGAGGAGGGTGAGATCCAATAATCTACGCAATGTGAGCTAAAAACTTCAAAGATTAGCTATATTCTAAAAGTGGAGAGAAAACGCCATACTGGTAGTCTTACATCCTACTTCTTACATTCCACAAACAACAACAGGTATCCAGACTCATGCCATAGTGTGTGTACTCCATGAACCAGAAAGAGCAAACCAAAAGTTCAAACCTACTGAAGGTCCTGGCTTTCCTCTCATCCCTGGTGGTCCAGGAAAACCCCTAGCGCCCTAAAAGAAAAGAACAGTACAGTGAAGAGAAAAACTATTATACGACAGAAGGCAGATACACCTCTATTTACAAATTACTAAAAAAATTCATGGAATTATTCTAAAATAATTGAGAAAACTGTTTTAAACAAGACTTGTAAAACCATATTGATACCATATCCTAAAAAACATATAATCAATGATTAAAATAATGAGTACTCCTTTCTTTTTAAAGAATTTATACATTTTCACCGGCTTTTGTTGTATTTATATAAAATTAACGGTAAAAATGTTACCTTGTCTCCAGGATACCCTGGTTCTCCTGGCTCTCCCACAATGCCTTGTTCACCCTGGAGAGCACAATTTCACGTGAAGACACTTAAGCAATGCAAATGTGGTAATATTATAAGAAGGCAAATACTACTTATACAAGAGTAATTTCTCTATTTTTCCTACTTCTGAGAAAAATTATATAATTGATAGTAGAGATTAGATCCCATATTTTTTAAAACAAGTATTTTATAAGTTGTGTGGATTCAAAAGAAAACGTGATAAGAAATCATCTCTATGACAATGTAAATATTTAAATCACCTTATCACCTTTGATTCCAGGTAGGCCCTTATTCCCCGAAAGACCCTAAAAAAGAAAGCGATACTTTGTGACACCATAGAAAAATCAAAGTGAAACATCCATTATAAAAATAGAAACGTACCATTGGGCCAGGGATTCCAGAAAGTCCAACTGATCCCATAGGGCCAACACTGCCCTGAAAAGCAATAAGAAAGAAAGGCATCCTTGAGCACCCAACTAGAATTTAAAACAGAACATGGTAAACTTAATTAACCCAGAATGGTTCATCTGACTAAGCTCCCACACATGCCTTATTCTTCAACTACTTCTTTTCCTTCTCACATTTATAAATCATACCAATCATTCAAATTTTAATGAGGTCTATCCTGTTTCCTGAAGCCTACTCATACGGATCTTGTCCATGAGCCTCCTTCCCTTCCTTGAGCTCCTATAATACTTACTACCCACAGCATTCATTTTGAAGTATTTCTCCAGAGAGATAATATCTTGATGATAGGGGAAATACTTTAGTGTCATGTTCCCAGGAAGTATTCAATAAATACTTCATTTGATTGTCTTAGATTTTTCTTTCACCCGTTTATTCAGCAAACATTTATTGGGCAGTTACTATGTGTCAGGCATTCCAATGATTTTATTTCATGATTTACAACTTGCAGACAATAAAAATTACCATAATTTTAGGGAAATGAGTAGTAAACAAAAGGCTCTGCTCTTCTGGGTTTCTCTCATTCATTCATCATTTAATATTTATTGAGCATAATATGTATCAAACATTGTAGTGTTGTATGGTAGTGTTGAGGAAACAAACATGAAAGAGACATAGACACCAATGTCAAGGTTTTCAATTTAATGCTCCAAAGCAAGATTACTCAAAAACATTAACTACCACTATCATCTCCTGCAAGCAACAGACCTAGAAAAACTTCTTTAATATGTCATCTTAGAATGTAAAGGACAACTTATAAGGGTTTTTGAAAGTAAAATTTTAAAAAATAGTGGAAATCTCTTGATTGTTTGGAGCCCACTAAATTTTTGTGTTATTGATGCCTTCACTTTCCTTCTTTCTCTTGCAACCTCTCTGTGCCTGGCTAACGTATCATCCTTCACCTTCAAATACTGAGTTGCTTTAAACCTCCATTTCTTGCTTTCCAAATGTTAAGAACTTTGAAAGGTGTATTTGCAGCAATGATGAAAATGTTGCCCTTTCTAGTTGTAATCCAAACTTTTTAGGATAGCATCCCAGGCCCTTACTACTAGTTTTCCATCAACCCTTTCAGTCTCATGTCCTTCCATTCGTCCCTACTCTCCTTTGACTTCTTCCTCCTCCTCCAAACCCAACATTCTAGACACAATGGGCTGTGTTCTAGCCTCTGAACATGCTCTCCCTTACCACATGCTCCAACCCTTTGAAGATACAGTTACCACTGCTGGAATGTCCTCCTTCTTACAGTACTGAGAATACTGCCCTGTTTTTGGTTTTTTGTTTTCTTTTTTCTGTTTTCCTAATCTGTGCATTATGTGAGAGCAGAAGCATGTTTTATTCATTTTTTTATATCTCTGACCCAACATAATAACTGGCACATAATAGTTTTGAAATAAACTATGGAATGAACACTGGAGGAAGTAATCAACTTCAAAAATAAATTTAAAACAGTGATTTCCAGAGGTCTACATCCTGACATAATGGCCCATTTCTAATAGTCCACATTTATATAACTACAAATTTCAGAACAGAAAATATGACATCTTTACTTTGGGGTGAGTCTTAAAGTCTGTGAAATATAACTACTATATATTTCCAACATGTGTAAGCCTGAAATACATGAGACTGCGAGAGGCAGAGTAATACTTTCCAACTTAATGAACAGATATGCAGTATTAATACATCATTGACAAATTCTATCAATAGGAAATAATTATTCTTATAATTACAGTGGCTAGTTTATTCAAAGTTCATAGCTTTAAAACTTATGATAGTTTAAAAAATACAGGGTTCTCGCCTGCGGAGACTGGTGGAGTCGGGCAGGAAGCTTTAAAGCAGTTTCATGCCGGGCCTTATCCCAGATTTTCTGATTTGATTCCTCCCCAGTGAGGCCCAGCATCGGTTCAAGATTCCCACGTGATTCCATTGCAGGCTGAGAATCAAAGTCTAAGCAAAATGACCTTGAAGTCCTTTCGCAGAGGACCAGAGAGTACTTTGGAAAACGACCAAATATTCTGAAGCCCTGGTCTATAGTGTGGTATGTTTCTTTGTACGATTTTGTCTATTTAGATTTGCTTTTACCATTTGTCCTAGGGTTCTGACTGTTGGATTTTTTGTTGTTGTTGTTTGTTTTCTTCTTATGAGTGTGTGTATATGTTTATTTGTGTGATTTTGTCTGTTTAGTTTTGCTTTTACCATTTGGTTTGGGGTTCTATTGTTTGTGCATTTTTCTTCTTTTTTCCTTCTTTTTTCTTCCTTTTCTTCTGACCCATGTGGGTGGCAGGGTCTTGGTGCTCCAGCCAGGTGTCAGGTCTGAGCCTCCACGGTGGGAGAACTGAGTCCAGGACACCGGACCACCAGAGACCTCCTGGCCCCAAGAAATATCATTCGGTGAGAGCTCTCCCAGAGATCTCTGTCTAAACACTAAGACTCAGCTCCAACCAACAGCCAGCAAGCTCCAGTGTTGGATGCACCATGCCAAACAACCAGCAGGACTGGAACACAACCCCACCTACTAGCAGAGATGCCACCTAAAGTCATACTAAGTCCACAGATACCCCAAAATTCACCACTGGATGCGGCCCTGCCCACCAGAAGAACAAGATCCAGCCCCACCCACCAGAACACAGGGACCAGTCCCCTCCGCCAGGAAGCCTACACAAACCACTGAACCAACCTCACAACTAGGGGTCAGACACCAAAAACAACAGGAACTAGAACCTGCAGCCTGTGAAAAGGAGATGCCCAATACAGTAAGTTGAACAAAATGAGAAGAGACATATGCAGCAGATGAAGGAGCAAAGTAAAAACCCACCAGACCAAACAAATGAAGAGGAAATAGGCAGTCTACTGGAAAAAGAATTCAGAGTAATGAAAGTAAAGATGATCCAAAATCTTGGAAGTAGAATGGAGAAAATACAAAAAGCGTTTAACAAGGACTTAGAAGAATTAAAGAGCAAACAAAGAATGATGAACAACAAAATAAATGAAATTCAAAATTCTCTAGAAGGAATCAATAGCAGAATAACTGAGGCAGAAGACCAGATAACTGACCTGGAAGATAAAATTGTGGACATAACTACCGCAGAGCAGAATAAAGAAAAAAGAATGAAAAGAATTGAGGACAGTCTCAGAGACCTTTGGGACAACATTATATGCACCAACATTCAAATTATAGGGTTCACAGAAGAAGAAGAGAAAAAGAAAGATCTGAGAAAATATTTGAGGAGAGTATACTTGCAAACCTCCTTAACAGGGGAAAGGAAATAGTCGATCAAGTCCAGGAAGCGCAGAGAGTCACATACAGGAGAAATCCAAGGAGAAACATGCCAACACACACATTAATCAAACTATCAAAAATTAAATACAAAGAAAAGATATTAAAAGCAACAAGGGACAAGCCAAAAAAAAATATACAAGGGAATTCCCATAAGCTTAACAGCTGAACTTTCAGCAGAGACTCTGCAAGCCAGCAGGGAGTGGCAGGACATATTTAAAGTGACGAAAGGGAAAAACCTACAGCCAAGGTTACTCTACCCAGCAAGGATCTCATTCCGATTCGATGAAGAAATTAAAACCTTTACAAACAAAAGTTAAGAGCACCACCAAACCAGTTTTACAACAAATGCTAAAGGAACTTCTCTAGGTGGTAAACACAAGAGAAGGAAAAGACAAACAAAAACAAACCCAAAACAATTAAGAAAATGGTAATAAAAACATACATATTGATAATTACCTTAAACGTAAATGGTTTAATTGCTCCAACAAAACACACTGACTGGCTGAATGGATACAAAAACAAGACCCGTATATACGCTGTCTACAAGAGACCGACTTGAGACCTAGGGACACATACAGATTAAAAGTGAGGGGATGGAAAAAGATATTCCATGCAAATGGAAATCAAAAGAAAGCTGGAGTAGCAATACTCATATCAGAAAAAATAGACTTTAAAATAAAGACTGTTATAAAGAACAAAGAAGGATATGACATAATTATCAAGCAATCAGTCCAAGAGAAGGTATATCAATTTTGAATACTTAGGCACCCAACATAGGAGCACCTCAATACATAAGGCAAATGCTAACAGCCCTAAAAGGGGAAATTGACAGTAACACTGTAATAGAAGGGGACTTTAACACCCCACTTCCACAAATGGACAGATCATCCAAAATGAAAATAAATAAGGAAACACAAGCTTTAAATGATACAGTAGACCAGATGGACTTAACTGATATTTATAGGACATTCCACCAAAAACAACAGAATACACTTTCTTCTCAAGTGCTCAAGGAACATTCTCCACGATAGATCATATGATAGATCAAATGAGCCTTGGTACATTTAAGAAAATTGAAATTGTATCAAGTATCTTTTCCTACAACAACACAATTACAGGAAAAAAACTGTAAATAATACAAACCCATTGAGGCTAAACAATACACTACTAAATAGCCAAGAGATCACTGAAGAAATCAAAGAGGATATCAAAAAATACCTAGAGACAAATGGCAATGAAAACATGATGACCCAAAACCTATGGGATGCAGCAAAAGCAGTTCTAAGAGGGAAGTTTAGAGCTATACAATCCTACCTCAGGAAACAAGAAACATCTCAAATAAACAACCTCACCTTACACCTAAAGCAACTAGAGAAAGAAGAACAAAGAAAACCCAAAGTCAGTAGAAGGAAAGAGATCATAAAGAGCAGAAATAAATGAAAAAGAAAAGAAGGAAACAATAGCAAAGTCAATAAACCTAAAAGCTGGATATCTGGGAAGATAAACAAAATTGATAAGCCACTAGCCAGAAAAAGGAGAGCACTCAAAGCAATAGAATTAGAAATGAAAAAGAAGAACTGACTCTGCAGAAATACAAAGGATCATGAAAGATTACTACAATCAACTCTTTGCCAATAAAATGGACAACCTGGAAGAAATGCACAAATTCTTAGAAAAGCACACCCTTCCAAGACTGAACCAGGAAGAAATAGAAAATATAAACAGATCAATCTCAAGCACTGTAATTGAGACTATGACTAAAAATCTTCCAACAAACAAAAGCCCAGGACAAGACAGATTCACAGGGGAATTCTATCAAACACTCAGAGAAGAGTTATCACCTATCATTCTCAAAGTATTCTAAAATATAGCAGAGTGAGGAACACTCCCAAACTCATTCTACGAGGCCACCAGCACCCTGATTCCAAAATCAGATAAAGATGTCACAAGAAAAGAAAACTACAGGCTAATACCACTGATGAACATAGATGCAAAAATCCTCAACAAAATACTAGCAAACATAATCCAACAGCACATTAAAAGGATCATACACCATGATCAAGTGGGGTTTATCCCAGGAATGCAAGGATTCTTCAGTATATGCTAATCAATCAATGTGATACACCATTAATTAACAAATTGAAGGAGAAAATTAACAAGTTGAAGGAGAAAAGCCATAAAATCATCTCAATAGATGCATAAAAAGCTTTTGACAAAATTCAACACCCATTTATGATAAAAACTCTCCAGAAAGTAAGCACAGAGGGAAGTTTCCTCAACATAATAAAGGCCATATATGACAAACCCACAGCCAACATCATTCTCAATAGTGAAAAACTGAAACCATTTCCTCTAAAATCAGGAACAAGACGAGGTTTCCCACTCTCACCACTATTATTCAACATAGTTTTGGAAGTTTTAGCCACAGCAATCAGAGAAGAAAATGAAATAAAAAGAATCCATAATGGAAAATAAGAAGTAAAACTGTCACTTTTTTGCAGATGACATGATACTGTACATAGAAAATCCTAGAGATGCTACCAGAAGACTACTAGAGCTAATCAATGAATTTGGTAAAGTAGCAGGATACAAAATTAATGCACAGAAATCTCTTGAATCCCTATACAGGAATGATAAAAAATCTGAAAGAGAAAATAAGGAAACACTCCCATTTACCATTGCAAGAAAAAGAATAAAATACCTAGTAATAAACCTACATAAGGAGACAGAAGACCTATATGCAGAAAACTATAAAACACTGATGAAAGAAATTAAAGACGAGACAAACAGATGGAGAGATATATGACGTTCTTGGATTGAAAGAATCAATATCGGGAAAATGACTATACTATCTAAAGCAATCTACAGATTCAATGCAATCTCTATCAAACTACCAGTGGCATTTTTCACAGAGCTAGAACCAAAAATTTCACAATTTGTATGGAAACACACAAGATCCTGAAGAGCCAAAGTAACTTTGAGAAAGAAAAACGGAGCTGGAGGAATCAGGCTCCCAAACTTCAGACTATATTACAAATTTACAGTAATCGAGACAGTATGGTATTGGCACAAAAACAAATATAGATCAATGGAACATGATAGAAAGCCCAGAGATAAACCCATGCACATACTGTCACTTTATCTTTGATAAAGGAGGCAAGAATATACAATGGAGAAAAGACAGCCTCTTCAATAAGTGGTGCTGAGAAAACTGGACAGCGACATGCAAAAGAATGAAATTAGAACACTTCCTAACACCATACACAAAAATAAACTCAAAATGGATTAAAGACCTAAATGTAAGGCCAGAAACTATAAAACTCTTAGAGGAAAACATAGGCAGAGCACTCTATGACATAAATCACAACAAGATCCTTTCTGACCCACCTCCTAGAGAAATGGAAATAAAAACAAAAATAAACAAATGGGACCTAATGAAACTCAAAAGTTTTTGCCAGCAAAGGAAATCATAAACAAGACCAAAAGACAACCCTCAGAATGGGAGAAAATATTTTCAAATGAAGCAACTGAAAAGGATTAATCTCCAAAATATACAAGCAGCTCATACAGACCAATATCAAAAAACAAACAAACCAATCCAAAAATGGGCAGAAGACCTAAATAGACATTTCTCCAAAGAAGACATAGAGATGGCCAAAAAACACATGAAGGATGCTCAACATCACTAACCATTAGAGAAATGCAAATATAAACCACAATGAGGTATCACCTCACACTGGTCAGAATGGCCATCATCAAAAAATCTACAAACAGTAAATGCTGGAGAGGGTGTGGAGAAAAGGGAACCCTCTTGCACTGTTGGTGGGAATGTAAATTGATACAGCCTCTATGGAGAACAGTATGAAGGCTCCTTAAAAAATTGAAACTAGAACTACCATATGACCCAGCAATTTGACTACTGGGCATATACCCTGAAAAAACCATAATTCAAAAGGATAAATGCACCCCAATGTTCACTGCAGCACTGTTTACAATAGCCAGGACATGGAAACAACCTAAATGTCCAGCGACAGATGAATGGATAAAGATGTGGTACGTGCATACAATGGAATATTACTCAGCCATATAAAGGAATGAAATTACATCATCTGTAGAGATGTGGATGGACCTAGAATCTGTCATACAGAGTGAAGTAAGTCAGAAAGAGAAAAACGAATACAGTATGCTAACACATATATATGGAATGTAAAAAAAAATTAGTTCTGACGGACCTCGGGGCAGGACAGAAATAAAGATGCAGATGTAGAGAATGGACTTGAGGACACAGGGAGGGGGAAGGGTAAGCTGAGACAAAGTGAGAGTAGCACTGACATATACATATTACCAAATGTAAATCAGATACCTAGTGGGAAGCAGCCGCATAGCACAGGGAGATCAGCTAGGTGTTCTCTGACCACCTAGAGGGGTTGCATAGGGAGGGTGGGAGAGATGGGATATGCGGATATATGTATACATATAGCTGATTCACTTTGTTATACAGCAGAAACTAACATAACATTGTAAACCAATTATACTCCAATAAAGATGTTAAAAAAATACAGTAAACATCTCTGTGTGGAAATTATACAGCAGCAATTCATGTAAGGAATGGAAAGGAATATCATAAAAACAAACAAATGTTTCTTTATTGTCCTGTTGTTTTTTCTATACACGATATCCTAAATTTTTGTTTCAGTAAATATATTACTGTGCATATTCTGGCATGTTCAGATGAATGTACTTTGTATGCACAATATGCTATTTTACTTTTTAGTGACTCTGAAAGAAAAATCACAAAATAGTAAGTTTCAGAAGGTATCAAAAAACATATTCAGGGCGGAGTCAAGATGGTGGTGTGGGAAGTCACAGAGGTTGTGTCTCCCCACAAGTAGGGCACCTGCCGGACGCTGGTGGTGGACCCTGATGTCCAAGGAGATTGGTGGAACCCCCAAGCGAACCAGTAGGATGTGGCGGGACTGAGGGGGCAGTAGAAGTGGAGGCTGGAAAGGACCAGTGCCTCTAGGGTTGGCTGAGAGTGGGGAGGGGTTCCCATGCCTGGAGGAACCCTTGGGGGCTCAGATCAGGAGGGAGCATGCACAGCGTTTCCCCTTCCCAATCGGCTGGGGAAGTCTGACCAGCTCTCAAAGGCCAGGTCCTATGCCCTCAGAGGCCTCCTGTGGGCCTCATTGCTCCTGGGGGCATAGGAGGGAGGCCAGGGAGAACAGGAGGTCCAGGCCACGTGGATCCTCGGGGAGCAGGGAGAGCAGGAAAGGCAAGCAGGAGGTGCCCTCCAGGACCAGAAGAGCAGGAGAGGAGCAGAGGGAGAGCACCCCACCCACTGGAACCCAGGAAGCCTGCTGGGATTGCAGGTGGGGTCCCCTGCCCTCTGACACCAGAGGCAGGAGGCACGCCTGGGCCCCTTCTGTTCTGTAGAGCCTAAGCCCCAGCCCCACCCCCCCACAGGACCTTTTCAAGCCCTGTGGATCCCAAGCATAGGTCCTGTCCTCCAACATCCATAGCCAATGTCTTTTCCACCTTTTTTTTTTCTTTGTTTTTCCTCTTTTTTTTTTTACTACTCTGGTTCTGTTTTACCTTCTGGTTGTTGTTTCAAGTATATTTTTATTTTTATATTCTTTCTAACATATCTGTTAGTATCCTACTCTAATTTTATTTTTTACTTTGTTATTGTTCCCCCACTTTGTTTTTTCTGCCCTTCGCAGCTTGTGGGACCTTGGTTCATGGGCCTGGGTTTGGGCTGAAGCTCCTGGGATGGGAGCTCCGAGTGTGAACCATTGGACTAACAGAGAACCTCAGACCCCAGGGAATATTCATCAGAGTGAGGTCTGCCAGAGGTCCTCATCTCAGCCCCAATACCCAGTTTTACCCAACAGCTCACAAACATCAGTGTTGGAAGACTCAGGGAAAACAACCAGTAAGACAGGAACACAATCTAACTCACCAAAAAAAAAAAAAAAATATGTTACAGATGAAGGAGCAAAGTAAAAACCTACAAGATCAAATAAATGAAGAGGAAATAGGCAATCTAACTGAAAAGGAATAATGGTACTAAAGATGATCCAGACTCTCAGAAATAGAATGGACGCATGTACCGAGAAAATACAAGAAATGTTTAACAAAGACCAGAAGACCTAAAAGAACAAACTGAAATGAACAACAATAACTGAAATGAAAAATATACTAGAAGGAATCAATAACAGAATAACTGAGGCAGAAGAACGAATAACTGAGCTAGAAGACGAAATCGTGGAAATAACTGCCTACGAGCAGAACAAAGAAAAAAGAAGGAAAATAATTGAAGATAATCTCAGAGACCTCTGGAACAACACTAAAGGCATAAACATTCAAATTATAGGGGTCGCAGAAGAAGAAGAGTAAAAGAAAGGGTCTGAGAAAATATTTGAAGAGAGTATAGTCGAAAACTTCCCTAACATGGGAAAGCAAATAGCCAAGTCTAGGAAATGCAGAGAGTCCCATACAGGATAAACCCTAGGAGAAACACACCAAGACACATATTAATCAAACTACCAAAAATTACATTCAAAGAAAAAATATTAAAAGTAGCAAGGGGAAAACAAAAAATAACAATACAAAGGAAACCCCATAAGGTTATCAGCTGATTTTTCAGCAGAAACTCTGCAGGCCAGAAGGGAGTGGCAGGACATACTTAAAATGATGAAAGAGAAAAACCTACAACAAAGATTACACTACCCAGCAAGGATCTCATTCAGATTTGACAGAGAAATCAATAGCTTTTCAAACAAGCAAAAGCTAAGAGAATTCAGCACCATCAAACCAGTTTTACAACAAATGCTAAAGAAACTTCTCTAGGAGGGAAACACAACAGAAGAAAAAGACCCATAAAAACAAACCCCCAAAATTAAGAAAATGGTAATAGGAACATACATATTGATAATAACCTTGAATGTAAATGGATTAAACGCTCTAACCAAAAGACACAGACTGGATGAACAGATACAAAAACAAGACCCATATATATGCTGTCTACAAGAGACCCACTTCAGACCTAGGGACACATACAGACTGAAAGTGAGGGGATAGAGAAAGATATTCCATGCAAATGGAAATCAAAAGAAAGCTGGAGTAGTGATAATCCTATAAGATAAAATAGACTTTAAAATAAAGACTGTTACAAGAGATGAGGGATACTACATAATGATCAAAGCATCAATCCAAGAAGAAGATGTAACAATTATAAATGTTTATGCACCCAGCATAGGAGCACCTCAATACATAAGGAAAATGCTAACAACCATGAAAAGAGAAATTGACAGTAACACAATAATGGTAGGGGACTTTAACAACATCCCACTTTCACCAATGGACAGAACATCCAGACAGAAGATAAATAAGGAAACACAAGCTTTAAATGACACAACAGACCAGACAGATTTAATTGATATTTATAGAACATTCCACCCAAAAGTGGCAGAATACACTTTCTTCTCAAGCGCACAAAGAACATTCTCTAGGATAGACCACACGCTGGTCACAAATCAAGCCTCAGAAAATTTTTAAAAAGTGAAATCATATCAAGCATCTTTTCTGACCACAATGCTATGAGACTGGAAATCAATTACAGGAAAAAAACCTGTAAAAAACACAAATACATGGAGGCTAAACAGTGTGCTACTAAATAACCAAGCGATCACTGAAGACAACAAAGAAGAAATTAAAAAAATACATAGAAACAAATAACGAAAACACAACAACCCAAAACCTATGGGACACAGCAAAAGCAACTCTAAGAGAGAAGTTTATAGCAATTCAATCTCACCTCAAGAAACTAGAAAAATCTCAAATAAACAATCTAACTGTACACTTAAAACAACTAGAGAAAGAAGAACAAGGAAAACCCAAAGTCAGAAGAAGGAAAGAAATCATAAACTTCAGAGCAGAAATAAATGCAATAGAAATGAAGAAAACAATAGCAACGATCAATAAAACTAAAAGCTGGTCCTCTGAGAAGATAAACAAAATTGATAAACCATTAGCCAAACTCATCAAGAAAAATAGAGAGGATGCAAATCAATAAAATTATAAATGAAAAAGGAGAAATCACAAATGACACGACAGAAATACAAAGGATGATAAGAGACTACTACAAACAACTATATGCCAATAAAATGGACAACCACGAAGAAATGGACAAATACTTGGAAAGGTACAATTTTCCAAGACAGAACCACAAAGAATTAAAAAACACAAAAAGACCTATCACAAGTAATTAAATTAAAACTATAATTAAAAATCTTCCAACAAACAAAAGTCCAGGACCAGATGGCTTCACAGGTGAATTCTATCAAACATTTAGAGAACAGCTACACTGATCCTTCTCAAACTCTTCCAAAAAATTGCAGAGGGAGAAACACTCCCAAATTCATTCTACAAAGCCACCATGACCCTGATACCAAAACCAGAAAAAGGTATCACAAAAAAGGAAAATTATAGACCAATATGACTGATGAACATAGATGCAAAAATCCTCAACAAAATACTAGCAAATCGAATCCTACAACATATTAAAAGGATCATATACCATGATCAAGTGGGATTTATCCCAGGGATGCAAGGAGTCTTCAGTATACACAAATCAAACAATGTGATACACCATCTAAACAAACTGAAGGATAAAAAAGATATGATCATCTCAATAGATGCAGAAAAAGCTTCTGACAAAATTCAACACCCATTTACGATAAAAACTCTCCAAAAAATGCGCATAGAGGGAACCTACCTCAACATAATAAAGGCCATTAATGACAAACCCACAGCAAGCATCATACTCAATGGTGAAAAACTATTTCCAGTAAGATAAGGAACAAGACAAGGATGTCCATTCTCACCACTCTTATTCAACATAGTTTTGGAAGCCCTAGCCATGGCAATAAGAGAAGAAAAAGAAATAAAAGGAATACAAATTGGAAAAGAAGAAGTAAAACTGTCACTGTTTGCAAATGACATAATACTATACAGAGAAAATCCTAAAGATGCCACCAGAAAACTACTAGAACTAATCAATGAATTTGGTAAGGTTGCAAGACACAAAATTAATGCACAGAAATCTCTGGCATTCCTATACACTAACAACGAAAAAATCAGAAAGAGAAATTAAGGAAACAATCCCATTTACCACCACAACAAAAAGAATAAAATACCTAGGAATAAACCTACCTAAGGAGATAAAAGACTTGTACTCAGAAAACTATAAAACACTGATGAAAGAAATCAAAGATGACATAAACAGGTGGAGAAATATACCACATTCTTAGACTGGAAGAATCAATATTGTGAAAATAACTACACCACCCAAAGCAATCTACAGATTCAATGCAATCCCTATGAAACTACCAATGGCATTCTTCACAGAACTAGAACAAAAAATTTTACAATTCTTATGGAAACACAAAAGATCCCAAATAGCCAAAACAATCTTGAAAAAGAAAAACAGAGCTGGAGGAATCAGGCTACCCAACTGCAAACTATACTAAAAAGCTACAGTAATCAAGACAGTATGGTACTGGCACAAAACCAGAAATATAGATCAATGTTACAGGACAAAAAGCCCAGAAATAAACCCAGGCACATGTGGTCACCTTATTTTTGATAAAGAAGGCAAGAATATACAGTAGAGAAAAGACAGCCTCTTCAATTAGTGGTGCTGGGAAAACTGGACAGCTACATGTAAAAGAATGAAATTAGAACACTCCCTAAGACCATACACAAAAATAAACTCCAAATAGATTAAAGACCTAAATGTAAGACCAGACACTATAAAACTCTTAGAGGAAAACATAGGAAAAACACTCTTTGACATAAACCACACAGTAAGATCCTTTTGACCCACCTCCTAGACTAATGGAAATAAAAACAAAAATAAACAAATGGGACCTAATGAAACTTCAAAGCTTTTGCACAGCAAAGGAAACCATAAACAAGATGAAAAAGACAACCCTCAGAATGGGAGAAAATATTTGCAAATGAAACAACGGACCAAGGATTAATCTCCAAAATATACAAACAGCTCGTGGAGCTCAGTATCAAAAAAACAAACAATCCAAGTAAAAAATGGGCAGAAGATCTAAGCAGACATTTCTCCAAAGAAGACATACAGATGGCAAGAGGCACATGAAAATATGCTCAACATCCCTAATTATTAGAAAAATGCAAATCAAAACTACAATGAGGTATCACCTCATACAGGTCAGAATGGCCATTATTAAAAAATCTAGAAACAGTAAATGCTGGAGAGGGTGTGGTGAAAGGGGAACCCTCCTGCACTGTTGGTATATGGGGATATATGTATATGTATAACTGATGCACTTTGTTATAAAGCAGACACTGACACACCATTGTAAAGCAATTATACTCTAATAAAGATGTTAAAAAATAAAACCAAAAAAACCCAAAAAATAGAACTATCATATGACCCAGCAATCCCACTACTGGGCATACCCTGAGAAATCCGTAAGTCAAAAAGAGACATGTACCATAATGTTCATTGCAGCTCTATTTACAATAGCCAGGACATGGAAGCAACCTAAATGTCTATCAACAGATGAATGGATAATCATGTGGCACATATATACAATGGAATATTATTCAGCCATAAAAAGAAACGAAATTGAGTTATTTGTAGTGAGGTAGATGGACCTAGAGTCTGTCATACAGAGTGAAGTAAGTCAGAAAGAGAAAAACAAATACCATATGCTAATGCATATATATGAAATCGAAAAATTAAAAAATGGTACTCATGAACATGGTGGCAGGGCAGGAATAAAGATGTAGAGATAGAGAATGGACTTGAGGACATGGAGAGGGAGGGAGAAGCTGGGGCGAAGTGAGTGTAACATCAACATATACACACTCCCAAAAGTAAAACAGTTAGCTAGTGGGAAGCAGCAGCATTGCACAGGGAGATCAGCTCGGTGCTTTGTGATCACCTAGAGGGGTGGGATAGGGAGGGTGGGAGGGAGACTCAAGAGGGAGGGGATATGGGGATATCCCCATATTCTGTCAGGGATATCCCCAACAGAACTAACACAGTATTGTGAAGCAATTATACTCCAAGAAAGATCTATTAAATAAAAAATTATTCATTATAAAAGACTTAGAAAAATGAAGAATTAGAAAGTAAAATGGTATGGGTATAGAAACTTCCAAGCAACATAAGACATTTTGTGGCATGTCACAAGTTGCATGGAAAACCCTATTCCTAAAAGACTATAGCTCTCTGAAAGTGATCCATATTAGGTTAATAGCTGTTTTCAGTTCCACAAAGATAACCTGAAAGTCCTTCAGCACTACCTACCTACCACACTTCTCTTCCATAAGAAGATGGAATAGACAGAAGGAATAATTTCATGTGTAAGAGTTTAGCTGAGGGTGTCAGGGATATAGCAACAGAGGCAAAAAAGCCTCCCACACAGTGACAACTAACAGAGAACTTTTGAGTCAAAGTCAGTCAAAGAAACAGAGAGACCCAAGGAGAGGTTCTTTGTGCAAAACAGCAGCCACTGGCCAATCACAGTGCATGAGTGAACACATAGTGGAAAAGACTGAATCCCATATTGGGCTTTTCAACCAGTCCCACCCACATCACAGGTGATAATCATTGTCACTAATTAAGAAACCAAATGAGAATAAGAATCAGCTGCATGGAAAAAAATAATTTAAAGAAAGCAGTATCATCTCTTGTCAGAAACTATACCTGCTGGAAGGGAACACCTGAGAGATAAAGCAGAGGCTGTAGTTCTGGGCAAACAGATATGCTGTTTACTAGGAAACACAAAAGTTCACATAATCTTTCTCAATTGTCTACAAAACCTCACCTCCTTCCATTCTGCTCCCATCACCCCATACTTCCTAGGCTGCCATGCTGCTACTCCTTTCATTTCCCAAACATTCCAGTTTCCCCCTCTTCTGTGCATTTGAATACAGCGTTCTTCTGCCTAAGAGCCCTTTTCCCTTTTCCAGTCTACCACCACTCATATATAATCTTCAGAACAACTTAAAAGACATCTCTTTTGTGAAGCGTATTCTGACTTTCTGCTATAACACAAATTGCTCCATTCTCAGTGGCTTTACTTTAGTCCATTATAGCAGTAATCATATTGTATGATATTGCCATTAGATTATAAAGCTGCCCAAAACAGAAATCTTAATTTGTAATTTTAGGTCTAGCATCTAATTCAGCATTTGATACACAGTAGGTGCTCACATTATTTTGATTAAAATTTTTAATAAATGTAGAATAAAGGAAGTAATAATACCTGCTCTACCTACTTTACAAATGAGATACACATGTGAAAGTACTTTGAAAAGTATAAAGTACCATCTATGTCACTGCAGAAGAGATGATGACTACAGAAATGACTGTTAGCGTCATTAGCCATTTTCATTTCTGTAGAATCTCTGCACACCTACTGAAGAGTGAGTGGAGAAAGGGAAAGGACAGAAAGCCCATTTTTACTGAGCATTATTATGTGTCAGAAACTGTTTTAAGTCCTGGCACTGAAAGATGAGTAAGAGTTAAATATTAGTCAGAAAAGTAAAGGTAAAGTGTTTCAGGTAGACAAACAGGTGCAAAGGCCATGTAGTAGGGAGGCTGCATGACATCTGAGAACAGCTTTGCTAGTGCACAGAGTATGTTCTCAAGATGCAGAGAAGAACCACCATGTTAAGAATTTTGGTCTTGATCTTAAGCATAATAACAGAACTTTGGAGCTAACCAATTTAATGCTAATAGGTTAAATCAAGAATGCACAAAGAGTATCTTTGGAGTCCAATTCTCTTCCCCTACTTCCTGTCTCTCCCCACTGATAGGACCAGTGACCACCACTTACAGGTTTAGCCCTATTCTAAGTTCAGAGAAAAAAAGTTGGTTCTTTGGGTTCCACCTTCACATAGAGCTTCTCATGACGTCTAAAGAAATCTCTTAAGATAGTATATATTTTAAGGTATTGTAAGTTTTAAAGAGGTGGTATAGCACAATAGAGAGAATTTTGGACTCTGGATGTATGTCATCTGGCTTCAAAATCCGGGCTCAACGTTTATAAGCTAAGTGGTCTTAGGTTGTTCTGAGAATTAAATGACCTAACCCATGTGACTGGCACATAGAAAATACTAAATGAAAGTGAGTTGTTATTGCTGATTTTATTATAATTATTATACTAATATTATTATGAAAGAGAAAACTTTAAATGTCCTAGACTTACTCAGGTTCCTTAACTCTTTATTCTATATTCTTGCCATCTCAAATGGGCAAGTTAAATCGTGTTGATTTTTACCATTTTTACCACACACAGTTCATGATGATTTTTACCACAGTTCCAATAACTGAACTCCTGACTTACTCCTTTGGCCTAGCTGCCACCTTCTGACTTGGGGCAGTTAAGGTGGGGAAACAACATTAAATTTGGAGTCAGAGGACCTGTGTTCAAGTTCAAGCTAAAAATACCATAGCTATAATTTATGGCACAAAACTCTAGAGTCTTAATTACCTACTTCACATAATACAGCAAGCTCTAAATTGATTTTTTTAATTAATTAATTAATTAAAAAAATTTTTTTGGCTGCGTTAGGTCTTTGTTGCTGTGCGCGGGCTTTCTCTAGTTGCGGTGAGCAGAGGTTACTCTTCGTTGCGGTGCGTGGGCCTCTCATTGTGGTGGCTTCTCTTGTTGTGGAGCACAGGCTCTAGGTGCGTGGGCTTCTGTAGTTGTGGCACGCAGGATCAGTAGTTGTGGCTTGTGGGCTCTAGAGCGCAAGCTCAGTAGTTGTGGCACACGGGCTTAGTTGCTCCGTGACATGTGGAATCTTCCCGGACCAGGGCTCGAACCCGTGTCCCCTGCATTGGCAGGCGGGTTCTTAACCTGTGTGCCACCAGGGAAGCCCTAAATTGATTTTTAAAGAAAATCCTACCTCTGCCAATGGTCATGCCCTACTTTTAGATGAATAGAAATAGTTTAAAGATTCTATTTTCGTTAGGCTCCTTACATGTCATAAAAGTATGTCAATCTTATCTTTAGCTAGCTCAATGTTAAAGCATATGGCTCTAAATTTATCTAAAATATCTGTAATTTGCTTCCTGTCATGAACCAGAAGCTTGGATGAGAGAAATATATTTATGAAGATATATCAAAAGTAACAGTCTGTTTACTCCAATGAATAATCAAAAATTTATCAGAGAGCTACATATCTGGACTACATTGTTTTGGCCTCCACAGAATTGCTTTTAAACTGTACTTTGCTGACATCAGAAACTTCAGTGAAACTCAAGAGTTGAATTCACTGTATAAAAACTGATTAAGTGAACAAATAATATAGTCACTTTTTTTAAGTACAATGAATAAGTTAGGTATTAAAACGTTTAATGGCACTGGTGAAGTCCAGCTCCTACCTTTTGTCCAGGATGGTTTTCCTAACCATTTATTCAATTTTATTTCATAAAGCCTACTGTTATCATGTGCTCTTGTTTAGACCTATCTGCCTCTCTAGACCAGATGGTATGAAAGACTGTCTCAAAGGAAAGAAGTGGCTATTCTATGTCTTACACTTCTGGAGAAACTGAGTCTTGATTAAGTATCCTTAAGACAAATACACATACACATCAACCTGTAGAAATTTGTTATTTCAGTGTATCCTAAAGTATAATTAATTTTTAAATGCATACTACTGGTCTAATTTGCATATCTGGTGGAGAAATACATGTGAGCAAGGTTGATATTCAACAATGACACTTAAACTGTTCATTTTTGTAAAGTTTTAAAAACACATCTAACAAATATAAATACACACAAAAATATTTGATAAGAAGGATGATATCTGATACTCACTCTAAGCCCAGGAAATCCCGGAGGACCAATGCTACCTACAAGTCCCTAAGTAAGAGAAATGTGCAAAATTGGTTAAATATGATTCCAAACTACTAAGGGTATTTTCTAAAGATGAAGACAAAAATTTCTAGGAAAACATATATCAAAATTTACCTTCTTTTAGCTAACTTCTGCAACTTCCCTACTCTTACGCATCCTCCTAAGAAGTGCAAACCTCTGGTGGCAGCTTATATTCTTTAAAAGTGGCCCTGGCTTCATGCTTTTAGATACTAGGACTACCACTTAGCCTAGGATATAGATTTCTCTGTGTCTCCTGTGTATCTAATAAAGGAAGTGAATCCCATTAATAATCAGCATTATGAACATAATTAGCCTATATGTAGTATGAAAAGACAAGTGGTCAGCATGTCAGGTGAGAACATTTTCAGATGATTTAAAACACTATCAGCTCTTTTGAAGTACATTACTTAAATTCTCTAAATTTCTCATTTATGAAACTGAAATAGTAATATTTGTTTTCATTTTGTAAAGAAGTAAAACTGTAATATATATATTATTACAGTTAGTAATAAAACTCTAATATATATATATATGAGATTTTGAAAATTTTCTTAAAGTACTATACAAATGTAAGAAATTACCAACCTTGTTAAATTATTTGTATGAGATTTTAAATTATCTATATTAATTTTTCCAGTTGATTCATGATGGGTCTTTGTGACAGTCTTAGACTCATCATGACAGTCTTTGTGATAATTCCTAATCTACTCCATGTCAGAGTTACATCATTTACAGGGTACAAAGTGTAAGAATACACCCTCCCTTTATTTTTGCATTTCAAATTCTGTTTTGAAACAAAAGTACAGTATAAAATATAGGGAATAATAAACCAATAAACTGAAAATATCCAATTTATTCTTGCATTCTAAAGAAGACTCCAAATGCTCTTCCAGAAGTAATATATTTTAAATATAAGCAGCAGACTTCAAAGAGAAAAATTTTAAATATTGTTAGGAGTCCAACCCTAACAAACTTCATGTATATTTAACTGACAAAACATTAAATAAGATGGCTTCACACTAGGTATGCAAGGACATAGATGGTATTAAAGAAAAAAATGTAAATAATGCTTTACTTTATTATGCCTGAAATGGGAAGCTTCCCAGAATCATGGGCAAGAATAAGATGGTAAACATTCTACTTAAGACATGATTCAACTTTTTAACAATTTGTTTGGAAATCAGTTCTATTCTTATTTTATTTTCCAAGCCTTATAACAAATAAAACTTTTGCTAAATTCACTGAATAAACTAATACATTTATAATTTAGAAAAAAATTAAAAAAGGAACTATTTTCAAACACTATTTTAAGCATAAATGCTAATAATTTACATAGTCTAAATATAGGAACTATTCCTAATTTATGATCCAAGGATTTAGTAGTTGATTCTAATTCACCTTAAAAATCTTATGAAAAGAATGTGTACATGACATATATTGGGGGATAGCCATTTTCTGAGGGTAAAAAGTAAAGACATTTCTGCCTAGTGTCAAAAAACAGCATTCCATCATCATCCTTTGATAATACAATTAAACTAATTTTAGAATTTTAACTCCCTAATCTGAACATAGATATCTAAACAATCCCCCCAAAAGACTTCTCTATAAAATACTGAAAAGTAAGGTAGATCAATGACAGGTTTGAGTCCAAAAGAGCAATCACCAAATGCACAATTTTTACCTGAGGCTTGTTAGTACCTTGATGTACATGAAAGGCTTTTTTCCCCATGCCCCTCCCCACAAATATACAAGTCAGTATCGTGATTGCATACTTCTAATATTTTAAATAATCAGTCATGTTTAACATGGTCAAAATAATTAATTTTAATGATTATCGCTCAAAACAGAATTTATAACACTTTTGTCTTATTTCCGATGCTGTAAAACCACAAAGTGGAATGTGCTCAGTGGTATCAAAACTCTCTGGCCAAGAGTGCTTGTCAGGAATGTGATAATGAGAATGGCAAGTACAGTTGCTATGAAGTCTTGAGTGATGTTAGACTGCAAGGGTGGACCATCACAATTTACTCACAGGACTGCCATCAGGACCTGCAGGGCCTCTGTCTCCAAAGTCACCTGGAAAACCCTGGCCCAAAGAAAAAAGAAAGAAATGCTATTAAAGCCAAAATAGATAAAGAATTCATTTTTGCTGTGTTTTCTGATAAGGAACTTAGTAATAGGAAATATTTATTTCCTAACCTATAAATTATAGTGCAACAAAAATGTGTATTTGTTTTACATAACACTTAATTGATTTTAAGTACACTATTTCTATAGTTTATAAAATTATTTTACATGCCGCTCAATATATACAGAAAGCGAAGCTGGAGAAAATAGAAATTTGCTATCCATTATGTAAAGAATCACTGAATGAGAGGAAACAGAACCAAGATTTGCAGCTGACCAATCCATTAGTTTTGTGCACTATTTCTTGCTGTTCCTATACACACACCACAGAGAATGAAATGACTATTAATATTTAGCATATGCTTAGCACACTTACCTTGGCTAAAGGCTTTATACACATTATTATATATACACTACTTCATTTCATCTTCACAGTAGGTCAAATCAATGAGTACTAATATCCTCACTTCATAGTTGAGGAAGTTAAAGCACAGAGAGGTTAAGTCACTTGCACCCACTAATGTTGGGTGGGACTGAGCTTGGAATGCAGGCAGTCTGATTGCAGAGTCAGTGCTCGTTCTACCATGCTATATTAAATACTTTAACTCATCATTCCAAGATACAATACAACATGTAAAAACATCATTTAAGAAAAGGGAAAATGCGTATAAATATTGTAAATACAAAATGCAGTGAGATTGAAATATAAGCTTCCCAAAGGTCTATTGAGAATTCTACAGTAAAACTGTGAAGGACAGTAAATTAACACACTTCCTCATTATAAATTCTATTGTAAAATAACTCAATTACTCAGTTACTCTTGCTTTATATACTCAAAGTTTTTCTCGAGAGATTTACCACTGAGTTTATCAACTTCAAAGCTCCCTTTTTAAAAGGCTTCTTTACAAAATTCTTTATAATACTTATTATGAACACTTTGACAACACTCAGTTTTAAAAACTTTTAAGGCTAACAAAATAAAGTACATTATTAGATTTTTATAATCTTTTATTTAGGCAAGTCAGTATTAAATATTATGTGTTCAACAGACTGCCAATAATCACTCGTTCACTAGTATAAACACAAATGGGCTAAGTTGAAAAGATGGTTTAACAATGGAAAAAAAGATATGTTTCTAAGACATAGTTAACTCGTACTAGGAGTGGTTTTTCTTATTTTGTAATCAGAGGATAATGCAAAAACCATCTGTATAGTCAAACATATTGCAGCCATACCCCCTTCAAAGTCAGCTGAAATTCAGGCAGGCATTTTGCTCTCATTGTCCTTGGAAGTCAAATCCTGTTGACCATAAGCTCACAAATCTGCAATACATCATTCCATTCAGTATGAATTATTATGGGTATTTGAAAGTATTTGTGATACACAGGTAATGGAAAAAGTAGAAGAAAAATACTGTAATAAATCTGAAACATAAGAGATGATTGATTTTTTAGATGGGTCATAACTAGGTTTTCCAGAAACCCCAGTGAAATAAGAGAGAATGGGGGACATACTACATGATTCCATTAATGTGAAATGTTCAAAATAGGCAAATCTATGGAGATAGAAAGTAGATTAGTGGTTGTTGAGGCCTGGTGATGTGGTGAAGAATTGGAGAGTGACTGCTTACAATGTTGGGTTTCTTTCTGAGGTGATGAAAATGTTCTAAAATTAGTGCAATGGCTGTACAAGTCTATGAATATACTAATAACCACTGAATTGTACACTTTAAAGGGGTGAATTTTATGGTATGTACATTACATCTTAATATTAAGTTTTTCTCAAAAAACAAGGAAACAATTGGTCTGAACAAGGAGTGGGAGTGCTGAAAACATCTTTGGGGACTCACTCAGGATTGCCTAGAGAATGTGCTCTTTGGGACCGACTGGCCCCCCACCCTCATCCAGTGGGAGGAGCTGCTCTCCAGTTCAGCATCCCACACAACTAGTGATTTCTCCCTGCTAGGAGAAGGGAGAGAACTGTGATTAGTTCTCCACTTATCACAAAGCCTGTATTTTCTACAACCAGTATAAAAACAACAAAATAAGTACTTATTGATTTCGACTTCCTATTCTTTTGTTAGTTCAATAATACGTATAATAAATATTAGCTGTTCAACTTCACTTTGCCCCCGAAACAATTTAGTTGAACTGAGAATACACCTACTTTAACATTTTTTATGTATTATTTCTCCTCTCACTTTACTATGCATTAAGCAGTTCATTTTTAACTCTCTATTCTAGATATATCCTTTTGTTTTAACCCATCTTACATGTTGACCATTGTGTCATCAATATTTGAAATAATGCCTACATTTTCTTGTTTCATGAAATATAGTACAGTTAATTCCATAAAAAGCATCATTATATTTGGCTACATATTGGACATATATTTTCTTTTGAAGAAAATCACGCCAATGTTTTATATTGTTAAATATGTCACTGCTTGTCCAATGTTATTCAGTTGTTATTTCAATTTTGGCAACTATATGCATTTTTTTTTTTTTACTGCAGGTAAAGCTCTGAATTCCTTTAATAAAATAAACCTAAGTATTTGTGACCATATATCTTCATTGTAAAAAAAATGATCTTAAAGGTTGGTTGTGAAATAGGGAAGAGTAGTGACAAAACACTCTGTCTTCGAACTTGGAATACAAATGACACAGTTTCTACAATTTCTTTCTCCACTTGAAAGAATTTGTTGCAAAATGAAATACTAAATTTTCTCTCATATTTACTTAGTGGAAAATTATAACCCCTAATTTAATCAAACTGTGTTCTCTTAGAAATATCCTCCTACTACCAAAGGATATAATGCCCATTTTCCAGGATAATCATCCATAGGAAAGCTTGAGTTTTTGCCCTTTTTGCCCAACTTGTCAATTTCATGAATGTAATAATCATCTTCTCTGTCATACTGAGTGAAGTAAGTCAGACAGAGAAAGACAAATATCATATGATATCACTTATATGTGAAATCTAAGAAAATGGTACAAATGAACTTATTTACAAAACAGAAATCAAGTTACAGATATAGAAAACAAACTTAGGGTTACCAGTGGAAAGAGGGGAGGGATAAACTGGGAGACTGGGACTGACATATACACACTACTATATATAAAATAGATCATTAATAAAGACCTACTGTATAGCACAGGGAACTCTACTCAATACTATGTAATGGCCTATATAGGCCATTACATCTAAAAAAGAGTGGATATATGTGTACGTATAACTGATTCACTTTGCTATAAACCTGAAACTAACACAACACTGTATGTTGTGTCAACTATACTTCAATAACAAATAAACAAGTAAATAAATGGCATGCCAGAGTTGCATTGTTACTTCTGTGAACATAATTCTCTTTTTTACGTTTTCATTGTTTTGATCAGTTGTAAAATTTTATTTTGTAAAGAATATGACATTTCAGGGATTTCACTTGATCTCTTCAAGTTATGAATAATTTTCTTGCTCATTTCCACTGTTTGATCAATGTAGTGGACAGATTTTGAGGTGAATCGTAATGATTCCTGTTGCCCATATCTTTGTATGATACCCTCCCTCTGTGTGTGGTGGGACTATGACTTGCTTCTTTTAACAAACAGAATAGAGCAAAGGTAATGGGATGCCAATGATGTGATTATGTTATACTATATAAGAGTCCATCTTAGCAGCCTGAAGCTAGAGTCTTCCTGAGTTTGATGAAATAAGCAGCTGTGTTGGAGAGGCCACACAGCAGGGAACTGTGAACGACCTCTAGAACTGTGGACAGTCCATAGGACCTGAAGTTGGACGATAGCCAAAAGCCAGCAAAGAGCCAGCGCCTCTTAGTTCTACAACCTCAAGGAAATGAATTCTTCTCACAACCTGAATGAGCTTGGAAGTGAACTCTTCCCCAGTCAAGCGTCCAGATGATAATGCAGCAGCTGACACTTTGACTGCAGAAGACCTGGTTAAGTAGTATCTGGACTGCTGACTGATGAAAACTATGAGATTCATTAATGGGTGCATTTTAAGCTTCTAAGTTGGTGGTATTTGTTATGTAGCAACAGATAGAAAACTAATATAATTGGTAATCAAATCTCCTATAAATAAAGTCCTATTTGCAGAATTTACTATGTGGTAATGCTCAATGTAAGAGTACTCACACTGTTTCTAGATTTTAAGAATTTAAGGAAATAATCTTTTTGAAGATTTTCTACTGCTTTTAATTCTCTATTGAAAATTATAATCAATGAATAATCAATATTAAATAAATTTAAAATTTTATATTTACTTTAACATTTTTACTGTAATCTAATTAAATATCTTTTAAAAACTGCATAATTCTACAATATCCTATCCATCAAGCTGCCTACATAAACAATTTTTATCATGCTTCATGAATTTTGTTTCTATACCTATGATATACAAAATTTAAGAGTAATATGAATTGTTTAATAATACAAAATGTTTCTCAGTCTCTGGGAATTTCTCAGTCTCAGCTATTGCAAATATTGCACTAGTTCTACTACCTCTGAAGCCAAACACAAAGAACACAAAGAGAAGCAAGAAAATAGAAGGTTTGCATTACTTGAAGCAATACTTCATTATACAAGAGCTTATTTCATTCATACTAAAAGGAGAATTAGATAAGTAAATTCATCTTTCCTCAACCGAAGTGCTTCTACTGCCTGCTCAGTCCTCATCACAATCTCATTCCGTCTCTAATGTTGGCAGTGGTACCAGCTACAAAACTTCATGGCATTCAGATGTGAGGTTATAAGAAAGAGATGTGGAGAAGAATTTCTCTGAGCCTTGAACATTATTAAAATACTTTCATAGCCAGCCTCAAAGATGGACCCTCATGATTCTCACTACCTGGTATTAATACCCTTGTGTAGTGACCCCCCATTTTGACTCCTGGCTGGCCTATGTGACTAACAGAATACAGAAGTAACAGAATGTGACTTCTTAGGCTAGGTCATAAAAGGCACTATATCTTTCACTTTGCTCCCATGGACCACTTGCTCTGGTGGAAGTCAACAGCCATGCTGTGAAGACACTCAAGTTGCAATGTGGAGAGTTCCCCATGGGGAGGAAATGAGACTTCCCACCAGCCAGTAAGTGAGCCACCTTAATAGCAGATCAGCCCCAGTCAAGCCTTCAGATGACTGCAGTTCTGCCCAAAATCTTGACTGTAACTTCATATGAAACCCTAAGCTAGACCCACCCAAATAAGCCACTCCCAAATTCCTGACCCACAGAAACTATAAGAAATAATATATATTTATTATTATTGTTTTAAACTGCTAACATGGAGCAATCTGTTACAGAGCAATAGGTAACTAATACGTAATAACAAGAATGGATGTCTAGGATTACAGGTCATACAATGCCAATGCTAAGTGCTAAATCCTGAGTGATGGGAAAATCAAGAGTTTTTAAAATACATTTTATTTTGTTTGTGATGTACAGGGTCCTCTAAAGTGCACAGCCCAGATCAAGTTTCTCTCTTGCCTGGGTCTTATTGTACTGTTATCAAACACTAAGAACAAAAGAACTATTCTAGACTTGGTATGCCTGAATATATATGTGGTGTTAATATTGTAGACTACACACAGATACTATACTTGGTGGTATAGCTAAATATCAGGAAACAGTGGAAAACTTATTGCTTAGGGAGTCTAGTAAAAGAATTATTTTCCTAGTTCTACAAAGACAGTAGATAAACACTGAATATAAAATAACCAGAGAAACACAAGGACTAAAATAACCATAAAATACCGGTGACTATATTTATGGAATTAAAAAATAAAAGCATTGCAAAATTTTTCTGTTAAAGACTACAATTAACTATGAACACATTTTGCTCTTTCTAAAGAACAAATGTTTAGAAACAATACATTCAATCTAAAGTAGAGATAAATTAAAATTATCATAAAAGACATATATACTAAACAGGCATTAGTGATAAAGTAAACAGGCATTACCAATAAAAACAGAAATTCAACTTTTTCCAAGACGAAGCAATGAAAACAGAAGACTGCACTAAATTGTCTAGGACTAGACACACTAACATAAAACCCAGAGGTTAATTTTACACATGCTACACATGAATACATACTACTAGAAAATCCTGATACTTTAAAATCCTTCAAAGGGAAACACAATTATTGTAGGTAAAGGCTAGAGTGTAAAGTGCTCTGTGATAATCCAGTCTCTGACTCTTTCTTTTCCTTATAGGTAAGACAATTTGATCCACATTCCAAGGTCAACCATGTCCTAACAGTTGAGACTAATTTTAAACTTAGGTAGGAATTTAATGGGTTTTAGACAAATTCTTGGAGATTTGGCATCAAGTCAGGCTTGCTGTTAACCTAGCTGTGATCTGGGCCTCAGTTCTCAGGCTCAAGTTCCTGCCTTGCTCTTAAAGACTGGTTACCAGCTTGTACTCTAGTTCTGGGAATTGGACTCTTCCTTTTTCTTGTGTTCAAGAACCAGTTTTGCCACACATTATCCCTCAATCATAAGGGTCACGCCTCATTCTTGCCATTTTCCCACACTGAGAATACAAGCCAAGCCAAACCTCACTTCCATATTTGTACTCACATTTCCACACTCCTGATTTTGATAACCTACAAGACTCTCTTGAGTATTCCCTTACATTATCCACCCTGAAAATAAATGCCTGCCTGAATTCCCATTTGTTGGTGTCATATCTCTATGAAATCATGCTCTTCCTGAACTTCCCCAAAGTTATCAACTACAGTTCATTGGGCATCCCTCTTCTCAGTAACTGACCCAACCTTGAAGATGGGTTTAATTCAAAGGCTGGTCTCTTCATACATCTTGTCAAGCTATAGTTAGCCAAACATAGTTACTACAGATCATCCCAGTAAAGTAGAATCCAGAAAATACATTTTTCCTGAAAGAGGCAGAATCACTGAAAAATTAATGACAATATTTTGTAATGCTCTAGCAACAGTAGTTCTTTCTTCATGAATTAACTTCAAACTTTTCCTGGGACAAAGAAAACACTGTCTCCAAATTCTCCATAAAATGTATGTATTTGAAACACGGCTGTGCAATACGTATTTAAGATTGTTTGGGGCTAAAGATAGAACTAATAACAGATGTCTAACAGAAGGATTTTATATTCTGAAATTCTAACACTGGAGTTAGAAGCCAAAATACAGTTTACTTTAAATAGACTCTTCTAACAGAAAGCTGTAAGAGAAAAGGAGACACTCCTTTCTATAGTTGGAAAGGTAAACATCTCTGAAGTCCCGGTGCCTTAAGGGTTTTATTTTGTCCACTATTCTAAGGCTGCGATACTTTGATATTCATAGGAAGAAAACTGAGTACTCTTTTGCTCTTTGTCAAACTTCAAATATAATATGATTTGATTATTTATAATCTATTATTATCAGATCTGAAAAAGTCCTTAGAAAACCTGTGTATTCTGACAACAGTTTTTTAGGTACTGTTGAGAGTCAATCCAAATTTCCAATATCATGTTACCTTCAATCCTGGAAAAATCAGTTCTAGCAGAGATATTTTAGGTCGTGGAGCTACATAAATTTGCTTCAACTTACTACAAGAGACTACTGATTAAATCAATCTGTGAGCCCTGTAAAATGCTTTTTTAATAGCAGCTATAGAATTTCCTGACTGCACACTACAGAAGGAAGTTTGGAAACTTTGCATTAAAAAGAGAGCTACTTGGAATTAGTAACATATATAAAATATGAAGTTAACAAATACATATATATCCTCTTTCCCTGTGTCTTCCAGTTTTTTAAACAGCATTCTTCTTTTCTATTATAAATCAGCAGATGGTTTTATGCTTTTAAATAATTTGGTTCATATCATATGCTCCAAGAAGCTTCTCAAAGACAGTAAAACATGTAAAATAGGACAGGAGTTCTTTGGTATTTTAAAAACAGTCCTGACCAATAAAGATGGTCTACTACCTTGTTTTTAAGATCTCTAATATTAACTGACAACAAGGATTTTGATCCAATTGTGACATTATAGGGAGTGTAGGAGGGAAGAAAAGGAAGAGGTAAGAACTATAGTATCTCAATATCAAAAAGCATGAGTACACAAACACTGACTAATATGTAACTGATTACATAAGGCATTTTAAAATAATTGTGATTAGTGAGTACCTAATACTAAGATCCTAAAATCAAAAATAGCTTACAATACAATGAAGAAAACCACTTCTCAAATGTCAACAACCCAAGACTAAAGAACAAATGAATGTGTTAATAAAACTACTTTTACACAGTCTGATCCTAAAATATACCAAATTCCTAACAAAACCAGTTTTTTACTTTTCCTGGTTGAAGAAGCAAAAACACATTATGTGACAAATATTAACTGTTATCTGCAAACTCTGAATAAATATAATGTTTTATTTTGGGGAAGAAAGAGTTTTCTGGGAAGATTTAAAATGAAATAACTTAACACAAACATTAATGTAAAAAATACCAGTACAAGGCTAAATAATAAATAACTCAAACAACCAAAATAATATGTTATTTTAAAATGTATCCATTTTCAATAGCATTCACATAATATTTATACTGTCTAGGAGAGGATATCTCTTACCTGTAAGTCTATAATTTCATTAAAACAATATAGACATCACTAAGGAAGCTGGCTCACAACAACTTAATTCCATGCTTAGTGTTTAACTCAGGGAAATAAGTGATTCTTTGGCAACCAGTATGAGCATATGATTTATAGCAACATCTTCCCAAACTTAAGCTTAGTAATATTACTAACAATTTTGGACAGGACTTTGACTACTCCCCTATATATTTCTATGCTGCACAGGTATATGATGTCATGTCAATACATATACACTATCATATTTTTGTAAACTATTCACACCAAACATAGAGCTTTAGTACTCAGGTTAGAAACCAATACAGTAATCCAAAAAAGCTTATATTTATAGTGACCTAAACTTGGATTTTGAAGTTTTCTATGCCTACTACCTTCACTATTTTGACTATCAGAGTGTTTCATATTTTATAATACAGAAAGTGAAGTAATTTATTTTACCAGTTTCTGGCTTTAATTTCAGAGCCTCTAAAAATATAAGTGTAATATGTTACATAAAATTTAAGGAGTTATCTAAAAGGAATTACTATTATTCTACAAATCACATGTTACAATAATTATTTAAAACCGAATCATGTCCAACATGCACATGAAAAGATGCTCAATATGGCTAATTATTAGAGAAATGCAAATCAAAACTACAATGAGGTATCACCTCATACCAGTCCGAATGGCCATCATCAAAAAGTCTACAAACAATAAACACTGGAGAGGGTATGGAGAAAAGGGAACCTTCCTACACTATTGATGGGAGTGTAAATTGATGCAGTCACTATGGATAACAGTATGGAGTTTCCTTAAAGAGTAAAAATAAAGTTATCATATGATCCAGCAATCTCACTCCTGGGCATGTATCCAGAAAAGATTAAAACTGTAGTTTGAAAGGGTACATGTACCCCAATGCTCATAGCAGCACTATTTACAATAGCCAAAATATGGAAGTAACCTAAGTGTCCACTGACAGAGGAATGGATAAAGAAGATGTGGTGTGTGTATATATATATATACACACATATATATATATGTGTGTGTATATATATATACACACATATATTCCATTTTATATGGAATATATATAATATACACATTAATTATATATAATGGAATATTACTTAGCCATAAAAATGAATGAAATAATGTCATTTGCAGCAATATGGATGGGTACAGAGATTATCATATGAAGTGAAGTAATCAAAGACAAATATATGATATCACTTACATGTGGAATCTAAAAAAGTGATACAAACGAACTTATTTACAAAACAGAAACAGACTCACAGACATAGAAAACAAACTTATGGTTACCAAAGGGGAAAGGGGGAGAAGGGAGGGATAAATTAGGAGTTTGGGATTAACAGATACACACTACTATATATAAAATAGGTAAACAACAAGGACTTACTGTATAGGATAGGGAACTATTACTGTATAGGATAGGGAACTAGAGTGAATATCTTATAATAACCTATAATGGAAAAGAATCTGAAAAAGAATACATACATGTATAACTGAATCACTTTGCTGTACACCTGAAACTAACACAACACTGTAAATCAACTATACTTCAATTTTTAAAAGACTGAATCATATGCTATGCTCAAAGGCTGAGTAATTCTATCTACCTAAAATTTGAGGAAACAAGCTCATTTACAATGTAAGACTAATCAAATTAATTAAAGGGGAGTGGTGATTATAATAAAGTACATCTTAGAAATTCTAAGGACAGTAAATGAAATAACATGGATGGGATCCACATAGCTGTACCTTAATGAAGCACCAACCTACACTTCTAAATAGCTATGAAACCAGCAGAAGATTGGACCTAACAGTCTTTGACATATGCATAGCCAAAAATTTCTTAAATGGGTCCTTTTTATATTTCAGCATTTCCAGGTTTCTGTATTTTCTTTCACATGTATGGTTTCTGTCAGCTCTTTATGTTGGCCTGGATCCTTTAATTCTGCTTCCGTATTTGAATATCTACTTCATATATAACAACAAACAGTATACATAATTTAATAAATGACCAAGAGAAAAAGGCCATATTTGTGTTCACACACCTAATATCTTTCCACGTCAAAGAGAGTGGAAATGTTATCAAAAGATATTTTCCTTTTACTATTATTATAACAGTAATAAGTAACCATTCTTCTCATGGAATTTGAATCATCTAAATTGAAATGTGTCTCATGCCACATAATATCCCATAATAATATGTTTGCCCTTACTTAATGTCAAAGATATCTGAAGATGATTTTACTTATAATAAACATAACATGGTGGAGCATTTATGCATAGGATAATATTCTGGAACAGTCTCTGAGGTCAACCTGGGCATAATTTGACTTGTGGTTGTAACTGTATCTTAGTCTAAGTACAGTGATTTCCTCATAAACATGGTCAAATCATTTTGTGGTAAAAACGAGAAAGTACATATAGTATACATGACACAGTACAGCACTAGACAGATTTTTTTATAACACTATTTAGGAGAAATGGAATGCATGTGTTTTTCAAATATAATTTTTCTAAGATCTAAATCTATTACAAAGGGATATATCTTTAAAGAAATAAAACTTTACAAATTTTTTAATATAAAGAACAGTGCACTCAAAAAAAAAGAACCCAGTGATCATTCCATTCACTATCTTTCCACAGTTTTCTTGAACTCCTCTTTTGAACTCAATAGCATCTGTTGGATAATATTATAATTCCCTATGGAGTAAGAAACCAGAAGTTATCTATAAATTTCCATGGACGGTTTTACAGCTCATTATAGAGTAGGGAAGTAGATAATACCTATACATTGTCAAGATAAAGTTAAGGGACTTCTGTGGTGGCACAGTGGTCAAGAGTCCACCTGCCAATGCAGGGGACATGGGTTCGAGACCTGCTCCAGGAAGATCCCACATGCCGCAGAGCAACTAAGCCCATGCGCCACAACCACTGAGCCTGTGCTCTAGAGCCCACAAGCCACAACTACTGTGCCTGTGTCCCAAAACTACTGAAGCCCTTGTGCTCTAGGTCCTGTGTGCTGCAACTACTGAGCCCACATGCTGCAACTACTGAAGTCCACGAACCTAGAGCCCGTGCTCTGCAGCAATAGAGAAGCCACCACAATGAGAGAGCACGCGCACTGCAACCAAGAGTAGCCCCTGCTCGATGCAACTAGAGAAAGCCCACATGCAGCAACGAAGACCCAATGCAGTCCCCCCCAAGGAAAGATAAAGTTAATATCTATATAAGACCAGCTATATTAATAAATAAAGATGGTAGCTACTTAAGTGATATATCACAGAGACTCTGTGAAAATGTTTCCTCAGCAATGCCTAAAATTCCACCATTAAAGATTACTTATTCTGTCTTAAACTATACTTAAAATATAATTACTAATGGGTAAGGTAACACTTTAAGCACTGGAAATAATATAATAGCATAAATAAATTAATTAGTTCTTTTACTGACAGCATACTTTGGTAGGAGATGGATGAAAAAAATCAAGACATAGAATAGAGAACAAGAATAAAGAAGATGAATTTCACCTACTATCAATTTTGAGACAGCCCAATCTGCATATTTAGATTAGATATTTGACACATAAGAGAGGTACTTCTATTGGGATATGTGTAAGAGAGATAAAATGTAAAGAATATACTAACATTCAGAAGTATAATAGAGTGTAATCAAATGAGATGGCATACAAAATATTTAACAAAGTGCTTGAGACTAAAAATTGGTGATGATGGTAATGATGATGGTACAGTTTCTGCTGTTATAATTATTACAAGATTAACTTGAATGTTGAATGTAATTGCAAGAAAACAAAATGTTTGGCTTACTTTTCATTTCTTGACAGTTTTGTAAGTTTATCTTAATATGTTAAAATCTTTAAAGTGAAACCACTCCTATTCAACACAGTTTTGGAAGTCTTAGCCACGGCAATCAGAGAAGAAAAAGAAATAAAAGAAATACAGATTGGAAAAGAAGAAGTAAAACTGTCACTGTTTGCAGATGACATGATACTATACATAGAAAATCCTAAAGATGCCACCAGAAAATTACTAGAATTAATCAATGAATTTGGTAAGGTTGCAGGATACAAAATTAAAGCACAGAAATCTCTTGCATTCCTATGCACACTAACAATGAAAGATCAGAAAGAGAAATTAAGGAAACAATCCCATTTACCATCACAACAAAAAGATTAAAATACCTCAGAATAAACCTACCTAAGGAGGCGAAAGACCTGTACTCAGAAAATTACACAACAATGATGAAAGAAATCAAAGATAACATAAACAGATGAAAAAATATACCATGTTCTTGGATTGGAAGAATCAATATTGTGAAAATGATTGTACTACCCAAAGCAATCTACAGATTCAATGCAATCCTTATCAAATTACCAATGGCATTCCTCACAGAATTAGAACAAAAAATTTTACAATTTGTATGGAAACACAAAAGACCCTGATAGCCAAAGCAATCTTGAGAAAGAAAAATGGAGCCAGAGGAATCAGGTTCCCAGACTTCGGACTATACTACAAAGCTACAGTAATCAAGACAGTATGGTACTGGCACAAAAACAGAAATATAGATCAATGGGACAGGATAGAAAGCCCAGAGATAAACCCATGCACATATGGTCACCTAATTTATGACAAAGGAGGTAAGAACATACAATTGACAAAAGACAGCCTCTTCTATAAGTTGTGCTGAGAAAACTGGGCAGCTACATGTAAAAGAATGAAATTAGAACACTACCTAAGACCATACACAAAAACAAACTCCAAATGGATTAAAGAACTAAACGTAAGACCGGACACTATAAAACTCTTAGAGGAAAATGTAGGAAAAACACACTTCGACATGAACCACAGCAAGATCTTTTTTGACCCACCTCCTACAGTAATGAAAATAAAAACAAAAATAAACAAATGACCTAATGAAACTTAAAAGCTTTTGCACAGCAAAGGAAACCATAAACAAGATGAAAAGACAACCCTCAGAATGGGAGAAAATATTTGCAACCAAAGCAACAGACAATGGATTAATCTCCAAAATATACAAACAGCTCATGGAGGTCAATATCAAAAAAACAAACAACTCAATCAAAAAATGGGCAGAAAACCTAAATAGGTATTTCACCAAAGAAGACATACAGATGGCCAAGAGGCACATGAAAAGATGCTCAACATCACTGATTATTAGAGAAATGCAAATCAAAACTACAATGAGGGGGCTTCCCTGGTGGCGCAGTGGTTGAGAGTCCACCTGCCGGTGCAGGGGATATGGGTGCGTGCCCCAGTCCGGGAGGATCCCACATGCCGTGGAGCGGCTGGGCCCATAGGCCATGACCGCTGGGCCTGTGCGTCTGGAGCCTGTGCTCCGCAACGGGAGAGGCCACGGCAGTGAGAGGCCCGCGTACCATAAAAAAAAAAAAAAAACTACAATGAGGTATCACCTCGCACCAGTCAGAATGGCCATCATCAAAAAATCTAAAAACAATAAAAGCTGGAGAGGGTGTGGAGAAAAGGGAACCCTCTTGCACTGTTGGTGGGAATGTAAATTGATACAGCCTCTATGAAGAACAGTATAGAGGTTCCTTAAAAAACTAAAACTAGAACTACCATATGACCCAGTAATCCCATTACTGGGCCTATACCCTGAAAAAAACATAATTCAAAAGGACACATGCACCCCAACGTTCATTGCAGCACTATTTACAATAGCCAGGACATGGAAACAACCTAAATGTCCAATGACAGATGAGTGGATAAAGAAGATGTGGTATGTGCATACAATGGAATATTACTCAGCCATAAAAAGGGACGAAATTAGGTCATCTGTAGAGATGTGGATGGATCTAGAATCTGTCATACAGAGTGAAGTAAGCCAGAAAGAAAAACAAATATTGTATATTAACACATATATGTGGAATCTAGAAAAATGGTACAGATGAACCTATTTGCAGGGCAGTAATAGAGATGTAGACATAGAGAATGAACATGTGGACACAGGGGGGGAATGGAGAGGGTGGGACAAATTAGGATTGACATATATACACTACCATGGGTCAAACAGCTAGTGGGAACATGCTATAAAGCACAAGAAGCTCTGCTCAGTCATATAGCTGATTCACTTCATTGTAGGGCAGAAACTAACACAACATTGTACAGCAATTATACTCCAATAAAAAATAAAATAAGTTTATCACATTTTGGCCATATGTCATGAAAACATAAAGCATGTTCTTCTAAGTAGTGTGAGGTAGAAGACAGACAGCAGAAATATCTACGTAGTAAGGAAAAGGATCTTGGATTTACATTCAAAGGAGCTGGGCTCAATTCTTTATCACTTTCAACTATGGGATTCTGAGCAAGTATTTTAATGTCACTGAGCCTCGTTCTCCTCACCCATATAATAGTGTCACTGTCCTATTCTATCTTCAAGAAATATTGCAAAGCTCAAAGAATAAAATGCTTTAAAAGGATATTAACATTCTGGTGAGATTTGTAATCCTTTAGTATTATAATCAGGATTTTAATTATACACACCAAAGTTTTAGAAAAGCTGTTATTAGAGACAATTTTCTTCCTCACAGAGTAGAGAGCAGAGTATAGCACAGAATGTCTTACCCTAATAAATATCTTTGAATTGTAATAAAAAACAGCACAAGTGAAAAGCAGGTGGCTAATTAGCTATACCAACACAGCCAGGATAACCCGAGGATGCTTTTTCTGAACTACAGTTTTCTCATTTGTTAAATAATGGAGTATTAGATAATGTCAAAATTTCCTCCCATCTCTGAAATTATTATATTATCTGGAAGAATTTACTTCACTTGATTTTTTTTAACATGAAAATATAAGAAACTAGTTTCTGAGCTAACATCTGAAGCAGGCATTTTAAAAACCTCTAAAACATGAGGGTGAATAGTGCTATCATTAGTGTTTTACATTGTTCATGTATTTCCTGTGACATTTTAATTTTAGCACCTTGTCATGGGGATAAAGGTCTCTCCCACTGGTATATTAAATGGTTTAGAAGTGTTACATTTCGAGTTACTTTTTAATCTAAATACTCCTTCACATTCTCAGGTATTACGGGATAGGCTGTTAAAGTGGCAAATTTTAAACTCTGTTGAATGAGATGGATTGTGGATAACAAGAACAACTACATTTGTAGTCTAACAGGTGAGAAATATGCATATAATTAGATTATACTCCTCTAAACCGTACCTCATAAAACAAGAATCAAATTACCTGTCTTCCCTTAAGACCCCTCTTTCCACGGATCCCAGGAGCACCCTAGAATATGAAAAAGTCAAAAGTAAATATTTGTTCTCTTCTTCGATTGGGTTGCTTGGTTTTTTGATATTGAGTTGTATAAGCTATTTATATATTTTGGATATTAACTCCCTGTCAGTCATATTATTTGCAAATATTTTCTCCCATTCAGTAGGTTGTTTTTTTGTTTTGTTGATGGTTTCCTTTGCTGAGCAAAAGTTTTTAAGTTTAATTAGGTCCCATTCATTTATTTTGGCTTTTATTTCTTTTGCCTTAGGAGACAGATCTAAAAAAACATTTTATTTTTGCATCTGTGATTTATGGCAAAGAGTGTTCTGCTTATGTTTTCTTCTAAGAGTTTTATAGTTTCAGATCTTACTTTTAGGTCTTTAATCCATTTTGAGTTTACTTTTGTATATGGTGTGAGGAAATGTTCTAATGTTCTTTCACATGTAGCTGTCCAGTTTTCCCAGCATCCAAAGAAGACATACAGTGGGCTACCACGCACATGAAAAGACGCTTTACACTGCTAATTATTAGAGAAATGCAAATCAAAACCACATGAGGTATCACCTCAAACTTGTCAGAATGGCTGTCATCAAATAGAACACAAATAACAAATGTTGGCGAGGATGTGGAGAAAATGGAACCCTCCTACACTGTTGGTGGGAATGTAAATTGGTGCAGCCACTATGGAAAACAGTATTGGTGTTCCTCAAAAAACTCAAAATAGAACTACCATATGATTCAGCCACTTCACACCTGGGTAAATATCTGGGAAAAATGAAAACACTAATTTGAAAAGACTCAGGCACCCTGATGTTCATAGCAGCACTATTTACAATAGCCAAGATATGGAAAGCAACCCTAGGGTCCATCAACAGATGAATGGATAAATATATCCATACATGTGTATATATATATACACACACATATGGATATATGTGCTTGTGTATATACACACACACACGCATATACACATACACACAATGGAGTATTACATGCCCATAAAAAATGAAATTCTGACATTTGCAGCAATGTGGATGGATCTAGAGAATATTATGCTTAGTGAAGTAAGTCAGAGAAAGATAAATACTGTGTGATAATTCCACTTATATGTGGAATCTAAAAAATGAAACACACAAATATATATGGCAAAACAGAAACAGACTCACAGATACAGAAAACAAACTAGTGGTTATCAGGGGGGAGAGAGAAGGATTGAGGGGCAAGATAGGGGTATGGGATTAAGAGATACAATTTACTATGTTTAAAATAGATAAGCAACAGGGATATATATTCAACAGCACAGGGAATTATAGTCATTATTTTTTAATAACCCTTAATGGAGTATAATCTATTAAAATACTGAATCAAGATGCTGTGTACCTAAAATTAATATAATATTGTAAATCAACTATACTTCAAAAAAGTAAATATTTGTTGAATCAATTAATGAGTTATTTTTTCTCAACCATCAATTTATGAAGTATGCCAAAGGGAAAAATAAGTTATCCTTTAAACTGGTGTGATATTCAGAAAAGCTTCAATGTATTATTTTAACTCAAGTGGCCCCTTTCCTTCTTCATAACAAAAATTCTGATTTTATTCAGAAATCCATCCCATCTGTATTTCCAAATGGGATCCTGCCATTCCTCTGGTGATAGTTATTTGTCCAGAGGTGGCATGCAACCAAAGTTGGTACAACCAGACAAACAGGAAGTCTTATTTTCTGTACCCAACAGACAATTACCTCCTCTCTGTCTCCCTGTCTCTGGCTGGACATAAACAAAGACATATTTAGCCCTTGCACTGGGAATCTTGCAATCATATGAGAAACCAGCCTTAGGATAAAGCCAGCATTAGTCAAGGCAAAGCAGAGAGAAGGATAATGATATCACTGTGCTCAGGACCATATTGTGCCTAGATCCCACCTAACCTATGGGTTTCTGGTCATAAGAAGCAGCTGTAGGGCATAGTACTTAAGTACTCAGTCTTTGGAGCCAGAATATCTATGTTCAAATCCTGGCTCTGCTCTTACTACCTATATACAGTCTTAGGTAAGTGTGTCTCTCTGTATGCCTCATTTTCTTCATCTATAGTGAGAAAAATAATACTACCTATCTCACTGGGTGTTGTGAGATTAAAGGAGCTAATTCGTATGTGGTATTTGCATAGAGCCTTGCATATAGATGTAACCATTCAATAAATCATTTGCTGTTATCATTATCATCATTTATTTTAAATTTCCTCATTTTGAAGCCAATTTGAAATGGGATCTTCTGTCACTTGCAGTCCAAAGTGTACTAACTGATAAAATCCTTTGAGACTTATAATCACTTTTATAAGCCTTAGGGACTAAGAAATATGTCAGAACCATGTAGCTTGGGGTTTTTGTATATACAGACAAGTTAGCAGATATCAATGGTTAAAGTAATCCGTTTACTTCAATTCAACAGTGTTTAATAAATATTTATCTAATATTCTCTATTGAAAAAAGAGTCCAAAGATGAGCAATATGACTCATTTCATGAGGGTTTCATGCATCTTTACATAATATAGCCAAGCATTTAAGAAAAATAATTATTTTCTAAAACTTTAGTAGCTTCAGTAAATCTCAGCAGAAAACCTAAGGATAGTGCAGATAGAATTATATAAGAACTTTTTCATATATACATGCATGTGTATATTATTGACTTCCAGAAAGAACTTTTTCTTCCCATTTGTTTTCAGGAGTGATTAGAACATTATTTTCTTTGGCTTTTCTCTACTTAAATATTTCATAACATAATAAGACCACCCAGTTAGCTATACTATTCACGGTTTTAGTGAGAATTTTGAAGTAGCCTAATAATATTAGGACATGGTACCTATAATAGGCAGAATATCACAAAAGGGTCTCATATTTATGATTTGAGACAATCTTGATATATTCATATAAACTAGTCGAAATTACTGAGTATGATTATAGGCATTGTGCCTATTGATAGCCAGTGTCACAGGGATCCTTGAATTCAAGATGATGACATTTTGCAAGGACACATAACTTTCGTTTATTTATTACATCAGTTACTAGAAATAACTTCATTCCAACAGGTCAGGGAAGGATTGTATCATAAGCAGCACAGTAATTAACAATGTAAACTATATATACTCCTTTGGGTCTATAAGAAGCAGTTCAATTCTTTGCATGATAGATTGGAAACATCATCTGTAAGTCTGCTGTATTACATAGTAGTTAAGTGGCTTAGTTGTAGGATCACACTGAAGATATTGTTTGCAAGTGAAAGAAATGACCTGTGCGCTCACCACAGGAATATCTTCACCTCTTCTCACCATAGACAACTAAACATTTTGATTGTCATTACAGCACATGTAAACTCTGAATGTTTCTTCTCTGTGGAGGCATTCACAAGTAACTACAAGAAAATGTGATTTAATTCACTCACTCAAAAAACTATACATTTGAAATATTCATCTAGCAAAGAATGATCAGATTTATTTTCATTTGCAAAAATCAGTTTCCAGACATGAAAAAAAATTTGCCCGAACAGCACTTGTATAATAATAGAGTTAAATGCTAAATTTGGAATATGATTGTTTTCAAACCTGAGAATATGCTAATATTGTTTGATTCTACTTTTTTTTAAATTAATATTGACAGTGTAGATGAAGAAATGCAGCTAGAAATCACTGAACCGCATATGGCACTGAAAACTAGATATGACGAAGATGGAACGCCAGAACTCTGTATGTACCTTCGTTAATTTTTATAAGTATAACAAAATATTTGGCAAAGATTCTACTTTATTCACAAGTACCTACATTTATGAACAGCTATCTTCCACTATTAAACAAACAAATATATCTTTTGAAGTTGATTTATTACACATTGCATTGTAAAATACAAACCCTGCCAAGAGTTTCTACTCAAATTAAAGATCAACTACAAAATAAAATTTTCATAATTAGATAATATCAATTTGTGTTTTTTAAAAGTTAAATTTAAAGTTGCTAACCATAAATATTTATATCACCTCACTTACCTAGAACACAATTCAGTAAAATTTAAGAGAGTTTAATTATAATTCTGGTAGGTGACTTTTCTTAAAGCTGGCTTGTTTCACTGCCCGACATCTGGGTTTATGAGCCCTGTTATACTTTATCCTAAGTATATCACGTTAGAAATAATATTTGAAGGAAATAGACTTACTCTTTCTCCTTCAGGTCCCAGTTGTCCTACTTCTCCAGGAGAGCCAATGAAACCCTTAAAGTAAGCAAATAATCTTTGTATTATCTCACTTAAATATTCACCCTGTAAATAATTCTAAATAGAGATACTTAAAATTTATTCCTAGTAATATGAAATTATAAGGCATAACAGTTTGGATAATCTTGTGTCTTTTCTTCTAGAAATTACAGTTCAATCTTTTCATTAAAAAAAAAAGTAGGAAATGTAACTTAAGGCATAGTGGCTAATAAAAATCAACAAGCCCAAAATTCTTTTCTACATTGAATATTACAAAGGGCAGAAGACACAGATATACAATTAACTAAATTGTAAGGCAGAATGGAGGTATCCAAGAAAAAGAAGTATGGAGGAGGAAGAGATTCATTCCAATGTGGCAGGAGGTAAAAGCAGTCAGAGGAGGTTTCAAAGGAGACTGGCACTTGAGATAGGCCTGTGGAGTAGATAGAGTCTTGATAAGCAGAGGATGGAGAAAGAACGCTCCAACCAGCACTACAGTAAGCAGAGACAAGATAGAGAGGACTTAGGGAGCGTTTGTAAATGGTTAACTGACAGTTTCTTACATGTAAGATGCTTTGGAGAGAAGCAGACCCATTGTGCCCTCAGGGAGATTCCAATAGGTCTGAGAAACAAGGAGTAAAATAACAATTGAAGCTACTTTATACTACCATACTTTAGTTAGATCTCACCTGTGGCAAATAATAACCTGTTTCATCAATTTAATAAAGTGTATAGTAGTTTAGAGAATGGATTAAGGAGAGCCTTAAATTTCAGACTAAGAATTTTAGACTTTATAGTTTAGATTAAGAAGCTACTGGACTTTGGGGGAGTGTGGTAGTGCCCTGATGTTAAGCTGTTTTTCTAAAATATTAATCTGTGGACAGGATACAGAATACACCCAAGACAGGAAACACTGAATGTAGGAAAATGTGTTAGAATGCTGTTTCAATGGTCCAAATTTGAAGGAATATGAGTCTGGGTCACTCATTCACAAAACATCATTTTAGTGCCCACTGTGTGCCAAGAATTGGAATTATAAAAATGAATATGAAAATCAGTGCCCTCAAGGAGTTCATAGTTTATTAGGAAAAAGAGTCATACAATTGTAATATCATAAGATAATTGTGACATGATTATGTGATGTGATAAATACAAGATATAGAAGCTTTGAAGGCAGAATGACCAACTTTGCCTAGAGGGAAGATTTAGGAAAGTTTTACAGAGGAGGCAACATTTAAGCTGAGTCTTGAAGGAAAGGAAAGGCATTTTATGCAGGGCTAACAATGTGTCATCAATCAATCAATCAATCAAAATAAAATGACATGGCATTTTCACAGAATTGCAAATAGTTCTGCGTGATTGGTAGGCAAGAGTGGGGGTTGGAAAGGCAACAGTGGCTACATCATGAAAAGTCTTTTATGTGATGATGGCAAGTTTGGGATTTATACTGAGCATTCAAAAAAATTTAGACAGAGTTTTGATATAATCAAATTTGCAGTTTATAGAATTCATTTGGATTACAGTGGTTCAACTGGTCTTTGTATCTATCTCTAGGATTGAGGCAAAGATGATTCTAAGGTTTATACTGGACTGATAAGCAAATGGTAACCACTGATAGAAATATGGAAAACAAATAGGAAAGCTAATAGTTTAGTAGAAAGAGGATGAGTTCTGTTAGTCATTTTGAGATTGTGGTGATGATGCATTTAAATTTAATTATCTTGGCAAGGAGGTGGAGATGTGGGACTCATAGAAAGAGCTCATACAGTGATGTAAGATTTGAAGGGCAGATGGGTCAGAAGACTTAAGGGTAGAATAGAGCTCTTAGGAGGAAACAAAGAGAAATTTCCCTGAACCACTGAGAGGCTGAACTGGATGGAGATGGGAGAAGAAAAATGGTTTTATGAACACAGAGGAAACCCAAGGTATAAAAGAACTTGAAGAAGAGATACAGGAGGCCATTTTGACTAAATTCGGAAATAAAGTCTACTTATTTTGACTTAGAGAATGGGTGCCTTTTCAGAGTAAATTTTTCCATAATAGTATACATTAAGAAAGAACTCAGGTTTTGAAAAAGTAAATGTCATTTGTACACCTAGAACAGCTTTATTCACAATAGCTAAAAGGTGGAAGCAACCCAAATGTTCAACAGATGAAAAGACAAACAAATGTGGCATATACATACAATGGAATATTATTCAGCCTGAAAAAGTAAGGATATCTTGACGCATTCCACAAGGTGGATGAATCTCAAAGACAATCATGCTAAGTGAAATAAGCCAGTCATAAAAGGATAGATATTATATGATTCCACTTAAATGAAGTACATAGAGTAGTCAAACTCATAGAGACAGAAAGTTGAATGGTTGCCAGGAGCTGGGGGGAAGGGAGAATGGGGAGTTACTGTTCAATAGATATAAAGTTTCAGTTTGGAAAGATGAAAAAGTTCTGGAGATGGACGGTGGTGATGGCCGCACTGCAATGTGAATGTACTTATTGCCTCCCACTATGGACTGAATGTTTATGCCCCCTCAAAATTCAAACATTGAAGCCTAATCCCCAAAACGATGGTATTTGGAGGTGGGACCTTTGGGAGGGAATTAGATCATGAGAGTAGAGCCCTCATGAATGGGATTACTGCCCTTCTAAAAAGAGATATGAAAGAAATATGATTGCTCTCTCTGCCACATAAGGATACAGCAAGAAGGTAGCAGTCTACAAGCCATGAGGTGGGCCCTCATGAAACACTGGATCTGCCTTCCCAGACTGAAGAACCGTGACATATAAATGTTTGTTGTTTAAGTCACCCAGTCTATGGTAATTTTTATTATAGCAGCCTGGACTATGACACCAGTGAACTTACATTTAAAAATAATTAAAATGGTGAATTTTATATTAAATATGTATTACCACAATATTTTTTTTAAAAGTAAGTGTCTCAGGAATCATTTTCAAGTTCCCTGGAATAAGAACTATGGGAAGCATTTAGTTCCTGAGGGTGAAAGCTAGTTGGGTGTTACCACAGTAAGACAAGCACTTTTCTTCGACAAGGAAAAACACCTTTAAAACTCCTATGTTCTACAGAGTGTATGAATGAATAAGCAAAACATAAAATAAAAGAGAAAAATAGTTTCCTTCTAATTAACTTTAATGATAAAACATCTATAATTTGTTTGCTTGAAAGCCAAGCATCTGAAGGATGGAGAAGGTTTCTTTTAAAATGAAGCATCCAAAAGTATTTCTGATACCAAAACATTTACAATTATGATGACAAGCTACATGTACTTTCAGAAATATCAACTACAGGTGGCCTCAAGTTTAAAAACAGTTAACTTCTGTTTTAATATACACAAATGGAGTTTTGCTTATAAATAAAAAGAGCAAACACCCTAACTGATGTACACTTCTCAGTAAACTAAATACTCAACTGAAGACTCAGGAGCTAAACCTCTACTCAACAAAGTCTGCACAGAGTACCAGCACAACATTTTACAAGTAAAGATACAGGCTCCGGACGCGCAGGCTCAGCGGCCACGGCTCACGGGCCCAGCTGCTCCGCAGCATGTGGGATCTTCCCGGACCGGGGCACGAACCCGTGTCCCCTGCATTGGCAGGCGGACTCTCAACCACCGTGCCACCAGGGAAGCCCACAAGTAAAGATTTTAAAGGGAACAATGCTATGAGTAATTACGTAGGTGTTTCATAAAGGTTTTTTGATAATTATTATGCTGATTCTAACAGAAATAAAATGTCAGCTGCATCCACCAAAGAAATCATATGGGGTTGTGGTCATTCTCAAAACACTACCACTAAATTGGAGTTTAGTAGGTAATGAAACAAGGAACATAAAAAATAATAAGGGACTTCCCTGGTGGTCCAGCAGTTAAGACTCCACGCTTCCAATGCAGTGGACTCGGGTTTGATCCCTGGTCAGGGAAGTAAGATCCCACATGCCATACAGCCAAAAAATTAAAAAAAAAAAATTAAACAAAAAGCACATATGTGTTTGCTTTTTTGGACTGAAGGTTGTATATCCAGGTAGAGGCAATTTTGTGTCACCAGCAGGGCCACTAAAAGGTCGGGGGAGGCCTACATACTTCTACTTTTTGAGCCACCTAGCACGTTATTACACAAAGAAACACCAAAGGAGGGTTACAAAATGATTTATTTTAAACAGTTACATTTTTTAAATAATTATCTTAACACCAAAAAATGCAGTCAAACAATGGAGCCAGTCAAAAGGTAATTTATCATGATTTATAAAAATATTAATTCATATTGTATAGCATGTGGTATAGACCAGTAACAGGACCCAAATTAAATGAAAAACAATCCTGTCAGTGTGATTTTATGATTTTTGTCTTTTTAACCATATTTGGAGTTAATGTCTAAAGTCTACATTTGAGACTCTTCGTGAATATGAAACATAGAGAAGTGAATCTTCTGACTCTTCCCTCACTCCCAAAGGAAAAATAAAGGATTAAATCAATTAAATTAGTCAGAAAAGGATTAGATTTGTTTTTTTTAATGCTTTTATGAAGTCGGCCATCAAAACCTAAAAAAACTTAAAAAGGGTTACAACCTACACTATAATTGTCAGTACAAATGGGGAAAAAGGCAACAAAAGGATGTATAATATAGTACAAAAATGATATAAAGAAGAATTAGAAAAGTTATAGGAATCACTGAAGCAAGATGAGAAAATGTAGTAAGAGAAAACTGCACAGTGCCAAGTAACAGGTCTAGGAGTTTAGCTCACATGCAGAAGAAACTCCCAAATTCTAATAATAATGATAAAATCTGCATAGAAAGTGCATGTCATGTGCTAGGCACTGTGCCTTAAGAATATTAATTAAGCTCAGGTAGTTGTCATAACCACCTAAAGGTAGGTTTCATTATCACCTTTTAATAAGGTAAGAAAAATGAGGCACAGAAGGGTTGAACGACATCTAAGGTCACAAAGCTAGTAAACAAGGGGTTAAGAAAAAAAAAAAAAAGCTGTCCTTGTCGAGCTCCAAAGCCCATGTTCTTTGTCCACTAATCTCTTCTTGCTTTCCAAATCCAAGTCAATATGTGCTTTCAGTGCAGTTTCTAATAAAGAATACATGACTTTTCCCTATTATGTTTTCACTTAATGCAAGGGTGGAGACAGCATGGGATACTAAAACAGTACAGAGCTGAAGGTGAGAAAACGCTGGTTTGAGTTCTGCTATGACTTTGTCAAATCATGTCGGTTCCATACCTTACTGTTTTCTCATCTGTAAGATGGAGACAATACATGTGTTCTGCTACTTCATAGGATTGATAGCAAAAGAAATATGAAGTATTTGAAAATGTTTAAGAATTTTTCTTAAATTAAGGCATCATTATAGTACATATTGTCTAAATACTTTTTGTTTTCCTTATTTCAAAAAGGTATTTAAGATAATATAAGGCAGATGTAGATTCCAGAAAATAACTGGCTTTAAAAATAGAGAATTTAAAAAAAAATTTTAGTTTACTAATTTTTCCTAGAACCAGCTTTGATTTTAATTTGTGGCACACAACATAACACATCACAGTAATTTTTTTTGTTTTACTCCCTTAATGATTAAAAGTGGCTAACAACTTCTTTAACGGTTGGAAGTGCAATGGTATATGCTTGAATGTGATAAGCCTATTTCTTTCTCTGCAGATATTTCTTTACTCCAGATAGTTTTTGTATTATTATCTCAGCCTTGAGTGCGAATTTTTTGCCTCTTCATATTTCTTTCATCGTTATTTCTTAGGTCTATATACGTCTACACATAAATAATACTACAAATGAGAGCATATTTTCAACATACCAGACATTTTGCTAGGAGCTAGCAAAATAAATGATGTAGATATAGGAGCTATCAAAGAATGATGTAAAACCTACCACCATAAGACTGCTCTCTATGGCCTTAACAGTGAAAATATCTATTTAATAAGTGTGTTTCTTTCCAGGCTAAACCTGCATTACATTCAAAGTTTCTATGGAAGTGTGAAGGTAAGTATTTTGTACACTTCATTCTACTCATATGCAAGCATACTTAACAAAATGATGACAATGCTTACTTACTCGTCCACCTTCAGGTCCTGGATTACCTTCTGGTCCAGCTAAACCCTAGTGTGAATAAAAGGCAACATCATCATACTACAGTACTTTTTAAAGAGCTGTAGATAAATAGATTAATAAAAAGGGCATATAAAATGTATCATTTCACAAGTATAACCTTCAGAACTCTGTATACTTAATGAAGACTATATATATTCAAGGAATTTTAGAATTTCAGAACCAAAAGAGGCACTGTATATAATCTATACACGAATATATTTTAGATATCTAAATAAAGTAGATTAACACATTGTCAGTAACAAAAATTATTTTTTACGTTATTTCTTATTGGAAAACTGTGTTCTTTTAAAACACTTCTAATTAACTTATCTAAAATACATTTTAGATATATAAAAAGTATATAAAAAATAGAAAGAGATATTTTATATAAATGTAGTTTTCTAGTATGCTAAGTGAATAATTAATTTCAAGAGTAAGTAATCAATTCATGAAAGCCTAAGAAAGAAAATTTGTTCTCTTATTAATCTACATGAAGTAGCTAGAGAAAGTTAGAAATTAGAGGGAAATAAATACGAAATGATTAGAATGAATTTTCACAACAGTATACGAAGACTTGAATCCAGTTCAGATAAAAGTATTCAGATAGTGGTATGTGTAGCGTTGCCAACTGTGTCCCAAGTGTTTATAGTTGTATTATTAAAAAATGTTGCTTATCATATAGAGTCTTAACTCATACCATTACTTCGTTTTAGTCAGTGGCAGTACTGTAAAATCAGTAGCAGGGCTGTTTTAACATTTTATTAGCACACTGGGCATTTTAACTTAGAAGGTTCCATTGTATATTACTCACATCAAACCTGTTTAAAAATCCTACTCTCATTTTAAGCAAAATTTCCTGCAGTAAAATTTTTGAAGGATTTTTACAATTTTGATATTAGAATTTTTGGAATTATTTTGTTATGAGTAATTCATTATTTAATAAAAGTAAACCAATTATCATTTGAACATTAACTCTTGAAATCAGAACATACAATGTATTAACCAAGAGGAACATAAAAACAGAAGTTTAAATATAGTTACCTCACCTGCCTGCCAGGGTAACCACGTGAACCAATATTACCAGTGAATCCTGGAATCCCCTAAAATGAAAAATAATAAAACAGTACAACAAAGTCAAAAGAAACCCAAGGAAACAAAATTGGTGCATTCATAATACCCAAGTTTGGAAAGAATATTTTTTCCATATAAAAATACTAAGGGTCCTGCACATTGCTTATCTGATTGAAGTCATCTATTTAAAATGAAAATGAGATAAAATGGCTAAAAAAAATAAACACATTACATTAGGGACCTAAATGAGACATTGATTATTAGTAATGATAAATCTAGGGTGGAAGAATCCAGTGATACATAACCTTTAAAAAACATATTAGAGAAAGTTGGTACGTTTCATAATAACCAGTATCTTTATGGATTTAACTCCTTCTTGTCTCAGTCATCCTGCAACTCTCCTTAACTATTGGAGCATGAGCTCCAGAAGATAAGTAAATGGATATTAAGTGGTAAATATCTGTATCATGACATAGGTCTATCTAAATATTCACATAGCAACTTTGGATGGGAAATTCATTTTGCACTGACAACTTTGTATGCCTGATTTAAAACAAGGATTGCTCAAGGAAGGCTGATATATGGAGTCTCAAAGGCATAAGAAAGGAAACTTGCTGCAGAACTGTGTGGAAAAGTGAGAAGAAATACCTCCACTCGCTGTTACTTTCTTCCATTGATATATCATTCATTCATTCATTCATTCAGTTTATTCAAAGTTTAGGTCTGTTAAATTTTGTCAACCAAGGAAATACCAGAAGAATATGTGTTGAGCTGTCTTTACTTAACCAAAAATGGTGACAGCAGTGATAAATTTCATAGATTCTTTATTATGTAAAATTCATTTCCGGTTTGTTGTTTGGAAAAGAGATAATAAAAGACACTAGCTCTTTTGCCCCTCTGATCTGAAGTACACAGAAGAGTGTTACCTCCGGTTTAACAATAGAAATACTTTGAAATTCCTAAAATTTGGAAAATCTAGAGAAAAAACAGACCAAGAAAAAGGCAAATGGAACATCACAGTGGAAAGTTTTTACCCTCCCATTCCATTAGACTTGTAGGCTCCTAATTTGTCCTTCTCTCCACTTTTCTCAGAATCCATCTCTCAGTTTTGTTTTCTCTCATTTCTCCCTGTTGTCTCCCACTTCCTTCCCTTGCTCCAACAATTATCATTTACTTAGCACTTTTTTTTTTTTTTTTTCGGTACGCGGGCCTCTCACCGTTGTGGCCTCTCCCGTCGCGGAGCACCGGCTCCGGACTCGCAGGCTCAGCAGCCATGGCTCACGGGTCCAGCCGCTCCGTGGCATGTGGGATCCTCCTGGATTGGGGCACGAACCCGTGTCCCCTGCATCGGCAGGCGGACTCCCAACCACTGCGCCACCAGGGAAGCCCTACTTAGCACTTTTTTATGTGCCAATCCTAAGCCACCACTTTACGTCTACTTTACATCTATGAGATAGATACTATTTTCTCCATTTTACATTTGAAGAAACTAAGATACAGAGAAGTTATGAAACCTGCCCAAGATGGCACAGTGAGTAAGTAGCAGAGCCTAGATGTGAACTCAGACAATCTGACAAAAGTTGTCACATGTGTGTATGCACAAACACACATATATATACATGTGCACACATACATACATATATACATATACATACAGACACCTATACATATATATGGCAATGAACAACTTAACAGAATGTGAATAAACAGTTGCCTTCTGAGAAGTAACAAAAAATTTTCATCTACACGTAGAGAGATTATATCCTATAAATTTCAGAAACCATATTTATGTACTAGATATTACCTATTTAATATTATATATAATACATATTTTATTCCTATAACAGCATTTATTGAGCACCTATCATGTGCCAAAATTCAAGAATTTTATATGTATTATCTTATTTAATCTGCTCAAACCCTATAAGGTAGATACCATTATCCCTATTTTACAGATGTGAAAAGTAAGACATGAAGTGTTTGTCACCAGTGGGAAGTCACTCAGCTAGTAACTAGAAAGCCAGAATTTAAATCAGCAAGTCTAACTCCAGAGACCACCATTCAAGGCTGCCTCCCTAGTATAGGTTTGAAGGGCAAATAACTTAAAGTACTACTCTAGGGAAAGCCCTCTAATTATGAGACTTGCTTCAGTCTATTTACAACTGCTTCCTTTATTCCCCATCCATTTCTAAAACACACAGGCCTATATCCAGACATCCACAAAACTTTATACTTGGTTATGCCAATAGAAAAGACTGAAATAAATTTAAAAGGCTGTTTTCATTCTGTAGGTTCTGGCTAATGCCAATCACCATCCCTTTCATTAGTTTCCTAGCCAACTTAGGTTAACTGACCTCAACTAAAAAGCAATCTGTTATAAGATATAAATGAAATCTGATTTTGAACGGATTTCCATAGAGGGTGTTAAGATAACATGTAGAGATATAACACATTCCAGCTGCACAGAGAAATACACAAGAGGACACCACTGGATGATTAAATCCTGCTCTACTGGAATAACAGTAAACAAAGTCAACGAGTAAGCTTTCAGCAGTCTTATGTGGCACAAACATATTCTAAGCCAACCACACCCTAAAATCACTTGGACAACCAGAGCAGCTCAAAAGAAACTCAAAACAAAGCACTATACCTCAATTCACTCTGCATTTAAAAAATGGCTCACTTAAATCTGTAGATCGAATGGAGGAATTCAGACACAAAGTTATATCCCTACCCCTGGAAAAATCAGGAATAGTAACCCTGCCCCAATCCCACTTCTCACTCTGAGAATTAAAGCACACGCTCTGAGTCAGTCAGACTTCACTGACAGTCCCAGCACTGCCAGCATGGGTCCTCCCTATCTCTTAGTTTTTTTCATTAGTAAAATACAATAATAATATCTAGGTCACAGGATTATTGCGTAGAGAAAAGAGAACAATGTGTAAAAATATATTTAAAAGCAGGGGTAACTGCAATAATGCTTAGTGTTGTGGAGTATTAAATGAGTTAACATATGGAAATATTAAATAAATAATTATACTACTCAAACTTCCAGTTAACAGTACTACAGCTTGGCAACTAATAAAGACTCCGTAATGAAAGCTCTTATTACTAGAGCTTGCCCAGATGATATAATTACTTTCCTAAGTGTTTGCTGGCCAGTTTATAGATATCTACAAATTTTCCAGAAGGGAATGTCTCCTAGCTAATTAGTTACATTCCTCTTAATGTCCACAGTGTTTCCACAGTGAAAATGCAAAATGATTTTAGTTGTTCCTCACAGTTATCACCAATTTTGTCTTTTTACTTCTGGAAATAAATAAAATAGAAAGAACTGATTCCAATAATACATTTTCCAACCTTTAAAACTGATTTCAGACTCTTCTCAAAAGCATACCACCCTCAGAACAATGACACGTATACTAACAGAACTAGGTTATAGAACAGTTGCGAGTAAACTGGTCAGTACTGACAAATGGTCAATTTTTCACTTACTTGTGATGTGTCAGGTTTTCTTCATTGAAATCTACACAGAATTTCTGCCAAAGCAGTATTCTAGGGATTTTCTTTTCCTCCCCGGGAACTAATCTCTCCTGCCCTTCTGATTTTTTTTTCCCATAAATGCTCAAATGCTTTTCAGCACTCATATGATCTTCAGGAAACTGAGATTTTACTTGCTACAGATACATATATTGCTTGCCATGTCTAGTAATTAGCAATCTTGAAAAATTGTGCCTCAGGGACTGAATAGAGTATATTGTCCCTCTTACATGAATAAAAGAGAAAACTGGCTTTATTTCTTCATTTATCTTTCCCTCAGGGATAATCCATCACTTTTCTTTCTGGAGCTCCCTTTAGGGTTTCCTGAGGCTCTTTGCTAAATCTCCAATAACGATTTGTCACCTTAGTTAGTATCTAATCTCCTACACTTTTCACTGATTTATTCATACTGGCCTAGTATATATTCTATTGAAAACAAGAGATATGACTTTATTTCTTCCTATGACATAATGATACATTATTTTATGGTGGGAGAGAGAAGGAATAACATGATCAAAAACTAAATAGTTCCCGAACTATTTTGACTTTTACATATATGTGTATATGTAGAATGGACAACAAACAGATGTGCCATTCTAATTTGGATTGTTATTAAAATTTATTTGCATTCCTTCATGCAATGGTAGGGAACTAACAGCTGTGGATAGACTTTGGGAAACAGGAAAGCCCCTGAAACGTACAAAAAAATCAGTGCATATATGTGTGTGCATATGAGTGTGTGTGCATGCATGGATAATCCGCGGACAGGATACACAGCATTTATGAGATTCTCACAGTGGTTTATGAACAACGGAAGTTTAAGACTGCTGCAGCATGTTAGGCAGACAGTGAAAGTCAGTCTAAGATATGAAAAAAACCCACAAGATTTAATAATAAATTAGAAGTTTTTCCTGTACTAAACAGAGTAAAAAGCATTAAGAAAAATTGAAAGAGTTACACAGGGGAAAATAATCTCTCAATGGAGTTCCCTACCGTATGTCTTTTTCACTGGAGAAGATGCAAGTCTTATAAAGGAAGAATACTTACTTGTTCACCTCGGAGTCCTGGGAGCCCTGGATGTCCTTTGAGACCCTGCAAGGGTAAAGGTGAAGACATACTATGAAAAGTAACCCCATTTGAGCCAAATAACTAACCACAGTTGTCTTTCATCCCAACTTTTGGTTTTCCCATTAATACAAATGTAATTCCTACTAATCTATTTCTTATTAAGTGTAATCTTTTAAATTTAATAAAAATTTAATTTTTATTAAATAATAAATTCGCATTAGTAATTCTTAATTAATTTGGAGTGTAATTTGAATGATTTGTTATCAACTAAAATGGTTACATAGTACTGAATTTTAAAAAACAGGATCTTTTATAAAAGGCTGGCATCTAGCAATGGATCTGCTAAATTTTGCTTAAGCTTTTTAAAAGTTGGTTTTAGTTCATTAATGCTGAAACAGAATGCCCTAAGGCATAATCTGTTTGTAATTATTGAAAAACTGGCAGTTTCAGGCAGTTTCTCTAATCTAAAACATTGTCATAACATTCTATGAATGAGGGAATAAAAAGAGGCTGCTCACAGGTCCATCTGTCTAAGAAATCAGTAACAAATGTTTTATACCAATCATACCTCAATTAAAAAACAGAAATTAGTAACAAAAAATTTCCCAAATAAGAACCAAAATCAAATCTTAATTTCTATCACTAACACCCAAAGATATAAAAGAGATAATAACTTTTATCCTCTAGAAAGATATTCTATGAGCGAAAGAAAGGAAGCTAAAAGAAAGGAAAGGAAAAAAGAAATAAAGGACCCTTTGGAGCATATTTGTACAGCTCTAATCAACAATCAGTAAATCAACCTGCTGTTTACTAGATTTTGGTGTATATAAAAGAACAAGAAAAAGTTCCTTTTTAAAAGAACCTTTTAGGATTTTAAGCAAACCTCAAAAACCTGAAATAAATTATAGTTAGCTTACAAATATCAGAAACTTCAAATTAATGTACTGCAAACTGAAGATAAGTTTTGGGAGTTTTAAGATATAGAGTAACAGAGTGAAAAGAGTCACTCAGGATTAAACCCTGTCACGGAGGGTTTATGAACTTGGATTAATAAATTAGAGAAGGAAATGATACTCTGGGACAATGGGGAAATTAGAAGAGGTACCTATTTGAAAAATAAGGAAATGATTTAAGCAGGTTTTGAGGTGATAAACTTAAAACAAAAGTAAATGTTTAAGTAGAGAGGTCTCTTGGGAACCAGAGAGAAGACCAGAAATGTAAGAAGGAAAGTTGGAGACAAAAATTTTTGTGTTATCTGTATATGTAAGCAAATTTGTAACAAGGGAATAACAGAAGAAAAAGCAAGAGGGCAGAGGAACTGCCCTGTCCTCTGCGAGCTCTGTTCTTTCATGATTAGGCTATTAGAGATCAGAGACGTGGCCGTGAGAAAGGAGGGGGAAAAAGGAACGAAGGCACAAAGCAATTTCACTGAGCCACTATGTACCAGACATTGCACCAGCCACTTCCAAATACCTCACCTAATTCTATGGCAATCCTGTGAAGTAGGTATCTTCCTCATTTTTACAGGTGAGAAAACTGAGCTCTGAGAAATTAAATGATATGACCAAAGTCATGTAGGTAGTAAGGTGGAATCATGTCAGTTTGACAGTTAGATTTATCAAGAATTGAGTAACCTGCCCTTCTGTTTACTTAATATGCCTATATTTGTCTCAGACTCAAATGCAGGCTGTCCTCATTCTCATCAAATGTTCAAACGTTAACTTTAGACAACCAAGACAAATCAACAAAAGGAATTATATATCATAAATCATGGTATTATTAAAGTTACACATTTACCACTTGCATCTTATATACCCACAATTTCACTGAGTTTATATATTTTTTAAGATAGCTAAAGACCAGCCTAATTACAAAATAGAAGACGTACATTGTTCTCAGTTGTCCAAATGTTACACAAGATTCTCCAAATAAAATATCCACAAAGCTAAGTTTTTTCACTTTTAATAACGGGAAATAAGAAATGTCCTCAGCACTAAGATAGTGGTGGTGGCTCCCTCGGATGAGGCAGCAGCTCTAGAAGGATGGAGTTCCTAAGAGAGTGTCAGGAAGATGAGAAATGAGGAACCAGGGCGAGAGGTACACAGGTAGAGAAACTCTCCGCCATGGGCCTAGTTCCTTTTCTTTTTTATTAAAAACTGTGCTTATAGGGGCTTCCCTGGTGGCGCAGTGGTTGGGAGTCCGTCTGCCGATGCAGGGGGCGCGGGTTCGTGCCCCGGTCCGGGAAGATCCCGTGTGCCGCGGAGCGGCTGGGCCCGTGAGCTGTGGCTGCTGGGCCTGCGAGCTGTGGCTGCTGGGCCTGCGCGTCCGGAGCCAGTGCTCCGCAGCGGGAGAGGCCGCAGCAGTGAGGGGCCCGCGTACCAGAAACAAACAAACAAACAAACAAAAAACAACTGTGCTTATATATTTACTTACTTGTTTTTATGTCTGTGTACTGCTGAGTCTAGCTAGCTACATGCTTCCCTTTCTTTGGCCACTATCTGTTTCTCTGACCAGAGTTTCTTCCCTCGCCAGCCCTGGTGAAACAGAATGCAGTGGTGCTACAACTTCTTTAGCTTACTTTCCCTGAAGCAGTTTATAACAGTGAACTAGACATGTTGATCATAATATCCTCTGAATGTACAACTCCCTCTGGAGAGGTTCTTCCTCATCCACAGACTCTAATATAAAGGCAGCACCAAATAGTCATGAGCTCCCTCCTACTCCACCTCAGCCCCAGGAGATGGCATTCAACCTAAGGGAAGCCAATATGAAGTCCGGCCAGTAGCCTATGAGGCCACTTGGAATGGAGAGTTTTGCCTAAACAGGGTGAAGCTGGGCCAATCAAATTCTTTTTTAAATTAAGTTCAACAGGAAGGAAGGAAGGAAGGAAAGGAAGGAGGGAGGGAGGATTGATTCAGGTACTCAGCTGAAGCTGGAAAGACTGACAAAGAAAGGATAAGAGGAAGAGAAGAAAGCCAAAGTATGAGTAAAAAATTTAGAGTAAGCAGAAACTGTGCTGAGAAAGAGTTTTTGTCAGAGGAAAAGTCAGATAACACAAAAGGGCAGATGCAGAGAGAGGAGATGAGTAGCAGTGCTAATAGAAAAGTACAGTAAAAGATCCACAAACTAATGTTGCTAGATACTCAGAGCTGCTTTGAATCAGTGCCCGCCCCCGTGAGGCTAAGTCATATTACAGTACCATTTTTAGATTCCATGGGTCCCTGATTTCCCTTAATGCTGTAGAGAGGATTGAAATAATTCTCTCTTCCTTGGGATAGCCTAAGTCTCCATTCTTTGCCATCAAAAGAGCTGAAGTGAAACAAAATGGTTTTGGTTTGGTTTGGTTTACTACTAATAATAATGAAAAGACCAAGCACACTGAGCTCTAGATCCAGTTTTGCCACTAAATAGCTATATCATGAGTTTCAAAGTCTTCATCTGTAAAATGACAGCAATGAATTAAACTACTGCTAAATCTCCTTTTAATTGCCAGCATTCTGCAATTAGTTGAATCTGTTAAAGTCACTACTTTTTTTTTCACCTTTCATTGAATGAAAAACAAAGGCATTTATAAGAGTCAATTCAGGCTTTGAGGCATTGGAAGAATTCAAATAACACTGATGTATCACTGAGGTACGTATCAGAAAAAAACAGATTCAGGCTCCCATGGGCACATGACCTGAAACAAAGATGGGGACTCTGGGATGAGCAGAATGGAAAAAGAATGGGTCAGGTAAGGAGGCTATTATGAGAGTCTAGGAGAAACATGATTATACATTAGATTTGAGGGCAGAGTTAGAGATGATATATATGCCCCTTAAAGAGTTTAAACTTAAGCTCCTGAACTATTTTATTCAATGTGGTATCCCCAGTGTCTAGAACATAGTAAGTGCTTGTTAATTAATTGATGGAAAGATTTGGATGAATAAATGAATTGATGTAAAGACTTAGAGGAATCTGAGGGTTACTTGGGGGAAAATAGATTCTAAGTATTCAATATGATATCTCCATTCTCTTAATATTGAAATGAAAGGTAATAAGTGGGAGAAAAAATATCTTGTTATTTTTCAATGTAATAATATGTTACTGTAATATACTGGAGTTAGCACCACTATTGTATAAAAGCCTCCATTTATTCCCTAATTTGTGACTACAGGTCTCATTTGTTTTCTACTTAAATACTAGTCTGTAATATTTTTTAAAAACAAAGGGAATAAGTTCCTGGGAAGAATGCCTACATTCAAGCTTTGGCATAGCTCCAATCTAAGGACGTGACACTTTATTTTTAATTTTTTTTTAAATTTTTTGGCCACACCGCACAGCATGTGTAATCTTAGTTCCCCAACCAGGGATCAAACCCACGCTCCCTGAATTGGAAGCACGGAGTCTTAACCACTGGGCCACCAGGGAAGTCTCCCTGACACTTTACTTTTAAAAATTTGTTTATATTGTAGTCTTTTGAAAATACTATTTGAGTCATTATTCTTCCTATACTCACATAGGAAAAATAACAAAAAAGGCCGAGTAACTAACAATGCATGATTTTCCTCTGATAAATATACTGAAACTGATGTAAACACATTTCTTAAGGAATGCCAATAGAAAAATGTACAAGTTCTGTTTTAGAACAAATTAAAAACTCATTATAATGAGTTATAGGGTTGTTTCAACTTTTGTTGTGATGTAAATTTGCCTTGCCAAGAATTCCAGTAATAAAAAGGGTTTAGAATCTAATTTTAATATAGAGATATTAATTTTAATACTTATTGTAACAACAATTTAAACCCTAACAAATACGTTATCAACAGGTGACCACACAGGACCAAAAAAAAAAAAGAGATACAATTGAATCAAAATCAGAAATAATAAGGGATGGAAAAGAAACAAACTTCAAATATATACCTGAACTACCCTCAAGTAATTAAAATTTGGATACATAAATGTTTATCCATAAGGAAAATAGTGGTACCATTTACATATAGGGCCATCCTTGCTTTGCACAGTACTAGAGGACCATGAAACTGACCATATAAGCTGAAACCATGCCAAGCAATCTTAATAATGGGAAAAATTGCAATTGTTCTGTGACTTTTAAAAATTTTTGTCAAAATGTTTAAAAGTCTCACTGTCAGTTACCTTTGTATAGGGAAATAAAAAATATGCTAAGTATTAGTTTACTACAGTGTAATTTAAAACATTAGAAACAGTGAGAAATTAAAGTTCCATTTCTTAGAAAAAATTTATGAAGAGTAGTTTGAATAGTGCTTTTCTTGTATAAATAACCATACAGAGCAAGCATATATTCTATGTTTTGGCAAACTGTCATACTCCTTTCTAAGTGTGGGTCAGCTCCCAACATTCCATCCTTTGCACTTTCAATGTCATGAAATAGCTCCAAGAGTTCTTCTAACGTGAAGTTTTTTTGCTGTTGTAACCTCCTCTGGGATGTGTCTATCCTATTCATCACAACCCTTTCCTCTTATGTCAAAAAATTTGCCTTAAACAAAAATAATAAAAACAAGTTCGCCGCTACCAAGTTCCTCTGTCTGCATATGTAGAGTCTCTCAAATGGCAGCAGTGCCCCAGGATCAGCTATTTCTTCTATAACTCCATTTATATTTGATTCTAATTTCAATTTCTGTGTTATCACTATTTCTTTATTTCATTGTACTTTTCATCTTTGTTGACCAGTTACTTTTTTTGATTATCCATTTGTGTAAAATGCCACATGAGTTTATCAGAGAGAAGGAAGCAAGACAGCTACACACTCTGCGGTCTGTGCATGAACTAACAGATGTGTCGTGTACAATCATCAACAGATTCTGAATGAAATGTGACCGATCACTGATCTTGATGCACATTTACTATTTATGTAGTGACTTGTAAGCTGAAGAGCCAGTAGCAAAGTTTATACTTTACACAGCTAATCACAGTGTGATTAATCTGAACCATGTTGGTGGGAGACTGGTGTTATTAAACCGTGTTAAGTGAAATTTGTCTATATTGGAACCATGCAAAGTGAGGAATGCTTGTATATATGTATTGAAAAGATTCTCGATGATATAATCTCTATGTTGTCAACTTCATATATAAATGGTTTTCTTCTTTTAACAGTTCTTTCCCCCACTAAATGCGAAGGACTTATATTCACTGAGATAAAGATTTTTTCCTACAGGGCTCCCCTGGTGGTGCAGTGGTTGAGAATCTGCCTGCCAATGCAGGGGACATGGGTTCGAGCCCTGGTCTGGGAAGATCCCACATGCCGCGGAGCAACTAGACCCGTGAGCCACAACTACTGAGCCTGCGCGTCTGGAGCTTGTGCTCCGCAGCAAGAGAGGCCGCGACAGTGAAAGGCCCGCGCACTGCGATGAAGAGTGGCCCCTTGCTTGCCGCAACCAGAAGAAAGCTCACGCATGGAAACGAAGACCCAACACTGCCAGAAATAAATAAATTAATTAAATTTAAAATAAAAAATTCTGAGATTAAAAAAAGATTTTTCCTACATATGAGAAAGTATCCCCTATGGCATAAGACAACTTCTCTATTACCACTCTGCTTTTCTATCTTGGGCCTCCTTACATAAACTTTAGGTTTCAGAAAGGTAGGAGCATTTGTCTGTAGAATCCACAAAAATGCCAAAGAAATTCCGGAGACTAAATGATTTGCCTCTGGCACTCTCCTTCTTAAAATCCTTCAGTAGCTCTCTACCATATGATAAATGCTTTACCATGGCATACAAGTTCCTTTATAATTTGACCCCTGAATGTCCCTCAAACTTTATCTCCTGACACCTCCTACATAACACTCCATAATCCCAAAACAAGGAACTGCTCTTGCCTCCAAGCCTTGGTTTATGTCATCACCTGTGTGTAAACAGCATACATGTCTACTAACTATAGTATCATTAGGATAACTTGCATCCTCAAGATGCAGCTCAGGGGCTTCCCTGGTGGCGCAGTGGTTGAGAGTCCGCCTGCCGATGCAGGGGACATGGGTTTGTGCTGTGGTCCCGGAAGATCCCACATGCCGCGGAGCGGCTGGGCCCGTGAGCCATGGCCGCTGGGCCTGTGCATCCGGAGCCTGTGCTCTGCAACGGGAGAGGCCACAACGGTGAGAGGCCCGCGTACCACAAAAAAAAAAAAAAAGAAAAGAAAAGATGCAGCTCAGATGTTGCCTCTTTCCCTGTTCTCTAAAAACTCCCCCACCTCCACTGCCAAGAAGTTTAGGGATCCCTCAGCCGTTGCTATAAAAATTTCACATCTTAATCATTGCACTTGTTATAGCATAATATACTTTTAGTGATTTACTTTAGTAACTATTTCCTTTTTTAGATGGTAGGCTACTTGAAGGCAGGAACTACACCTTGTTTACCAATACTGGTCTCCTGAATGAACCATAGGACAAAAGGATGTGATTAAAACAACTGCAGCATTCCAGAGTTAGTGACAAATTTTATCTCAAAACTACTCTTTTGGTTGAAGCAACTTCCTTGTATCTTTTGCTTCTGTCTAGTCTCAGGAAGCTGAGGCAAAGGTGGGCTAACCTTATACATGATCATGTGAAAGGCAACATCACTGAGACATTAGTAGCAGATTAACTAGTTCTACTAACCCTACCTAAACGGGACGAAGGGTGTTTGGAGCCAGAGGACCAAGGCAAAATAAGACAGGTGAGAAGGGTCACTGACTTGAGAAGCAGCCCTTGAGGAGGAAAATAACCACTAGCACCGGGTGAAAGGGCACAGTCAATTAAACTTACGAGCAGCAATGTTCATTCACTACAAGTAAAGATACAGGCTCCGGATGCGCAGGCTCAGCGGCCATGGCTCACGGGCCCAGCCGCTCCGCGGCATGTGGGATCTTCCCGGCCCGGGGCACGAACCCGTGTCTCCTGCATCGGCAGGCAGACTCTCAACCACTGCGCCACCAGGGAAGCCCCAGTACTCAGTTTTTACCTTGGCCCCATCAACTCTAGTTGTAGTCCTTCTCAACTAGTTCTCGTGGAGAAAAACAGTATGACACTAATTCTCAAAATGGTGCTAAATGACCGATAACAGCTTTTTCTGAGGACACAGACATTTTTTTAAAAAACCTTCTGGGAACTGAAATACTTTCAGCCAAATGAATTTATCGTTAATGTTAGGATGTCAATCAGAAGAGGAAAATATCTTTGGATGAAGGAATATTTCCCAAGTCCCACAGAGTACACCACTTTGGTAGCCACGGGCTTGCCTGTGAGGGAGTTCAGTATGTGTTGTCTCGTTCTTAGCTTCCCCTTCCATTAGTGGAAACGGCAGAGGGCAGAGTAGATGGTCACAGTGGTGACAGCACAGCCCCTAAGCAGCAGCTTTTATGTTAGACTTTCAGTACTAAGACTGAACTGCAAACCAAGCAAAGGAAAACGTAGCTCTGCAGATTTTTACAGGAATATTGCACAGGTGAGAAGATGATCTATAGCGTTAACTATGGAACATAAGAATTCCCCTTATTTCTTTCTCCGGGCATGGATTTTATTTTTATTGTTGTTCTCATCAACATTCAGTATTGCTGTACTTCCTTAGTACTGTCCTTGCTTTAAATAGATTATGAAAAGCTGTATAGGTTTTGAGTGACTGATAAATCATAATGCATTCCACTTGATTTTTTCAGCTCTTCTTTCCCTTCCAACTTTATAAAGATGTTAACTGTGTACCTCCTATGTAATGGAAAGATTTTTTTAACTGAAATAATTCCATCAAACTAGAATAAGAATTCACACTGATTTATAATTATTACTAAAAGTATAGTGGTTGAATTTTTTGACATTCAGAAAAATATTGCCATACATTATTCACAATAATCTGTTTTTAAATATGTGCCTATTTCACAATTGTTCTGAGTTATACCTTCATGCTAAGATGTGCTTAACTGCTCTCATCTGGCTTATCCTCTCGATCCCAGAAAAATTTCTTCAATTGAAATTGCTGTTAATGTTCTTACAATTTTAAAAAGCAGACTTCCAACAGTAATGTAGCAACTGATCAGCTATATTTAAAAACCAATTTAAAAATTCATCTGGAGTCCAAGCTCAGAATTATGACTCTTGTGTTCCAACCAACACAGCATGTACTCTGGATCTAACTTATCTGATTTTTGGCACCAATTTAGACATTTAGTGGGAAGTGAAAACATACTTCAGTTCCTAGGTAAATAAGAGTTATATTAAGGTGGCTAAGTTGAGGCAATGTAACCAGTCAATCTGGGGAAACACACAGCTTGTTAAAGTGGTAATACTGGTTTTTTAAAAAAAAGTCAAGGTGTGAATATTGATTTCAGATTTTTTAAAAGAAAAAATTCAAGGGCCTTTCCTTATGAAACCCCCTGATTTCATTCTTATCTGTCCCTCTTCAGAGAAAAGCACTTCTTTTTAATATGCATGATTTTATACTTTTATATAAATACAATGTTTCACTGTTCAGTAAAGCATAAATTTCTGTAAGTTGTTTTGATAATGTATTTTTGCATGTTGTTGAACTTTATATATATTATACTATATGAATGCTTTGAGGCTATTTCTTTTGTCAATGTTATATTTTTGAGATTTATACATGTTGCCATAAATAGGTAGATTTAGTTTGTTCATTTTAGCTGCTGCCTACTGTTACACTTTATGAATCTATCAAAATATATCCTTTTAAAATTTAAATATATTGGGGTTTCTACTGTTTTGTTTTCATAAACAATGCTGCAAGTAACATTTTAAAATTTCTTCTTGTGTATGTGTGTTAGAGAGTTTCTCTAAGATAGATACATATGAGCAGAATTACTAAGTGTTAGGCAGTACTGCATCTTCACCTTTCCTAGACATGGCAAATCGTGCTCCAAAGTGGTTGTTCCAGTTCCATCAGCAGTAAATGAGAATTCCTGTTGTATCTCATCTGGCCAAAAGTAGGTATTTTCAGACTTTAGATATTTGACAATTGTGAAATGATACCTCATTGTTTTAATTTCATTTCCTTTATTCCTAGTAAGGTTAAATATCTTTTCACATATTAAGTGACCAATGGATTTGCTGTTTTGTGAACTGCCCATTTTTCTATTGGGTTATTGATTTCTGTGCAATCTTTACATGTTCTGGATGCTAGTTCTTTGTTAGTTACATGTGTTACAAATATTTTTTCCCATTCTGTGGCTTGTATTTTCACTATTTGTGTTGTACCTTGTTGTGAAAAAAAAAAGCCTTATTTTTAATATAGTAAATTTATTAATCTTTAAAAAAACGTCAAGGGGTGAGAGATAAAAGGAAAAAGGCAGAAGCGAACCAAAAAATCTACTGAAGAGTGAATAAAAATATTGCTGCTGATTTACTTGCTTTGTTATTTCTATCTCAATATTACTTCTAGTTTTCAGAACATTTTATATTAATCTTCCATTTATTTATCTCAACAGTTTCCATGAGTTGTCAGTATTTCTACACACAACTTTCTTGCAGCCACTTCAAAGACTACTTAAAGAATTGTAATATTTCCAGATACTTCCAGAGAAAAGGAATAATGATGTCATTATTACCCGTCATCCAAAACTATATTTGTTCCCTTGGCTTTCAGGAAAAAACAAAATTTTACTTTCTCTTGCATTCATGCTTGAGGTAGTCAGAAGTAATCAAACTCACATATAACAAATATTGGCATAATGAACTAATATATGGGGAAACAGTATTTGAAGTTATTAAGAGCACACTCATGTCAAAGATGCCTGGATTTGAGTCCTAACTGTCAGTTAATAATCATGTGGCCTTGGGTAAATGCCTTAAACATTTTATACCTCAATTAACTTATTTATGACACACTGAACATACTATCTGTCTCAATGGGTTGTTTTTAAGATACAGCGTTCAGCAGATAGACTATAATATTACACATAAGAAAGGAGCTGTTAATATTTACCGTAATAGTTATAATAATTCAAAAATAGTTTGATAGATAAAATATGTAATAAACTTCATATTAATCAAATCCCAAGTACCTTATTCATCTTTTATAGTAAGCACAGACTGTTAAAAGCACAGTGGATTCAGTATCAGCAAGTATTATCTCTTGATCCTGCTGTAACTCTGAGTGACCCTGAGCGATTCTCTTAACCTCTCTGGGCTTATCTTAGATTTATCACTTACAGAATGAATACCTTAAGTTCTTGTCTTGACCTTAAGAATTCATGTAGCATTTTAGGGGTAGAACTGAAAGGATGAAGGAATAGGAGTCCCTAGGTCATAACTAATAGGAACTTTTATTCTAGGTACTCCTAGAATGGATCCTGTTTGCAGGAAGTAACTCTGAGAATGACCTAGGTGGTTCAAAAAATGAACCAAAATTAGTAAACTCCATAAATAATCAGTCTGGTCCTTCTGCCTTTCATACAAACCACAGGAACAGAAAGAGTCTACCAAGCTCATTGTGAGAGTATTTCTACTGCATACATAAGACATGCACGTAGATAGTGTGATGGAAACTTGTTCCAAGCCTGCTACGTGGAGAATTAGTTTAGGTTTAGATTGAGCCCCTATGTGTGTTTCCTGCAATACTTGTTTTTAAAAAATCTATATACAGTTTCCATTACTAGACACACTCTGAAAAGAATTCTCAGAAAAACTACAAAATCATCTCAAATATTAACACTGTTTTGAACTACTATCAAAGCATAGTGAACCGTGGATGCTTCATTTATCAGAAAGTAATTTGGTTTCTAAATACTTTCGACCAAACCTTCTCTAGAGAAAATTCAGCTATAGTTGCTAATTGATAACATAGCAAGATCCCTGACTTCTACAGTGTCTGTTTCTACTCGTTAACAACACAAGCCAGATTTTAAAAGTTTAGAAAACTGTGTAAGAGAAAGGAAGTCTGTGAAAGATATGCATCCATGACCCAGTTTGTTTAACTTAATGCTATTTCACTTTACTAGACTTATACAGACCAAAAATAATATGTTCTCAATATTTTAAAATATCTATGGGCCAAGGCTCATATAATATGTGCATAAGTCCTTGGAAGATAATATCTTCTGCTTTAAGTAAGTAAAACTTCAAAGTTAAAAATGATAATCTGCTCTAATAGTTAAAATCAGTCTTTTAAAATGTTCTCTATAATATTTCTTTATATACTCCTCTACGCAATCACGACTCAAGCTTTATTTATCAATAATTTTTCCCTTTCTGGAACGCTAATTTCATGAACCATGGGCATTATTAACCTTGGAAAGTAATGATTAGTTTGTTTTTCTCTCATACACAGTGGCATTCTTCAGGATGCAATAGCTGTATATTTAATATCAAATACAATTTATTAAGGTAATTTTCATATTATGAGATTTTCTTTGTTTGATGCGATTCATTAGTACAGTTTCCTCAGAGGTACACTTAGCAGTCAGAGGTATACTAAGTAGCATTAATCAGACAGATTCATGACTGTATGTCAAGACCAATTCTGGTAGGAACGATCACTCTGCAGTTTCATGGAAGCAACCAACAACCTCAAAGGAGTTGTCAGATTCTAAGTACTATCTAGGATGAAAACTAGTCTAAATGCCATAAGAATAATGGTGTGGTATGGTCATGGGAGGAAAAATACTCCATGAGATCAAAACCTTTTTAATCAATTTACAATTGTGCCCTGTAGAAGGGATTATGAAGGGAAGCAAACAAGGTCAGGATCCTTTCCCAAACCAGATAAATAGCTGATGGTTAACAGTTATTAACGGCTTGCTATTTTTCTGACACTCTATTGCATGGATTATCCCATGCCATGTTCCCAACAGCTCCCTGTGAAGTGGGTAGTATTATCTTCATATTTTACACATGAGGGAACTAAAGCTTAGGTTAAGCAACCTGCCCAAGGTCGACAGGACCTAGAAAATGGCAGATAGAATTTGAACAAATTAACCAGAGCCAGAAAACCATCTCCATTCTAAATCTCCCAAAAGGAAAAGAATATGACACACTAAGACACCAACAGAGCTCATTATGAAGTGTATTTAAGCACCCATATCAAGTCAAATACTGCCCTCCAATATTTTGGGGCCTTTAATACCTTAGACAGAAATTTTGTATCTTCTTCATCCCTTGTAGAAAATCAACAACTCAGCGTTTGAGAAAAAGACAAGCTGAATATATTGAGAAGAATTTACACTTGTGTTAATTCAGGAAACTGCACAGCATATTTTATGAAATAATTATAGCAGCTGTGTTACTATTCCTTTTTACCCGAGAAAAGGCCAACTCATATGCATATGACTACTATTTTCTACAAGCTATCCCCAACCCTCACTTCTACTCTATTTATGCTTCAGGCCTCACATTCATGTATATATCATGGCAGAGCTTATTATTTCCTAATAAAATTAGAAACTGTTTAAAAAAAAGCCAAGTATTTTACCTACATCCAAATGTACCTCACTTTGGATATATAAAAGTTACAATGTGACTTCAAAGTTTTAGAAGTAAGTTATTGCCCTAATAAAAAAAGAGAACTCCAAAATTCTATCAGTGACTTTCTCCTACATGTGAATTTTGTCCCCATCATTATCTGAAGGGTTTTCTTTTATTTTTCTTAAGACCCTGTCTTTGGTGGGCACCACTTCCCTGGATTAGGACAGCACCCTAATTCCTATTGCTGAAGAAAAGAATTTAAGACATTGACTTTGGGCTCAACTTCAGAATGAGATCTTAGGAGCTGAGGAGCACCCAGATCCACATGGCACCCAAATACATCAAAGTAAAATGACATCTTACCTTAACACCTTGCATACCAGGGGGCCCCATGAATCCAGAAAGACCTTGATCACCCTAAGAACAAAACACAAACAGAGGTTTAATATTATGGAAGAGAATTGAAAATTATAATTTCCTTGCTGCAGGTTTTCATCTTGGACGTCCAGATCTTACTGCACTCATTTCTGATCTCCTCTATCTGGCTCAAGGTCCACCTCGTTTCTGGGACTGTTCGAGACCTTTTCTGAGGCTCCCGGCCCTTATCTCTTCTAGTGTTGATTACCTGGACAGTACTTCCCCACCTCTAAGGCCCTGCTTCTTTTTCTCTGATGTCCTTCTCTCTAGGAATATCCTTACTTCCCAAATTCTCATCTTTCCCAAAGTTTACTGTGCTTTAAAAATGTAAAGGAATCTACTTAAAAATTCTACCAGTGCTTTGTGAGGCAGCTGTGGACAGCTCAGGCCTGCCCTTCTAGGTGAGGACCTGCAGCCTGATGGGACTCCCACGTGGAACCTCATGGCACAGTGGGGGGGTGGGAGGCAGGACTGGGCTCTCGTCATGCACCAGGGAAAGGGGCACTTCCGTTTCTGGGGCTGCAGTGAAAATTTATTGGGAGGACCGTGTGTTTGACTTCACAGACCCAACTTCGCAAATTAGGGCCTTCTGTCCCCACACCCCAACCCCTTCCCCCAAATGTGATGAAGGCCTGCGAGCAGGGTAGGAAGGAGAAATTATACCAGTGAGGGGGAAGGAGTGTCTGTGGTGGGTAGAATGGACAACGACATAGAGGAGGCTGTGTGAATTGACAAGGATGAAACATGTCAAAGTGGAATGGGGGTATAATCTTAAACCAGTTTACTCGTGGTACACTTGTCCTTCGCCTCTGTTCCTTTCCCTCCTCCTGCTGTGGCAAAGTTATTGTGCATGAAAAAAAGTATGTTCTTTGAAAGAGAAAAAGAGTACTTAGTTAATAACCCTAAATAAACTCGTTAATGACTGTTTAGGCAATATTTAATTTTCAGTGTATTGTCTACTTTAATATTAAACAATCAGAAGGGAAAAGGATGTTTCTGATTAACTATAAAGTGCTTTTCCATATGTTTAATATTTTAATGTTTTTTTGCTCAGTGTTTTATTAGGATGGCTTCCATTTGTTATGGGATGATGGGTTTATACATTTTTTTTTGACACTTATTTCTCTGATAGAAGGAAAAGAAAACTGTACTAGGAAACAGGAGACTGGAGGCTCATCTTCTACTAGCTCTAATCAAGGGTAGATCACTTGATTTCCCTTCAAAGTTTCTCCATCTGAAAAGTGAGAATAATAATATCACACTCGTCTTGTGGGAAAGGAAAACTTACCACTATTTAAAAGTTATCTTCGTTTGACATTGAGGCCCCACAAGAAACACTTAGGTGTGCTCTATGAGAGATGCTACTTACTGGATATTACATGCAGAAGGACTAGAATCTGCATTGCTTTTATTGTTTCATTATTGATTATATATTTATTGTAAAAATAGCTAAATGTTTAAAAATAAAATTCAACTGTTTCCCAATCCCCCAATACTCATACCAATTTAATGTTTGTATTTTATTTATTTGTATTTATATTGTATATGTATAAATATCCTGTCTCTTCAGTAAATTTGAACCTAATTGTATGTAAATATAATTTCTGAGAAATCGTTTTTAAATGTTACCATTTTAAAAATATCTCATTTTGAAAGTTGGATTTCACTTAAAGCTCAATGAAAACATTCTATTAAATCCTATATCTTACCATTTCTTCTATATAGTATTGACCACAGTTAGTATACAAGTAACTCAAAAAGTTAAAAAAAAAAACCCACTGACATACTTCCAAGTCACAACTCGCAGGCTGAATCACCCTGTATTTTATACAGATACTGTACACATACTGAACCACCCTATATTTTGTACAGAGAAGCCACAAGGGAAGATAAAAATAAGCATCTGATAAAATCTGAATGCGTAATTTGGGGAGTTTATTTAAAGCAGTCACCAAAAGAGAGTGGATGTCTAATTTCTAAATTTTAAGAAATCAAATGTTTTATATTTAGAGATTTTTAAAGATGGCATTTATGTTTCTCAGATTGCAGAATTTTTTTCCTTGTAATAATTAAGGAACCAATGAAAATACTGTTTCTAATGATAAACTTCCATTCCTTTTCTAAATTATTTAGATTCAGTGAACTCAGTTCCAACACAGCAATGAAATTCTTACAGTTCTAGATTAAATTTGAGGATTTAATTACTAGTATAAAATCCATTAGTGTGATGTAATTTTTCTTATGTTTACAAGAGTTTCTGTAAACCAATTAAAGGATAAGATTTCAACCTAGTAACCACAAAAATTATTCAGGGATTTTAAAAGTTTGTGAATGTACACTACATAAACAAAAACATCCTATAATTGTATCACATTCATCAAGTGCATGTCTAAATAAAGCTTCCCAGATATATACCTAAATACTTGACTTGTATTCATCCTCACTGGAAAACAATATCTTCCTCTTAATAAAGATTTTCGCTGCTATCTTTACTTTGAAACATTAGTTTCTTTTTATCTAAATGTGTATGTGTATTTGAGTGCATTATGATAAAATAAAAAGCATACTGTACTGAAAGTCAGAAAACTTAGATACATCATTAATTCATCTACTTGCTATCCACTTAAATTCTATGAATCTTGTTTTCTCAGCTGGAAAAAAGATCATGATGACCGCCTCCCTCACTGTTACTGTGGTACTTAAACAAGATAAGTATGTAGAACTATTCTAGAAATAAAGGTGTAAAATGGCATTAGAATTTACAATGGCATCCATACTAACAGCAACATTTTTGAGGTTAGGACCAAAAGTAACTTGTTCTAATTTTTTGCCCCATCTGTTCCTAGTTCACAGGTAGCACAAGGGCATGACAAAGTAGACACTCAAAAAAATTAATGGTATGATTTAAAGTGAAAAGTTGGGCTGATAATACTGTTTATTTGATTCTTCAAATATTTCTTCCTTCATTAAAATCCAATAGTTATCTATATATTCTGTCTGAAATCAAGCAAAATCTACATTTTAAAAAGATAAAAATGATTTTTAAAAGCTTGAAATATATCACCATGATTTTATTTCATGGACGAATAATTACCTTTTCTCCAGAAACAGCATGACCTGGGGAAAAACCTGGATCTCCTTTGGGGCCCTAAATAAAACAGTTATAAAACACTTGATGAAACATAAACTACATATATCATACTTCTTTGGTTGTATGCATTGGCAGATGCTACACACATTATATGGTATTGAATAAAATTACGTATTTGAAATTGAGATGTACAAGGATCATTTATCTTTTTAGTGTATATTTCACTTATCCTTAATTTTAAATGTTGAGAAGATTCCTAGAAATTCCCCAGACATACCTGATTTTTCTAATCAATAAAGTTATACTACGATTGAAACATCTTTTTTTTTATAGGTAACTGTCACTTTTACTTTTTAAATTAATTTTTATTGGAGTATAGTTGCTTTACAATGTTGTGTTAGCTTCTACTGCACAGCAAAATGAATCATCCATACATATACACATATCCCCCCCTTTTGGATTTCCCTCCCGTTTAGGTCACCACAGTGCATTAAGTAGAGTTCCCTGTGCTATACAGTATGTTCCCCTCAGTTGTCTATTTTATACATAGTATCAATAGTGTATATGTATCAATCCCAATCTCCCAATTCCTCCTACCCCACCCCTTTCCCCCTTCATATCCATACATATCCATACATGGACCTAGAGGGTGTCATACAGAGTGAAGTAAGTCAGAAAAAGAAAAGCAAATATTGTATATTAACGCATATATGTGGAATCTAGGAAAATGGTATAGATGACCTTATTTGCAAAGCAGAAATAGAGACACAGACGTAGAGGACAATGAAACATCCTTCTTCAAGGGAACTACATAAAGGCTCTATTAACTTTTCCATTTTTGTGACATATTGAGTTATAATTCCTATTTTAGCATGGGAAAACTAGTTTTTAGTAAAATAAAACTGCTTATAATAATTCTCAAAATTTTAAAACATCATTCCAAGTTTAAATATTTTCCAAAATCTTGCAATGTACATGCATTACTTTTATAATAAAATTAAAAAACCTCTAACTGCCCAAATTCTTTTTATTCTGTTATAAAAAGGTATTTTTCATACTTGGGAATCATTATCTTTTATATATCCAGAGAAATATGACATTAGGTTTCAACTAAAATTTTTTGGTACAATAGTAAAGTATTCTTTCTTTCTTATTATGCATATTAGCAAAATATCTCCTTTTCTATTTCATGATTCATGAAATACAGAATTGAGATTCTTTATCATTCAAATTCTGACTTCATTACCATTCTTAGCTAATAATAATTTTCCATTTCTAAATGTTATTTTCACCCTATGGTAAGTAGGGAAACAGTCATGTCTTCCTTCACATATTCAGGGATACTTTTTTTTTTCTTTCATTCCACAGATATTTATTGAACAACTTCCTGAACACATAGGGATGAACAAAACAGGCAAGTTATCTGTCCTCTTTAGGCTAACATTCCAGTGTGAGAGAAAAAAATAAAGAATAAATGGAATTTTTTTTTTTTTTTTTGCGTTACGGGGGCCTCTCACTGTTGTGGCCCCTCCTGTCGCGGAGCACAGGCTCCGGACGCGCAGGCTCAGCGGCCATGTCTCACGGGCCCAGCCGCTCTGCAGCATGTGGGATCCTTCCAGACTGGGGCACGAACCCGTGTCTCCTGCATCGGTAGGCGGACTCTCAACCACTGAGCCACCAGGGAAGCCCTAAATGGAAATTTTTAAAAATACAATTTCTTGTATAGATAAGTGTCAGGAAGAAAGCAGCAGCTGGGGAAGGGAACTGTGGCCAGCCGGGACACAGAGGACTCTTTTCTTGGGTGCAGTGGGAGGAACCGTCCCTGAGAAAGTGATCTGACCAGAGAATTGAAAGAGGTAAGGAAGGGAGTTGTAAATATATCTAAAGGGAGATCACTAAGAGCATCCCCAGCAGAGAAAAGAGTAAGTGCAAAGGCCTGAGGTTTGTCTGAGAAACAGCTGGTTGCCCGATGTAACAGGTGCTAAGTGGAGAGAAGCAGGTGTGCACTTCAGAGACAAAAGCGGCCAGTACACAAAAAGAATTATAGAGCCTTATTTGTGGTTTGGCTTTTACTCAGATCTGTCTTCACTTTTAACAAGATACCACTGGCTGTAGTGTTGAACAGACATTATGGGGGTTCCAAACTCAGAATACATATTGAAGGCAGAGCGGACATAATTTCCAGGACGAGAAGTGAGAGAGACAGATTGGCATCAAGTCCACGTACAATAGGAAAACAACAAAGATGGAAAAGATTGGGGAGAACGGTAGGACTGGATGACAGCTGTAGTTCTCTCTCAGACATGTTAAAAGTAAGGTGTCTCTTAGACTTCTAAGTGGAGATACTGTGTGTGCTGTTGGACGCTGAGGCTGGATATCAAAAGTCACCAGAATATAAATTGTATCTGAAACCATGGTAAAGGGTGAGACTACTGAGAAAAAGTGTAAATATAGAGAAAAGAAGAGGAAGGAGGGTGGGTCACTAAGTATGTTCTAATATTTAGAAATTGGAGGAGGAAAGACAGCAAGAGAGAATGAGGTGACACAGCATGTAAGTTGAAAGGCAAACAAGGTGATTGTGGAGCCTCCAAGTGTAGAGAAGACATTTTCAGAATGAAGGCACGGCCAACTGTGTGTGTCCACTACTGCTGAAAAAATAAGTCATGTGAGGAGAGGCTGCTGGGAGAGATGGAGGTGGTTGGTGACTTTGATAGGTGTCATATCAGTGGAGTGGTTAAGAAGAACACATGAAGGTCGTGGGTGGTAAGACAGGAGCTTTGAGTAGCAAGGCAAGTAGAGAAATAAGAGTACACCACATCTCAGGAGAAAGAAGATGTGAGTTCTAAGAGAGGGCTTAGGCTTTTAAAATTTTTTGTCAAGATGGAAACTAATATAGCAAGTTACTTTGTTGATGGGAATGATCTAGGAAAAAAGGGAGAAATTGAGCGTAATTTGGGAGAAATGCATATTTCTCTTGAGTATGCCATAGGAGATGGGGATCCAGGGTCCAAGCAGAGACATTTCAGTAGGAACAATTAATCTGGTACAACAATTTCAAAGGTAGGATATATGGGTACAGATATTAGGTCACTAGCCTTCGTAATGGGGAAAAAAATGAGAGCTAATTCTCATCTGATTGCTTCTAGTTTCTCGGTGAAATAAAACGTTAGGCTTACAGTTCAAAGTTAGAGGTGGGGAATGGTATGGGAGGGATACTCCTGAAATAGCTCTCAAACTGACTGATGAAAGAAGAAAGACAAAAAGTCCTTCATGTTCCCCAGCAAGTCTTTTCATTTTACAAATTAGAAATGAGTCTTCATTGGCAGAGTCCTATATCCAAGCATCAAAAAAAAATGTTTAAGGAAAAGGTTATTTTCCAGTCTGACCTCTTCCCTTTCATAGCTATTACCACTTCTACCACTAATACAATTTTAGATCACTCGTTACAAAATTATGAGACCTGACAAATAGCTTTAGTGATATCTTAATATTTAAGAACTCAACTCTTCATCTAAATAAAAGATAATCTATTTAGAATTTATGAGAGATTAGAGCTTATCCCTTTATAGAGAAAGAAGCAATAAGGTCCAGAAAAGTTAACTGAATTGGTTAAGACTGCCTAGAAAAGTACTGGTAAATCAGGTCAATTTTCTTTCTCATATCACAACATCTGTTAAATTAAGATCTTATTGATTTTTATATATTTTAATCTATTATAAAGCCTAACTAATTGATTTGAGGCAATATTTACAACAAATTTAAAAGGAACTTAAGAAATGATAACCCTTGAGAAATTTGAATATAATAAAACTTCTTTATGGCCAATGTTTTTACTTAGAATTCTCACACTAAAAACTCTTATTTTTCGGTCCTATCTGAATTTTCTATTATATACCAACTTCCTTAATATAATTATCTTTCAGCTTTCTTGACATCATCATCTGACATTTCATCTTCCACTTTAAAAAAATTGAAAGAGTGGGAGAAAGTAATCAATTAAGCAATAAAAATCAGATGTAAAGACAGACCTTTTTCTTATTCAGAAGCTTTATACATCTTGGCAACATAAGTAAAGAGATATATGTCACATCTCTTTCATTGCCACACAAATATGCTTGAGTTAATTGATTACGTCATATTCTAGAACCAGAAATTTAAGTCAGTATGAAGAAAATGCTTTTAACCTGGCCAGTTGTATATTGATCCTAGTATAAAATTCATGAGGAAGAGATTATTGAACATGCCAAGTTTGCCTGAAATGTCAAGGAAGTAGGGCATACTTTTCTGCATTTAAGGAAAATACTCCAAAATTTCTGTCATTTTCCCTCCTTTTTATGAGGGAAATCATATTTACTTATTTGTTATTTATTTATTCTATGATTCCTGACACACTTTTAGCCACACTTGATTGGCTTTTCAAAAACTCCTTGGAATTAAAAATGTTTATAAATTAATCATAATTGACCTTCAATACTGACTTTTACTTACTCCTACACGACTTTTGTTGAAGGAGCTATATATCCTTTTGAGTATGAATAAGAAGAAAAGGAAGTTGCCTACATTTTATTACTCAAGGATTCCAAAAGTCCCACCTATCTTACTGATCTGCTATAGTCTAAAATCCTCATTATCAGAGTAGCTCTTTTAGACTGTTATGGATCTCCAGATGGCTCTCTGTATAAGGAGGGAAACTCCCTAAGGTATTAGACCCATTAAGATGTTCAAACAAATTTATCAGATTGGAGTCCACATAATATAATGGAAAGAGCATTGGGATTTAGAGTGAAAAGACTGAACAAGTCATTTAATCTCTCTGAACCTGAATTTCCTCCTCTGTAAGATGGGAATAATAATAATACCTACTTAGATTAGCTTGAAAGATTTAGGATCAAATCCCCTATAGATTACATAGATGTTAGTGGTTAGTATTAAAAATAACAGTACTAAATACAATCATTAAAATAAATTTTACAATTATGGCCATCTTGAAAAGCAGAGAACACAACTCTTGAGTGAATTACTGACAGTGCAGCAAAATTTTAATGGAAAGAATTTGGAATTAAAAAATTCAGAGTATGAATGAGCTAAACTGGTAGAGTATCATAAAGGAAACACGAAATGACAATCTTGAGGTAGCACCACTTGAATATTCTTGGCTCTAATATTAGCAATAATTGCACAAGTCCATAATCTCAATTTTAAGCACTATACTCTCTAACCAATACTTCTTTTTAGCTCACTCTAAGCCTTTATAATTTTAACAATTATTTGACCCACTGGAACTGCTAATATGTGATCCCATCATGTTTTCACTCTTTCATCCCCCACGTGGTCTCACTTCCCATCCCTAGCCAGCCTAAATACCAGTGTCTTATATTCTAATCACTTCCTTGCATACATAAATTACACCATTGCCTGTTTCTCCCTCTGTCTTATAAGCTTACGTGGAAAATCTTAAATATAAACTCTCTACCTACTCTGACCCTATCCCTAGCAGCTGAATGTGATTAAGAGAAAACAATTAATGCTGACAAATCTCACTTGAAATTCACGACTTCTTACATTGATTTTGTTTTGCTTTGTCTTTTGGTGTGTCCAGTAATTGCCTCAGTCGATTGACTTTCCCATTTTCATAGACGATTATTTCATAACTTCCCTCTCTTTACTCTCAGCTGGTTATCCTGCTTTCATCTTTCACAAGCTCTCATAACCAAATCCACTACACCTCACCTTAACCTGTTCCAAAACACTCTGCCTTCATAACCAAACCCCCACATTGTCTCTCACCAGGACACTATTGGTGAACTGTCTTCCCTACATTATTTTACTTTTTACTTCTAAGATAACTGCCATCATCAAGTAAACACACTGTAATTTCTCCAATCTTCAAAAATAACTTTCCTTGAGCCCACATCTCCCTTCTCTGCTCCATTATACTGTCCCCTTTTAGAGAAAAACTCCTAGAAAGTTGTCTATGTTAACTAAAAGACTTCCTCTCCATCCATTCTCTCTTAGACCTACTCTACTCAGGCTTTTGTCCCTACCACTATCCTAACCTCATCGGTCATTCTTTCTCAGTCTCCTTTGCTAGTTCCTCTTCATCTTCCTAATACACTGAACTCTGAAGTACCCCAAGACTCAGTCCTCTGACACTTCTCTTCTTTGTCTACATTCATCCCTAGGTGACCTCATCAGTTCCATAGCTTTAAATTCCATATATACATTGATGACTCTGAAATGTATATTTTTAGCTATGATATCTTCCCTGAACTCCAGATTCATATATCCTTTTTATATCTCCACTTGGATGTTAAATAGTCCTCTCAAATTGAATACGATCAAAAAGGAACTCTTGGAAATTCTGGTTCAGATAGTGGCAGAGTAGCATATATGCAACTAATCCTCCTGAAGATTACAATTGTAAAGTCAGGACAAGATATGTAAAACAACTATTTGAATGCACAGGAGAACAATAAAAAACAGGGCTGGAGGGGATTCAACTCTTGAAAGAAGAAATCACACTTGGTTTAATACACACTTATACAGCCTTTCTCCTAAAGACACTTCCCAGTCTGCACAGAGTGGCTGGAATTCAAGCAGAAAAACATAAACCTTTTGGCTAATGGTATCAGAGGACAGAGTGTAGGAGTACCAAAATGACCGCAAACTGAGGGAGAAAATCCTAGAAAAAAAGAAAGTCAGCATCCCCCAAAGCTTGAATATAGACTTTCTTTAATTCTTGGCTGATCCTGACATGTGTTTTCATGAGATAGATCCCAAAGAACTCAGCAGAAATCAACTAAAAGGCTGAAAGAATTAACACATTTCAGCTGCTGGTCACTAAAGGAGAAAGTTTGGGGTTTGAGCCACATCATTTTAGAAGAACATGGTAAATAGTTCGATAAATACCTTTCCATTGAAATTGAGGGAGAGTTATACTTTAGAAGCAAATACTATATTCTTGGACTAATGGACTTGCACTAATACTATAAGTGAAACTGAAAGAGATCTGCCCTTTAAAAAAGTTTCCAAACCTTGATGTGGATGAACCTAGAGTCTGTCATACAGAGTGAAGTAAGTCAGAAAGAGAAAAACAAATATTGTATATTAACACACACATATGGAATATAGAAAAATGGTACAGATGAACCTATTTGCAGGGAAGGAAAAGAGATGCAGACATAAAGAATGGACTTGTGGACACAGGGGGCAGGAAGGGGAGGGTGGGACGAATTGAGAGAGTAGCATTGACCTATATACACTACCATGTGTAAAACAGATAGCTGGTGGGAAGCTGCTGTATAGCACAGGGAGCTCAGCTCAGTGCTCTCTGATGACCTAGAAGGGTGGGAGGGAGGCTCAAGAGGGAGGGGATATATGTATACATATAGCTGATTCACTTTGTTCTACAGGAGGAACTAACACAACATTGTAAAGCAATTATACTCCAATAAAAAAATAAAAGTTTCCAAACCTGTACAAGTTTAAGGTGATGAGCCAGTTATTTAAGCACCTACAAAACAAAAATCAAGTCTCCAAAGGATTAAAAAGAAAGGTAACAGCATCTAAAGATCCACATATCATCCACAACATGCAGTATGTAATCAAATTTTCTAGACATGCAAAAGGGAAAATATGACTTGAGGTAAAGAAAAAAGGCAATCAATACAAACAGACCATAAGAGGACCTAGAAGTTAGAATTAGCAGTTGAAATTTTTTTTTTTTTTTTTGCAGTACACAGCCCTCTCACTGTTGTGGCCTCTCCCGTTGTGGAGCACAGGCTCCGGACACGCAGGCTCAGCGGCCACGGTTCACGGGTCCAGCCGCTCCGTGGCATGTGGGATCTTCCCTGACCGGGGCATGAACCCATGTCCCCTGCATTGACAGGCGGACTCTCAACCACTGCGCCACCAGGGAAGCCCAGCAGTTGAAGATTTTATTAACTATTATAAATATGTTCAAGGGCTTAAAGGAAAAGATGATCATAATGAGTGAACAGACAAATATCAGCAGACAGATGAAAACTATATAAAAAGAGTCAACTAAAAACCTAGAACTGATAATACAGTATCTTCAATATAAAAATTTACTGGATGAGATTAACATCATGTTAGAGAAGGCAGAAGTAAAGTTTAATGAAATTAAAGGCAGATCTATAGAAGTTATCTAATCTGAAGAAGAGAAAAAAAAATACATGGCAAAAATGAACAGAGATCTAGTGACCTGTGGGGCAATATTAATAGTATAACATACATGGAGTCCCAGAAGGAAAGGAGAGAAATAATGGGACAGAAAGATTATTTGAAGAAATAATGGCCAAAAATGTCCCAAATCTGTTTAAAAAAATTTTTTTATGGGTAAAAAGACATTCAGTGAAGCCCAAAGAAATATCTGAGGGAAACCACCCCTACAGACATCATAGTAAAGCTGCTAAAAGCCAGACAAAGAGAAAAACATTAAGACATCTGGTAAAAATTTTCACATTATATTGAGGGGAATAAAAATGTTGGCTAAATCCTCATCAAAAACAGTAAAGGCCAAAATGTGAGAACATCAGACATGTTTAAAGTGCTGGAAGAAAAACATTCTCAACCAAGATTTTTTTACTCTACAAAAATTTTTTTTACTATCCTTCAAAAAAGTGTAGACAAAATAAATTCCAGCTAAACAAAAAATAAGAGAAACCATCACCAGTAGAACTGTACTCAAAGAATTATTGAAGAAATATCTGCTAGCTAAAGGGGAGTGGCACCAGATAGAAACTCAGATCTATAGGAAGGAATTAAGAGCTTTGGAAATGAAAATAAATGAGGAAATATGAATGACTCTCTTGTTTGTTTCTTCTTTTAATTTCCTTATAAGACTGATTACTTAATACAGAAATTATTGCATTGTACTGTTGGGTTTATAATGACATAGATGTAAAATAAATGACAATAGAACACAAAGGATGGGGGGATAGTAGGTAAATGAAATTGTAATGTTACAAGAGTCTTATATTTTACATGAAATATTACCATAATAACTCTAAGTAAACTACAATAAGTTAATAAGGTATACTGTAATCCCTAAAGCAACCACTAAAAATCAATCAGATACAGCTGAAATGCCGAGAGAAATTAAATAAAATACTAAAATATATTTGATTAACCCAAAAGAAGGTAGAAAAAGGGAATAAAGGAGCAAAGAACACCTGGGATAAATGGAAAAGAAATGACAATGCAGAAGGCCAAGACCCAATCATACCAAAATTACACAAATGTAAATGAACTTAACATTCTAATTAAAAATCAGAGATTATCAAGCCAAGATAAATATAAAAAGACCCAACTATACAGTATCTATAAGAGATGCACTTTAAATATAGAAAGGTAAAGGAAAGGAAATATATATACCAGGCAGACAATAAGCATTAAAAAGTTGGTGTGGCTCTATTACTATCAAACTAGACTTCAAGAAGAGGAGTATTACTAAAGATAAACAGAGATATTTGATAATGATAAAAAGGTCTGTCCATCAGGAAGACATAACACTCCTTAAATATGCATGCATCACACAAGAGCTGCAAAATACATGAAGCAAACACTAACTAAACACTTCCTAAACACTAAAGAAATAAAATCCAAAATCAGAGTTGGATATTTCAACACACCTCTCTCAGTAATTAACAGAACAACTAGACAAGAGAAAACCTAGTAAGGACAGAGAAAATTTGACCACCATCATCAGCCACCATAATTGAACTGACATTTATGGAACACTATACAGAATCTTTTGAAGTTCACGTGAACTATTCATCAAGATAATCACATGCTGGGCCATAAAATGCCTCAATAAATTTTAAAAGATTAAACTCTTCCACTGTGTGCTTTCTGAACACAATGGAACTAAATTAGAAACCAGCAACAATAAGATCACTAGAAAAGCTTCTAACTGATGGACATTAAAAAAACAACATACTTCTAAATAACCCATGAGTAATGAAGAAAGCATACATTTCAACTTGAATGATAATGAAAACACAACACATCAAATTTTGAGGGATGCAGTTAAATCAGTCCTTAGAGAGAAATTCATAGCTCTAAATGCTTATGTTAGAATAGAGCTAAAAATCAATGCAATATTATATGGTCCATAGAAAAACTTAACAAAGCCAAAAGTTGGCTCTTTTAAAACATTAATGGAGGGCTTCCCTAGTGGCGCAGGGGTTGAGAGTCCACCTGCTGATGCAGGGGACGCGGGTTCGTGCCCTAGTCCGGGAAGATCCCACACGCCGCAGACAGGCTGGGCCCGTGAGCCATGGCCGCTGAGCCTGTGCGTCCGGAGCCTGTGCTCCGCAGCGGGAGAGGCCACAGCAGTGAGAGGCCCGCGTAAAGCAGGGAAAAAGGAAAAAAAAAAAACATTAATGGAAATGAACTCTTGATTTCCTCCCAGGCAAAAACAAAACAAGTAAAAACCTGAAATCATGTTCCTCCTCATTCCAGTAGATGGCCGCTCCCACAATACCAGCTGTTCCACTGCTTAAGCCTTAGATTACCTTTGACTCCTCTCTCACACCATATAAGTGACTCATCAGCAATTATGTTAACTGTACCTCAAAATACATCTAGAGTTTGACCACTTTACACCATCTCCATTGTTAAGACTCTAGTCCATGCCATACTCACCCATGGCATGAGCTTGGGTAGACCAGTGAAGAAGTCTCCAAACTGGTGCCCCTATTTCTACCCTTCCCCTACCCCAATCTATTCTCTGTGATAGCCGGAACCATCCTCCTACAACATAAATTGCATGGTATCATCTTTCTACTTAGAACTCTCCAATAAATATCTAACACAGAGTAAAATCCAAACCAAAATTATTACCTACAAGATTCAACATAATCTGGCTCCTGCTATGTCTCTGATCTATCTCCTACCACTTATCTCATTCAGATATTCCTCAAAGACTGCCAAGCAGTCTCCTGCCTCAAGGCCTTTGGTCTTCCTGAGTTGTTTCTATTGTTTTCAACCTCTTCTTCATCAGGATTGCAAAAACGGTGATTTTTAACTCTAGCATTCTTTCTTCATTTACTAGCTTTTTCTGTAAAGAGAAACTTCCCTTTGTCAACTATTTGGTTGCACTAAGGTTCAATTCTGTAAGAAAAGCAAGGCAATTTCTTAAGAAAAAAATTATTCTTTCCCTTTACTTTTCTTCTATTTACCATTTTTCAAAATAATGACACTGTGGTATAATAAAAATATACATTTGGTCTTTGTCCCTGGTTCCTAGCACAGAGCTCCTAAAACCCTTGGAATTTCCTGAGTCACAGGAGTGTCTTTTGTTATTCATAACAAGCCCTTTTCGACAACATCTGAGCTTATGCTAATGAGGTGACTGGAGAGAGGGAGCTAGAGAGCTTCAGGATGGGGATGAGTCACTGGAAAGGCTAACAAGTGATTGGAGCATAGGAATTTAGCCCCATTCCCTCCCCCACCTCCAGGGAGAGGAGGGGGTGGACATTTCTCCAAAGAAGATATACAGATTGCCAACAAACACATGAAAGAATGCTCAACATCATTAATCATTAGAGAAATGCAAATCAAAACTGCAATGAGATATCATCTCACACCAGTCAGAATAGCCATCATCAAAAAATCTAGAAACAATAAATGCTGGAGAGGGTGTGGAGAAAAGGGAACACTTTTGCGCTGCTGGTGGGAATGTGAATTGATACAGCCACTATGGAGAACAGTATGGAGGTTCCTTAAAAAACTACAAAGAGAACTACCATATGACCCAGCAATCCCACTACTGGGCATATACCCTGAGAAAACCATAATTCAAAAAGAGTCATGTACCAAAATGTTCATTGCAGCTCTATTTACAATAGCCAGGAGACGGAAACAACCTAAGTGTCCATCATCGGATGAATGGATAAAGCAGATGTAGCACATATATACAATGGAATATTACTCAGCCATAAAAAGAAACGAAATTTAGTTATTTGTAGTGAGGTGGTTGGACCTAGAGTCTGTCATACAGAGTGAAGTAAGTCAGAAAGAGAAAACCTAATACCGTATGCTAACACATATATATGGAATCTAAGAAAAAAAAAAAGGTCATGAAGAACCTAGACACAGACCTACTAGAGAATGGACTTGAGGATATGGGGAG